>NW_001820831.1:1925397-2111315 GCF_000146945.2 Sclerotinia sclerotiorum 1980 UF-70
TGATCCTTTTGTAGCTTGCAAGGGGGTTCCTTCATCAACGATACACGTAGGTACTCCTGGTCATCATTTCGATTAAGCACACTTATCGGCACCGCCACGGCTTTATACATAAAGATCTTACAATCGAGACTACCTAGGTACTGGAACTGGAATATTACGGACGACAAAGCCGGGCGAATAAAACAAGCACCGTAACCCGACGACGACTTTCCAAAAGTTCCAACTCCTTTTAGTCTCTAAGCTACTCTTTCGTCGCAAAACTCATACAACAATCATATTTACTACCCCTTTGCTCACTTCTATATTCCCGAACACACCTGGACCTACATAATATAATATCTATTCCATCTCGACAAGAGGGAAACTCCCCAATTTGGGAGTGGAATACTCTCCCTTGGCTATTGGTTGTCGCATTGTAGCTGGGAATACCAAGGTTTAAGATGTCGACTTCTTTTGAGAAGTCTGTGAAAGGCGCGACAAAGATTAAGGTATGACATGTTCGACATTGTCTTATATCTCGACATTGTCTTATATCTCCATGTGGTTGAAGACCAGATACTGAGCATTATTGTGAACAGGCTGCCCCTCCCAAGTCAAAGTACTTGAACCCGGATCAAGAGCTTCATCACGAACATTGAACTAATAATCAAACAGATACATCGAACACATCCTAATAGCCACTCATTCGGGCGAAGCGGGAGTCGCTGAAGTATTCCGAGCGTTACAAAATCGTCTTCGAGATTCGACATGGACAGTGGTATTCAAGAGTTTGATCACAGTTCATCTGATGATTAGAGAAGGGTCTCCGGATGTAACGTTGGCATATCTTGCGCGGCATAGGAATATGCTAGCAATCAGCAATTTCACCGATGGTGTGTACCCAGAGAATATTTCTGCGATTCTCCGCATAATGGCTTAGCCATGACAGGCAATATCATAGAAACCGTGCTAACAGAGCATGGCAAAGTGCAAACCCAGGGACGAAATATCCGACATTACACAAATTATCTGACCGAGCGCGCGAGATCATTTCGAGACACAAAATGCGACTTTGTACGTGGTGCCGAGGGAAGACTGGAGAAGTTGTCGGTGGAAAAGGGTCTGTTGAGAGAGACGGAATCAGTACAGAACCAGATCACATCATTGCTGAAATGCGACGTATGTTTGATGCCCGTTTTAAGGTAAACTTGTGCTAAGCAATAGTGTAGGTTTTGGATAACGAACTCGATAATGAGATTACAATTACAGTCTTCCGGATGCTAGTATTGGATCTTCTAGCATTGTTTCATGTTATAAACCAGGCCATGATCAACATATTAGGTACTTGATTTCAGAAGCGGGCAATGTGTCATGCTAACAAGATCAAAGGCCACTTTTTCGAAATGTCAAAACCCGATGCAGAACGAGCTATGGAGATATACAGAAATTTTACCCGACAAACAGATTTTGTAGTTTCGTACCTTGGTGTTGCCAGGCAATATGAGCATCAGACGCGAGTGGAGGTTCCCAAACTCAAGCATGCACCTGTCAATCTTGGAAAACAGCTGGAGGACTATTTGATGGATCCGGATTTCGAGGTAAACAGAAGGCAATACCTTGCAGAGCAGGAGTCTACCAAGAAAGGGAAGAGTGGGGCCAGTGGTGCGAGTAAACCTTTTGCAGTACCCTCCAAGAGCGAAAGCGATGACAGGGCCGCTACTGGACGCTCTTTTCCTGATGCAGTACAAGCATCTTCTTCAAACACTACCGCACAACCCTCTAAAGCACCGGCTGCAGATTTGATTGACTTTTTCGACTCTATTGATACACCGCAGCCAATGGCTACCCAAGTAGGAATACAGCAAGCACCCCAATTCAACGGGGACCCTTTTCAAATGCAGCAGCAACAGCAACTCCAACAGAACGGATTCGCTCAACAACAAACTGGTTTCCAAGATCCAGCACAGTTTGCTCAACAGCAAGGCTTTAATAATGTTTTTAACATGCAGCCACAGGCACCTTTACAACAGCAGCAGCAACAACAACAACCGCAACACATGCAGCCACATTTCACGGGTGCTGGATTTGGTGGCTATACTCCACAGCAATCATTCCAGCCATCAGGTCTCTCAGCCATCCCACAAGAATCAGCTGTAAATTTCCAGCAGCAGGGACAGCAACAAATGAATTCACAACCTCCTCAGGAGACGAATCCTTTCCGGCAGTCGACGATGACAAACAATCTAGGAATGACTATGCCTTCATTCCCAGCGTCCCCGCCTGTCGCCTCTCCAGTGATTCGACAATCGACCAACCCTTTTGCCAAGTCAGCATCACCTCAATTACAGCCTTACACCCCGCCACCAGATCAGCAATTCCAGCAACAACCAATAGCAGCTCCTCTCAGAGCGATGCAAACAGGCACAAATCCTTTTGCCAAGAGCTTGTCTGTTCAATCAGCCGAGCGACCTCAAACAAGTGCCGCCAGTCTTGCGCCACAGCCTACTGGAAATACAAATCCATTTCGACAGAGTCAATTTGTCAACACAGCTACGGGCATGGGCTGGCAAAACGCCCAGCAAACCATAGGAGGTGGTTTAGATCATATACCAACGGTTCCCGTCTTCCCTCGACCCGGGCAACAGCAAGCCTGGCAGCAATAGCCGAAGCGAAACCCGTGAAGTAAAAGTCCACATTATTTCTGGACAATATGGTTCACGTGTACATTTTTGCTATGATAAGACAATTTTATTGGTGTTTCAAGGATCATTACAAGCATGGCGCTCTGAGGGTATTGCAATTTGCAGACGGGAGAAACGGTTTTAAGAGCGTAAAGATGCATGATCTGATATTAAATTGCCTATACCTACTGTAGAGGTATTTCACCATAGGTAACTAATTACAAAGGCATGGCCTTTAATGTATAACTATGTCCAAATGAGTTCGGAATCTAGTGACTACGCCATTTCTCTTTAGACTCCATGAACCTTAAAACCCCCCCATCCCAGTCCCACTCTCTATATTACATATACAATCGGTGCCATATCAAATTAGATCATCGATTCCGCTTTAACCGCTGTCTGTTTCTTCTCCGTAGATGCTTGGACCGCCGCCGCAGTGCCAATAGAGGAAGAGCCTGGCTGATGTCGATCTTTAACCTCATCTTCGATGAATATCTCGAGGCCACCCAAGGCATCATGCATGGCTCTTCCATAATAATCATGGAGGCTATAACCGCCAGCCATGTGCTTAGGGTCACGCTTGATACCATCAACCCACTGGTTTTCATAATCATCCTGCAATACGTATCTCGAAGGTGTAAGATCGATACCTCCAAATGGATCGTAAGGTTTCTCTGCTACAGGCGCCGTCTTTTTCTTCAGTCCTCTGATCGTAAGACCTTCTCCATCCGCGCTTCCGGTTCCAGCATTAATTGCTGCATCCCTCTCTCCCAGGGTTCTTCTCGCCGAGCTCTTTTTCAAAATGATCTTGTGGGCTTGTTGTGTGATAGCTACCGCATCCCCCTCGCCGCTGGCCAATTGATCCAAAACCTGTTTTCGAGTCTTCTCGACATCAGCCTTTTCCTCGGCGTCCTCTCTCAAAGCCGTCAACCTCCTCTGTCTCGCCATTTCTTTCTCCTCAATTTCCCTCCTCCTGCCCATCTCCACCTCCCTCAACCTCGCAGCCTTATTTTCCTCAATGGCCCCACGATTCGCCTCTCTAAATCTCCTTAATTTATCTTCTGCCTCCTGTTTCGCTTTGCCTTTCCCATTTACCAGATCCCAGATCAAATCTTCTGTATCTTGTAAATAATTATTGTAATCTAGTAACGTTTCGAAATCATCCTCACTGCGATTAAACACCTCGCTCACCCGACGTCGAATGTCGCATTCGCGCTCTATGGCTAGATCCTCGAAAAACGCAGTTTTGAATCCCTTTTTCCGTAGAGTGCGAGCGCAGTGAAGGACAGGACAGGGTGCAGGCCCAGAGCTGAATATGCGATCCACGCATGTTGAACACATTTTGTGGTAGCATTCTGGATTGATGAGGAATTGGAGGGAGGGATTGAGATAGCGATTGGATTTGCAGATGGGACAGATGTCGTCTGAGGGATCGGATGTCTCGAGCGGTTTGGGCATCTTTTTGGTGATAGGTGTTGCCCACTCTTGAATGCGTGGTTGCTAAAAGGTTATTCAACTGAGGTCAAGATGTGAAGTGGGGTGGGGTTGTAAACCCCGGATTACCTCTTAGTGTAGTGGCGGAGTGCAGAGACATTTTTGCTGTGGCGGTCAAATGTGGCTTTGTAAGCAAGCCACCTCGAATCCTTGTCTACTTTTTGATAAATTAACAAGCTGAATTGACGTCTTGCAAAGCACAAATATTGTACATTAATTGCAAAGATGGCAGACAAAGGTGTGAAGCCCATTTTCCTATCCTTACTTTCCATATTTATATATCAGAAAAGCTATTTGGCTTCTTACCCATACCTCGCACTTCCCGTCTGCTTCATCGCAGCTACCCCGCCATTCCCTCCACCAATAAGTCAACTAACCAAAACTCCCAGAGCAAACCCCCCAACAAGAAGCTGCGGCACGCGCAAAGGAAGCAGCAGAACAAGGCCGCCCTCCCGTATAAATGGACGCAAACAATTTCCGACCTGGACATCACTGTCGAAATCCCGGGGAACCTTAAGGCTAAAGATTTAATCGTTGATATCAAACGCCAATCACTAAAAGTATCCGTCAAGGGCCAAACTCCTATAATTGATGTATGTCCTTTTTCGGTCTCCTTCTCCAATACCCTTACCATTCTGACATTTTGGCATTAGGATGCACTCCCCCACCCCATTCTCTTAGATGAGAGCACCTGGACGCTGAGCACTCTTCCCTCAGGCAGCAAAGCTCTCGAAATTCATCTGGATAAAGTAAATAAGATGGAATGGTGGGCACATGTTGTCGTCTCCGCACCAAAAATAGATGTTACCAAAATCACACCCGAGAATAGTAAATTGGGAGATTTGGATGGGGAGACGAGAGGGATGGTGGAGAAGATGATGTGGGAACAGAGAGATAAGGAGATGAACGGCGGAGTCAGTAGTGAGGAGAGGAAGAAGAAAGAGATTCTAGAGAAGTTTCAGAAAGAACATCCGGAGCTGGACTTCTCGAAGGCAAAGATGAACTAAAGGTTCCGCAATTCAAGGTAGCAGGTGACAAAATGAGTACGGCGAGAGGATTAAGTTGGAGGTAATGATATACATGCGAGCGCTATAGCTGGTTGCAACACTCATGAGGATAGCTATTTATTTGGCGAAAAACGAAACATAAAAGTATTTCTCTACTGTTTATGGAGCATACACGTTTGTAAATTGGGCGGGGTCAAAGCTTCTCGATGCACATTGGCCGTCTCGCCATCCTCTTTTGGTATTTTACATCCGTCCTCATATATCACATATTTTATTTGCAGTCCCAAACATCCTCCAAACTTTTGTACTTCAACGTAACCGCAGTTCTATCTCTCTCCTGCCAATCGTCGACTTTGAACTTCGGACAGTGCTTTGCTCCCGCTCAAAAATGCGATGAGCCCTACAACACCTGCAGCGGGCAAAGTCTGGAATAAGGTCCAGCTTGAGTAATACAAAAAGAAGATACCTTCCATAGCAATGATCGAGCCATAAAAGAGGGCGTGCGAAATTGGTGCGGCCGAGGTAGCCTTCGAGAGATGAGAAAGGTTGGCTCCAAGGTAAGCCCACTGTTAAAAAGGTATTAGTACTCGTGTCAAAGAAGCTGGCACAAGGAATACGCACCGCGCCCAGTAACACTGGAATAGTAGCTAGAACTGCGAATGCGAAGGCGAGGGAGAAAACCTTAGGCCCACTCTGTGGATCGGCACGGAGGATATGGTGAATCTCAGGTAGTTTCCCATATCTCAATGGCTTCTCATATGAGGGAATTGGTTTGCTGGTATCGTGGGACAGTTCGAGGTCAAAAACATGGTTGCTGAATGCTTGTGCATTACCAAAAGATGCGAGAACAAGGGTGGCACGTAGAGGTTTAGAGCTTGTGAGAAGTTGGATTGGAAGATCTTTCTGAGCCTGCATATTCATTAACATACTATTCCATTGTTCTCGCCAATTGTCTGTAATGTAAATACATACAAAGTCAACCTTTCCTTTACCAGACTCCTTCACGGAAAATGGGAAGGCAGTTTCAAGTCCGGTGTCTTGATCCCTGAGAAGTAAGAATGCTTGATGTGGTCGTTTGGCAGTGCGATCCTCAGTAGCCGTGAGGACGATTTTGAGGGCATCAGCTGCGCCAAGAGATACTGGTTTTGCAAGAGGAACATGGTCTGATAGTCTGCAGAGTACTCAATTAGTATACCGATTCCAAAGATTGCATATCTTTGAATAATATGTCGGCAATTCCTTAAAATTACGTACTTGTCCTTAAACCCTCCAGCACCACCCTTTCCGCTCACGGAAACAATAGCTTCATCAAAGCTCCATGATGAAGTAGCGTTAACAATTCCGGCAACAGCAAGTACCAATGAAGGTACCAAAGAGCGTGAGAGACGCATTTTGAGACAAGAACAATCGTTGAAACTTTGAGATTTGTGAATTCAAATTCACAGAGGGGAGCTCCGAGCCACGTAACGTAAGAGCTCCAATTGAGAACACATTTCGGGCGCCAAGCCTGGAATCCAGCGGGTTTATGTCATGCCGATCCGGTGCACGGACACTTTGTCAAGCAGCATTGCTACATGGCTGTGGCAAGGCCAACAACGATATCAAGCTGTAACATCCTCGATTCGGTCTCGCAACGCAACTTTAGCATAGAGGCATGCATATTTTGGTTATGGGGTCAAACTCGGGAGACTTTTAGAAATGGGCACGAAATCATAGCTCGGATAATCAGCAATCCAGTCTTATATGTTCCATTTGATGAGGAGCTGAAAGAACTCGTCCGTCGTAACGAGAATAACTTTGACTGATCCAGCTTTCCGAGAAGTATGGATAGAATGGCCCAAAAAAAAAGTCGGATCTATAACCAGTGTTAAGCATTGGAGGGTAAATGTTCGAAAAGCATGCTATATTAGGCGTAGTCGTGGATCGATTCTTGTGCCTTAACCGATGAAATATATAGAGCGGGTTTTGTGGTAGCCTATTTCCTGTTGATAGTTTTGTGAGGTAAGTGCGGTCCAAGTTTACCAATTGTCGATTCTGCTTTTTGTTTGTCAACGTCTTCAAATGTTATTGGTATTTCGTGACAAATATTCAAAGGTTGCGAAATATACCAATTTAGGCGAGTCAAGGCGTTCAGATGGCTTTAGATGGGCAGGTTTGATGTTTCAATATGCCATTTTATGCAGCAACATTCTGCGTGCCCGCTACATCACACATCGCCTTGGGATGGGATGATTGAATGGCCAATTGCACTGGATAGGAAACCGGAGAAATTCCATGGCAACCTACCAATACGTTGGCACCACTTAATCATCTGTCAGTTTCGCAAAGCAGAGGACTTTTGATTTTCATTATGAACTTTATCTCTATACCAAAGTAAGATAAGCACTAAACATTCACAGAGTCAAAAGGATTATTCCCAAAACATTCTTGATAAGTCATTATTACCTCGACCAATTTTTGGTATCCAAGCGCAGCATCAAGAATCTGGTTCAAGATGTATGTGCTTCAGTGCCCTAATCTCTAAACTGTAAAGACATAGCCCGACAAAGGCTATCAACACCAGACCCAAATCAGCCTTCAACTACTTGTGCCCATACGCCCAACCATGAATTAGACTAATGCGCCCCATTTTTCCTCTCTACACTGCGCGTCACTAGATTACTATTTTTGGTGCCAGGTTCTAGGTCGTTGAGCAACTATCTCACATGAGCGATCGTTTTTTTCATCCAGCATGCTCATGCAGTCGCCCAATTTCTGAAAGGGATTCAGGAATTAAACCTTGGAAAATTTCTCATCCTACTTGGCGGCTACGCATCTGTATCATAAAGGAATAGCGTTACTATACTCCATTTTGCTCGGAAGGTCGATTTGACTACATTGTATAATGTTTAAGTAATTCCCTCGCTAAACATATGCAAGTGTCTATGTTGAGTTCGATATTGTGTCTGCACCTTATTACACCTTTTGAGGAATCCAAGCCAATGCTATTCTTCGTGGCAAGATTGAGTTCAAAAAATCCAAGGACTAGTATATTCCCTTCAAGTGTTAGTTGTGGGATGACAGGTTAACTTTTTTTTAAACTCCACTATTGGCTGTATTGGCTATTCTAGATGAGGTACAAGGCATAATCTGGATACTCCAGATGAGCATAAAAACAGTTAGATATACACGGTGGCCTTGAAAATCCAAGGAAGGGTTGAGAATTCAATATGGCAATGGAGCACCTCAATTCCAAGTGTCTACGCTGCCTTAACCAGGAACGCGGTGCATACTATCAGTACCACTGGGTGAACAGGCCATCCACCCATCACACATATAACATATGGGACGAGAGGATTGGCTTTCTTGAGTGGACAGGGAGTAAATTACTTTATTGGTAATCGAAAATCAGATTTGTCTATCTAGCTCGTCTGTGCGAGTTTTATATGCAGATGAAATATTTAGAGATATAGTATGCAACAGCTCGTAAGATGGTGAAGCTTTTGTCGCTTGTAAGAACGTTGTGCATGAGATAGGGTACGAGTTGATTCTCATGGCCTGAGTCTGGATTCATTTCTGTAAGCCTGACAAATTTGTCGAGCAGGTGAGGGTTTGCGGATTGTGACTAGCCGAAAACAGTTCTTTCATGAGTATTGTATTTAATGGCAACGCAATGAGTAAAAAATGCTTTTATTATGACCATTTACATTTTTATCGACGTGAAAGTAGAATTTAGGCAGTAGAGGTTTGGTTCTGCGACAGGCGATTTTCCGCATGAATGATACCATATTATATTCCGAAGATTTACGACTTTCTCCTAATTGGATGCGCGGATGTGCAAGATCAAGTGTTAAGTGATACCCATGTCTGCTGTTTCTAGACTTATGTCTTGCACAACAGCATCTCGACTTTTCATGTTCTTATTCTCGTTTTTGCAAATATCTGCTGCATCAGTTGAAAATTAAAGGTATTATGACAATAGATAGCTATGCTACTCCCGCCATCTAATAGACCAATTCCCTTTAGCAAAACTTGGCTCAACTACTGAGCCTTGCATCAAAGCCTCACACTTGCGTTTGATGGATTCCTTCGCAACGTTCTCCTCCCAGCTAACCGACTTTTTGTGCTTCGAGCCTTTGGAAGCCTGAGATGAAACGGTTTCCAAAGGCTGTTCAACAACGAAACCAAAGACAACAGCCCTTCTAGCTGCCCGTCGAACCATCTCCCTCTCCTCGGCCTGTCTCTGGCCATCATTCTTTTTCTGTATATCAGAAGCCGATTCCTCCGTTCTCTCGGCCCTACCCCTCTCGCCTCCAATGCTAAAGTTGACATCTGACTCTGTTTGGGGTGGACGTATAATTGGGCCGATTTTATTATCCATGGGCTGAGGAGGGACGTCCTCGCTCGCCGAATCCTCACTACTTTCCATATCAACAGTTTTCCATTCTGCATCAGCATTCGCTCCTCCAATTGCTCGACTTTTTCGGTTTTTCCTTCTCCCGTAAACCTTTTCAGGATCAAATCGACTTCCAAATACAATCTCTTCAATTTCATCACAGGTAACAATAATACGATGATCTCCTTTCACAAAACGATCCTTGGCGCCAGTCTTCTCTAGTCCGGATTCTTTCTCTTGATCTAAAAGTGCCACAATAGTTTGCTCAATCTTTTTGTCCAGTTTTCCCGGTTTCCGATTCCGGCATCTGTCTGAACAGTATTTGACTTCATTATTAGACTTTTTGGTGGCTTTTTTGGTGTCTGTTGAATGCATTAGATAAATATTCAAGGACATTTCATCATGGTGCTAACTCATGACTCGACCACATGTTAGACAGTAAGGGACACCTTCTCGTGCTGTTAAGTAGAGAGGTGGAGGAACGGCGGAATGTTTTGAGGGGCGCGACCATGAATCCATCCAACTCATATTTGAGGATGTTGATACTATTTTTAGATTTCGGTGAGATTGGAAAAGATAGGTGCAGAGTTTAACTTGTGTGGGAATTTTAAGACGAAGGAAATTCATGTAAAATTGTTGGATAGTGATGAAAGGAAGTGAGGGAGTGTGTTAACGTTAATGAGATTAACTTGGATATTTTGTAATTTGATCATCATTGAGTTTCAAGATCAATGTCATCATCGACTTCGACTTGGGGCCCTGTAAGGTTACGCCACTTGAGCTTCCTGTGGCTTTATGGTGTGGCTTGGACCGGATGACCTCGGCTCGACGATGAAGAAGAGTAAGGGGTTTCGTTTCCTTTTTTCTTTCCATTTCATGTCAAATAATAATGACAATGACAAAACGATTCTCGGCATTGGGGAATGGCCAAAAGCCTAAAAAAAGCCTTGCTACTTGGTGGGAAGCTAATCGAGTGGAGTTTTGTGCTTATTGGCGAGAAACGAGTGGCTGACCTAGCTATGATAAACAGATTTTTAAGAAGTAAGATCTTGCATAGTAACAAATAAAATATGAAGAAATTGAAGATTCGTAGTTTTTGAATTTTGCTATGTTCTGGAATTGAATATAAAATTCTTACTAGGTGGGTAGGAGAAGCGGCAATGCTAACATCATTTATAAATGCATTGGCATTTTCTTCATTAATAATATGTAGGAAGGTATTATCAGTGTTGATGACATCGACCTGCCTCAAATGAATGATAACAATCGCAAAGCCAACATGGTTAAGAGGCTGATACACATCTTAGAACTATCCATAACACTAATTTAGTGTCTTGCGGCGAGCTCCGACTTTCTTATCTTCTATTCTGATAAATCCCTTCACCAATGAGCTGGAATTCACCATTTACGAAATACCCAACAATGGCTTATCGAAGTTATATCCCACTACTCTCACATCGGTCGGGGCAAAGGACGAGAACCTCCTTCGACCTTCTATATTCATAGATTCATTCTTCTCCATTCGGTCGTTTCCGCCTCTCATACTTTGATACTTAAGCCATGGACCCCTCCACGATCATTCAAAGCCAAAAGCCGAACAACAAGTTGCCACATCTTCCTTTTCGAATATCCTCACACACCGAATATATCATTTAAACTCGGACAATCAACATGGCCGTCAAGACCTTGGAAGTAAAGCCCATCTCTTCGCCAGATAATTCCTCTCTCAACTTCGGGGCCGAGATCGATAATGTCAACCTAGAAAGCCTTAGCGAAGAGGACTTCAAAGTCATTCGCAATGCATTATACAAATACCACGTCGTAGTTCTCAAGAACCAGGCTGGCCTCTCTCCCAAAGCTCAATATGAGCTTACTCGCAGATTCGATCCTACTGCCGGTGAGTAGTGCTTTCTATTGTATAAAGAACGACGTCTAATCATTTACCCAGAAACATATGGGCATGGCAAAACGCTTGATGCGAAACGATCAGTCCTTCATCCAGATTTGAAAACCATTCCTCATCAAACACAAGTCCAAGTCATCGGAAACGGATTTTATGAGGAATATGAAGGGCTGAAGAACATTACACTTAAGCACCCTCATCACAAAGTCTTCCACAAAACAGCTGTTCCCGAAGAAGATGATCTGGCATTTACCCGTTTCTACAGATGGCATGTTGATGCTGCTCTTTATGCCCTCAATCCACCAAAAGTAACATCTTTGATGGCTGTCAAGGTACCTGCCGGCCGTCGCCAAACTCTTCGTTACGATGATGGTAGTGGGGAAGAAATGGATGTTCCTCTTGGTACCACCGCTTTCGTCTCTGGTCAAAATATGTACAACCAGTTAAGCGAGGAGGATAAGGAGTTCGTTCGCGGGGCAAAAGTAGAATACGCGCCACATCCATATATTTGGATGTCTCCTGCCAAATCTCGCTCCACTGGTCTCGGTATGGTTTCCGATGGAACCGAGTTACCTCTGTCCGAACTTCCTCCGGTTGACGAGAAGGATATCAAGATATTGCCCATGTGTTGGAAAAATCCTGTCACTGGTAATTTGGCACTGCAGATCCATCCTAGCGCCATCAAAGCCATTCATCTTCCGAACGGAGAGGTCATGACCGATCTGAAGAAAGTGAGAGATTTGGTTTACCGCCTCCAACGACCAGCTATCAGTCCTCAATTTGTGTATCCACACGATTGGGTCGAAGGTGACTTGGTCTTGTTCAACAATCAAGGAGTATTACATTCGGTAGTTGGCGCATTCAGCCCCGGGGAGAAGAGACTATTTAGACAATGTAACATGGCTTCTTCCGATGGAGTTATGGGACCCGATGGCAAGCTCTACTAGGTTTGGAAAATGGGGTGGGGGTTGGCTATTTTTTTTTTCATTTCTGTTTTTGAAGATAGGTTACGAACTCGGCGTTTTTCTGCGTATCAAAGCCTCACCATCATCGGGAGGAACTCGGCGTTTGATAGCGTAACAAGCGTATACCCCTTTTTGCTTGGTTACAATAAATATAGCGAGTAATCTTAAGATCTCACATTTTGAATAAAAGATTTTTGGAGTTTTCAATCCTCCCGCAGAAAGCTATCTACGTAAGTCGCATGAGTTGTCACGGTTGGCACTTTCACATGCTAAATATGATGCGTCATAAATTCACATGCTTTCACATATTCTGATCTTCAACGAAACGAACACAGCAGATGATGCATTATCATAGATGGGGTCGATAGAGAGATAAAGATCTGATAGGTCTTGTTCGAGGCTTGTTCTGGGCTGAATCTAGCCAGCTCGTAAACTATGGAGTACTGATTCAATCCAACAGATGCAAGCAAAGATAAAGTCTCATCTGATTTGATATAGAGTAAACAGAAACTCGTGAAAGGTATGATATTTGCCGATGTTGTTGTGTTAGTGAAGAATGCAAGTCACCACACCATGTATTGGTGATTATCTTAGCTGAAATAACCTTATGAATGATGATAGATTTATTAACCTTATAATAAGTAAATAATCCGGCTTTAACTACTTACTTACTCTTACCTATTTAGTGTACTACCGGGGATCTAATGTAAACATACGTAGGCCAATCTTCATTTAATTATCGGTATGCTCATGCACTCGTGGCATTACCATCACATTATTAGGCACTTCAGCTAGATACCACATGATGTCCCCAAGTTTCCCTGGGGTTCATTCAGTGTGGGGAAACGCTGTCCTCAGCAAGTACAAGCATTTCATTTATTATTAGCGTTGCACGCTACTGCCCAGCTTTCACAAGCCAAGCCTGAAATGAATAATACAGGGTAGTCCGGAGTAATAATAAGATTGAATCCCCTTTTACACAACTGGTGAACCCGCAACCAAACAACAAAGGAATGATTGAGTCTTGAGAGGAGAGAGAACGGGCAACTCATTCTTCTATTTCTTCCATAACTCCGCTTCCCTAGTATTTTTTGGGAGAATTATCACATCAGCTGAGCTTGTTCCTTGTCCGGAAATTCGAACAAGATCCATTGACTCGTGCCCTGTGACACTGCAACACTGCGACACTGCATGGACCGACCGCATGGAGATCTGCAGGTAATATAAGATTACGATCGATTACCGCTGCATCAATATCAAAGCAATATAATATAGCTACGGGTACTAAACAATCCGAACGACAAAACTCATTCTTTTCTATTTGTTTTCGTTTTATTCCATCCCCACCCTTATGACTACGGATATATCTCCGCAACCAGACCCAAGGCTTTGTTTGTGAAGGACACTTTAGAAAGCACGCATCGGATGGCGGGCTGAGAGAAGGATGGTGTTGTTCGAATACCTTCAGAAGACTTCACAGTTTTGTGCGCTTGAGAACGATACTCTCGATGGATTTGCCAACATTAATGGATATAAATATGAGAGAGAACAAGTGCCGGAACCTTCGGTGGGCTTATTGGGATCGGCCACGAGGATTTTGAGAACCGGAGCCGATGTCCTCAACAATAAGATACGACAAGCCCGAGATGGGTTGACAGAGAAAGAAAGATTAGCCTTGCGCAAAAAGGAAGAGAGAATGCAAATCTTGAATCTACGGTTGAAGAACGCCGAAATGGTGGAATATTGGAGGGCCGCAGCGAAGGAATTAGATATACTCGAGGATAACGAAGCATGGAAACTCGATTCATCGTCGGCAGATTTCGACGCAGCGTTAATCGAAGCAAGGACCAAACAAATGGATACGGCGAGGATTGATTGTGATATCAAGAAGATGCTTACCTTGGTGCGCACAACCTTGTCGAGAGATCTAGGAGGCATGGGTAACATCAGGTTGTACAAGCATAGTCACATTGGGACGAAGGTTATCATAGAGAGATATATTGAGTCGACATTGGATACGATACGTGCGCTGGTTGAGACTAGCAAATACGCTTTACCAGTTGGATTGGAAACGAAGGATATACTAGAGCAGGTTGTGTATGCCAGACAGGCATTTGGGAGAAGTGCGTTGCTATTGAGCGGGGGAGGAACTTTTGGAATGAACCACGTCGGGGTGTTAAAAGCTCTTTTCGACGCTCGTCTGCTGCCAAGAATCATATCGGGTGCTTCTGCGGGTAGTATCGTTTGTGCCGTGTTGTGCACAAGAACTGATGAAGAGATTCCGGACGTATTGAAAAGTTTCCCGCATGGAGATCTTGCAGTGTTTGAAGAAATCGGCAATGAGGATGGGGTCCTGGATAGGCTACGACGCTTGTTGACAGAAGGAGCGTGGATAGATATCAAGCATTTGACGAGAGTGATGCGCGAACTTTTGGGTGATATGACATTTCAAGAGGCGTACAACCGTTCTCGTCGTATTCTTAACATATGTGTATCGTCCGCGTCAGTATACGAGTTACCTCGACTGCTCAACTACATTACTGCGCCGAATGTCATGATTTGGTCGGCTGTAGCTGCATCATGTTCAGTACCCTTACTATTTTCTGCAGCGGAGTTACTCGTGAAGAATCCGCTCACAGGAGAAAAATCATCTTGGGATCCTACACCTCAGCGTTGGATCGATGGAAGTGTGGATAACGATCTTCCGATGACTCGTTTGGCAGAAATGTTCAATGTCAATCATTTCATCGTTTCTCAAGTCAATCCTCATGTCATTCCATTTATCACCAAGGAAGAGGAGGCGATTAAAGAAGCTGTACTGAAAGAGTGTGATGGGGGACCAGGCTGGGTTTACAACCTAACAAAATTGGCAAAGGCTGAAGCTTTGTACCGCATGCAAGTTTTGGCTGAACTAGGAGTATTCCCAAATCTGGTTACTAAATGCAAGTCTATCCTGAGTCAAAAATACTCTGGGGATATCACAATCCTACCAGAAATCAGCTACAAGGACTTTCCCAGGATATTGAAGAATCCAACGTCGGAGTTTATGGTTCAGGCTTGTTTGGCAGGGGAGAGAGCTACTTGGCCAAAATTGAGCCGCGTGTGGAATCATTGCGCTGTTGAGCTGGAGTTAGATGCTGCTGTGCAGCAATTAAGGGCAAGGGTAGTTTTCAGCCCTAGTGAGGTGAATCTGAGGCGGTTGAGAACCAGTGATGATTCCCAAAAGTCTTCAAGAATAATGGGAAGACAGAGGACCGACAGTGGAAATTTGTTGCTGATGTCGCGGGATGCAGATGGTGAATTTTCAGAGCAGATTAGGGAACGCAGAAGCCCATCTCGCCCACCACTGAGAACAACGGCATCGGTATTAGACATTACACAACGTCAACAGTCTTGCCTTTATATTGAGCCTCGTTCTTCTCAGACTACTCCGCAGCGTACGCCACGACTCGGACGGGAAAATGAGATGTTTCGCTTCCCCGTTCTTGCAAAAGACCTATTTCAAGCCAAGAACCAAATCCCCGAAGTATCATCCGCCGGAGAAACAACACTTTCACCTCCGAGCTCTGACGTTGACGTTCAATCACAAACCGATGAAAGCAGTACAGAAATTGAGACCGAGGAAGCTTTATATGGCATAGCTAACACCCGCGAGAGGCAGCTTGATTTCTTTTCTAGGAATCAACCTGTTACTGCGGGAAGCGATCGGGTTCTTGCTACATCCCCTTCATTCATAAGAAATGGACCTGAACTCACGTATTCAGCCACGGCCATTGCACCAATTGAGAAGAGACCGAGAGGAGAAAGAAAGAGTGTAACTGAGCCGAATAGTCCCGAGTTAAACTACAAGAGGTTATTCCATCAGTGGAAGGAAGATGATATGAGAGATGCTGCATAGATGGCGAGTGCATGTGATACCATTCTCCGCGCAAACTAGCGTGGTATTGATTTAAGTTTGAATTTGTTACGAATGATTGGGATGAACAATGATTGGAATTTATGCATGGAATTGGGGTAAACGGAGTCTCTCTATAGGCCAACAGAGGTCGGCCTCAATTGTTGAGTAGTGATGATGCACTGGATTGGCGTTTTTATATTCTTTGCATCAAGAGCGATTGGTTAGAAAGCATGGTTTGACTGTTTATTTAGAAAGAGCTAGCACAAGAGATTGATTATAAACTTCTCGGAATCATGAATGGATATGTACATACACATAATCGTACGTTGGGGGACAGTATATTTAATACCTTGGTATAAATCGGCCAAGTTTACCTATCTTTAGGAAATTCTACTTGTGAAGGTACTGTGCTTACAATGTATTCTCTGGCTATTAATGAAGGAATCTAAGGGATGCCTCGGCTAACAACACCATAAGCTTAATGTATTACGTAACCGCTGACTAAACAGATGAGGTACGTACCAGCACACAACCCATCCCACTACTAATAAATTTATGGTGGGGTTTCGTTTCATCATAAGAGAGTCAAGGACTGAGTTTCAGTCCCTACAAACAACAACAATCCACCACCTTGTTAGAATTACAATCTTTTGTTCCGGTATTTGAGAGGAAACATGGATTTCTATGCAACTTCTCAATACCCTGAGGGGGTGATCAGTTTCCTCGACACTGATCTTTACAAATTAACTATGCAATGCGCCGTCTTAAAATACTTCCCCAGCGTGAAGGTAACATACGCGTTCAAGAATAGAACGCCAGAGAAGAAGCTATCAAGAGTTGCATTTCGTTGGCTACAGCTTCAAATCAGTAGTACGTGCTCACCATTCCATTGCCAATTCAGAAAGAAGCTAACGAAATTAGAGCTGGGAAATATTGCGCTCAAGGATGAGGAATTCCGATTCCTTCAAAATACCTGCACGTACCTAAATAAACCTTACCTCGACTTCTTGAAGGAGTTCCGACTGGATCCGCGAAACCAAATTGAAGCTAGCTTTGTAGCAGATGACGATAAGGGAAAAGATGAGGATTTGGGAGAAATCAATTTGGTGGTCAAGGGTTTATGGGTTGACACTATCTTGTACGAAATTCCATTATTGGCTTTGACCAGCGAGGCGTACTTTCGATTCATGGATACGGACTGGACATATGAGGGACAGGAAGAGAGGGCATACGAGAAGGGAATATCGCTTTTGGAGGCCGGATGCATTGTATCGGAGTTTGGAACAAGAAGAAGAAGAGATTATCACACTCAAGCTCTTGTATTTCGCGGGTTGGTTAAGGCTAAGAAGGTCGGAGAAGAACGAGCATTGCCTGGAAAGATTTCGGGTACGAGTAATGTTCATTTGGCTATGCGATTTGGAATCCCTCCTATAGGAACTGTCGCACATGAATGGTTTATGGGTGTTGCGGCTATTACGGATAACTATAAAACTGCCACGGCTACTGCGTTGGATTACTGGGTTGGATGTTTTGGTCAGGGTGTTTTGGGTATTGCTCTTACGGATACTTTTGGTACTAAAGACTTTCTCCGGGTCTTTTCTCAAAAAATTCCATCCTTCACAACCGCTACTTCAGGAGCTGCTGCTACGTTGCCATCGGCTGATGCGCTCACAGCCGAGGGAACAAGTAGTACCAAGCCACCTCTAAATGCCGCGGAACACAAAGCAAACGGAGATGTCCCAACGTTTGCACAAGCCTTCACTGGTGTTCGACAAGATTCAGGTGATCCAGCAAGCTTCGTGAAAAAGATGCGTCAGTTTTATGATGAGCAGGGCATCAAGGAAAAGAAAACCATTGTCTTTTCTGATTCATTGGACGTCGAGCTTTGCAAAAAGTACAAGCAAATAGCCGAAGAATCAGGATTTCAACCTACATTTGGTGTGGGTACATTCTTCACGAATGATTTCGTTCATCAATCTACAGGCAAAAAGTCGACGCCGTTGAATATCGTCATCAAATTAAGTTCTGCTAATGGTAAACCGGCTATCAAGATTAGTGATAATATTGGGAAGAATATGGGCGATGAAAGTACAGTTTTGAGGGTTAAGAAGGACTTGGGTTATGTGGAAGAGGAATGGCAGGGAGGTGATGAGACAACGAGATGGGGAAAGGAAGGAGAGGATGTTGTGAAGAAATGAAAGGCGATGTGCATGTTAAGTCATGAGTATTGTGATTGTGCTAATGGGTAATGGAAAATATACCATCGGCATGGATGGCGTTTGTTGGGTGGCATTTTACTCTTCTTTTTGGGTGTGGATGGAGATATCAAAGCACCTTTGGGATAGAGAAATTGATTGGATAATGAATACAATAGATTGGTGGATATGCTCTAATGAGAAATGATTTAGGATAACAAAGATTTTTATTGCTCGTTTCCATAAGCTATAGCCACTTGTGACTATTTGGTGAAAAGATTCGTCTTGGGAAATAGTCATTGATATAATTGCCTAGTGGTAGAGAGACTTTGAAATTCCGCCTCCCTGGTTTGGATCTCCTGGGGAAGCGAACTCAATCATAACTTTCTTTTCCTGCTCAATTTTTTTCTCATAGGACGGACACGTCTGACCTAATTGATTCTAATATTTTACAATTCTTAGCTCTCTCTCTCTCTCACTAACTCTCTTTGCTCGAACCTCATAGAATGGATCTTAAACTCAAAATTATCATCCCACTTTCTCTTATGTCCGATTAGAATCCAAGTTCAAATTCGCTTCCTCCCCTATTCTCTTATATTCTCTCTTATAATTTTTATATTAATTTATTATTTAATTAATTAGTTGTTACGCCGCATAACAGGAAACTCTCACGTGCAATCAATATCACGTGACTGGCTCAGTAAGGATCAGTGAGCTCAGTACTGAGCCGCATTGATCCTACTGAGTAGCCATCGGTACGAAGGTCTATATAATCTAGATGGATTTCCTTTGTATAGAGCTTCGTACTCAAGATCAATCATTTAGTATACTCTACTATTAGTTACGAATTGCATCATTGTCATTACTTAAGTCCCTGCTTGACGCCTAGTTATAAACCACCTCGAGAGCCTAGAGCACTTCCACGTGATCTAGACGGCAAACCTCGTAACACCTAGCCGCAATGGCTAGGCAAAAAGAAGTCATATTTATCCCTCCAATGATCTTACTTTACCGATAACCATTGATACCTAGTACTTGTTCGGATCTGATCCTCAGACCACCTAAATCGTATACTAATCCCGAGTAATCGTATCATGTATGGACATGGTTAATGTACCTGAGGTTTCTTATATAATAAGGGTGGGAGGAAAGCAGGGGTTTCCGTCACAATAAATAATAAATCTATAATTAAAATTTCAAAGAATTATATTCACAAATAAAAAAGTTATAAAAGTAATCTTAGATTTTCGTCATTTTTGATGAGGAAAAGTGGTCGGAATTAGGGGTGGCCGGAAAGTAGGGTACTAGACTTTATAAGACTATGTTATTGTGCCTCACCTTTTAGAGCGCGAGACTATTTGTATTCATTGTCGAAGATGAACATTTATGTAAAGCTCTATTGGAGCCCGAACTTTGTCAGCATGATACTAGTTAATCTTCGCCTCCATTACCCCCATTACCTTCATCAGTTTCAGTAGAGTTGGAAAATACTTTTGTTGTTTATCAGATCTTTGTACACTCAATACAAGGTTAAGGTAATTAAGCGAAGTAAGGTCTTACTAAAGTAGCGACCCCTCTTCGACTCCTCGATACTGCTCAAGGCAATTAGCTTATGATCAATCACAGCTCACCATTATATACAACTATATACCAAACTAGGTCAGTAAATAACACAAAATCCACACGCTTTAGCAATGTTGTAAAAGAGATTCCGTCTAGAGAAATCTCATAGGTGTTACTTCGCAGCATTGAGAGGGGCATATCAATGACAAGTCACGAGAAATTATACGTACTACCGCATTCAAAGTACCGAAAAAGTACGGAAACGAATATCCCGGTGGCTTTCTGAACCCATGGTTTATATTCGGACCGTTACGATTCTTCTAATGATTGTGTCATTTTTGTTGATTTGATAGCCGTTATGTTCAGCTAGAACGGTGGCAATATATCGATCTGGAGCTGCCGCGGTCACAAACTATCCATATAAAGCCTCGGGAGAAATAGCTGCTATGAGATTGGCCCTTATCATTGGGTTTTCGTCTTTCTATCAAGAAAACTATCCATCGCCAGCGTTTGACCCTCTATTCCAGAAAGAGTAAGCATTTCCATCAACGCTGATGTAATCATCAGCGCAATAAGCTTGGCTTAGCATGTTTTCCTTTTCTCAATAGAGGAAACATACTTTAGGTACTCCTGTGGTACGATAGCCTATGACCACTACAATACTAGAATCATCAGAAGGAAATCTTCTCGGTGGCTTGACATCAAGCTGATCTGCAACTTCATTAATCAAGACTAGAAGCTTGACCTTGTTCAAGCTAGTTCAACCTTCCCAGGCCTATTGAAAGTATCGCCTATTGGATTGGTTACGCTGAAGTTTTTTCTAACTTCCTATGGCATACTTGAATTTGGCTTTTTTTTTTCGGACAGTTTAACACGACTTAAAGATGTATTTTCTTCCCATTACCTCCAAATTTTTTAAATACATAATTTTTTTTCCTTAAAATTGGTACGTATGTAAGTTATAGCCATGCCAACTCTGCATTCTGTGTAAATTGGGTTTGAACCGAAACATTTCCTTTTGGATATTTCGTTTTGGACCCTGAAGAGACGTTGAAGATAGCTAAGATTACACTTTCGAGAATCATATATTAAGACCAAAGTTTTCCCGTCAGTCGCTTCATCAGCTCTTGCATTATTTGACCAATAGAAAATGTCGAGAGGGAACAGTCTACGTTATCCGCAATGTTCGTGCCAATGTGCCACAGCCTCTATTGACGGAAGGGTGCATATAGGGAAATTGATCTGCAGCTGGTGCATATTTTCAATTTTTGTGCTTCCATCCGAGATTACACGTTATCTTGGCTCATGACTTGGACAAGTTTTCGACTGGCAGTTATGTGCTGAATGATTTTCTACTCGACCTGCTTTCAGCCAAGCTTTGAAGATTATCTAAATAAGTATGTTGTTGAAAGATCTTAGATGATTCATACTAGGAGATGTTTGAGTCTGGATTATGTGTTATATATCGTATGCGAGCTTCAAGATTCTTTTCATGGTACACACTGGTGAACCCCTGAAGACTATGGGCATATTTTCTCTTACATCGGGTAGCAAAGCTATGCACCGCTTGTGGAAAATATGTTACCCCTTGATCGCATAACGAACACGCGAGGTCATAGTATCGGATCATTTGCGTGTGACGGGTGTGGTCCCGATATTCCTGTACCATTGAAAACGAACATAAACTATTGATGAACTTCTGTATCAACACTCGTATTCCACGAATTTGTGTTACTCGGAGTGAGCTCCAACTCGTGGGTATGGCATGTTCCAATATAGCGTGCTGACGGATAGGCACACCAATTTTCACGACATTTGTATATTTGACATCTGTCCTCACAACCGAGGTTGAAGATTTCCTTCATTTCGTGTTATTATTTCCGCTTCTTCATAAAATTCATATATGAATGGTTTCCGAGACACGTTTACTCTTCTCTAAGTTCTCGTCATACTATTCCCACACAAAGAAGTCTCCTGCTTACATTCAAACGGGCGAGTATGGTGATCAAATATCCGAATGTACCCTGGATATTCCTGGCAGTTTTTGTCTTCATCAGTCATAGCAATGCTCAGTATTATCCCATAACCGGCGTGACGACTGGTATCAATTCGAATACAAAGGCTCGACCTTTCAGACAAAATATTAACGATTTACAAAATAATACCCCACAATGGTAAGCTTCTCCACGATGTATGTTTTGGGCATGCATCGTCTTCATGGCGCCTCTCGTGCTGATGTTACGTTAAAGGTCGATCTACATTCAAGCGCTTCAAGCCATGCAAGCTGAAAACGAATATACTAATGGGCTTTCGTACTTTCAACTGGCAGGTAAGTGGCTTCCAATATCTTATATGAGTTAATAGTTGAAGAGCTCTTGAAGAATCTACTTTTGGTATTAACTTTTGAAATATCTTATAGGTATTCATGGTAGACCATATGTTGCTTGGGATGGTGTAAATCAAGCTATCGGTGCTCCAACCACGGGTTATTGTACACACGGTATTGTGTTCTTACTTAACATGTGGAAAAAAAGTATTAATATACACTTCAGATTCGGTTTTATTCACTACATGGCATCGTCCATACCTCGCACTCTTTGAGGTATATCCTGCCTCCCCTAATCAGACAAAATCGCAGCTCACTCACTTTCCATCTCTAAACACAGCAAGTCCTCGCTAGCTATGCTCAAAAAATAGCCAAAACTTACATTTCAACGCTATATCCCAGCTACCAAGCCGCTGCAGATAACCTACGCATCCCTTACTGGGACTGGGGATCCACCCCAAATATGCCCAGTGTCGTCAACGTCGCCACTGTCTCCATCGTAACGCCCTCTGGCGCTACTACCTATGTCAACAACCCTCTTTTCAGGTACAATTTCCAAAACAAGCCACTAAATCAGCAGCAATTTCCGCCAGGAGATAGTGACGGCATGCTGGCACAATATAATTGGACTGTGAGAAATCCAGACTATCTCGGTGGACAGAGTGATTTTAACGCCGCGAATACGAATTTGCAGAACGCGGGGTTGGGAGATCAAGTGGTGAGTGTGCTACTGACACCTTATTTTTGCCTGTGGCTCAATATGGTTGGATGGACGATTGATATAAGTTTGGAAAGTTCAGAGAAAAGAGATATATATGCTGATACAAGTGAGGTGACAGTGGACGGCAGTTATGAAATCAAAAAATTTCAACAACTTTGCCACGATGGCTAGCTCGGGGTCGAGTATAGAATCACCTCATGGTGCCGTACATGTTCTTGTAGGGGGTGCTTATGGACATATGTCTTTTTTAAGCTATTCCGGATTTGACCCAATATTGTAAATTCTTGTTTTTTCACTCCTTCCTCAACACTTTTCATTCTCTGTCTTCCCCTCCTCCTCTCCCGTGCATTACAATAGAACTGACCTAGCTAGTTGGCTCCACCATGCAAATGTTGACCGGGTCCTTTCCATGTATCAAGCCATCAATCCTTCTACATATATCACGTCACTAACCGATTACTATGGCACCTACACTATTCCCCCAGGTTCTGTTGACACCGCATCCACAGCACTCAAGCCCTTCGCCATCGACAGCT
Organism: Sclerotinia sclerotiorum 1980 UF-70; assembly: GCF_000146945.2. NCBI lineage: Eukaryota > Fungi > Ascomycota > Leotiomycetes > Helotiales > Sclerotiniaceae > Sclerotinia > Sclerotinia sclerotiorum. The sequence goes on from NW_001820831.1 coordinate 1,949,041, forward strand.
CTACCTTCTTCACATCTAATACCTGTAGGTCAATGTCACAGTTTGGGTACAGTTATCCAGAGATCATGGATTGGAATATGACATCCACACAAATGACAAGCTACGTAACAGGAAGAGTGAACGCGTTATACAATGCCGATGGAAGTAATTCGAAGATCAAGAAGAGGAGTTTCAAGAGTAAAGAACCTTCATCGATACACCAATTCGAAGGGTCAGACACGAACAAAACACTACGAGAATGGACAGCAGCACTCAGCGTCTCCAAGTTTGACCTCAAAGGTCAACGTTTCATTATTCGACTTTTTCTAGGGGTGATACCAGACAATCCAAAGACATGGGGGAGCAGTGAAAGTTTGGTAGGGAGTTTGGTCATTTTACCTCCACCGGGATCTTCTGCCAACGATGCGTCGACGGCATTGGCATATGATGAGATTGTTGTTTTGAGGGAACCCGCTATTGGAGGGGGTTATAAAGGGTACGATGAAGATGGGGACGGGGAAGGAACGGAAGAATTCTTGAAGAGGAATTTGAGGTGGAGGGTGCAGCTTGTAAGTGTTTCTTTGATATTTTTATTTTGATGATTTGGAAATTGATCACCGTGCTGATGAGGATCAAGGTTGATAATACTCCGCTACCCTCGAATTCACTAGCCACTCTGAAAATTAGCATTGGCGATGAAGTTGTAGCTATTCCGCACGATATCACGAAAAAACCGGTTTATGGGACGAAAACTCTGCATCCTGACATTGTTGTCGGTGGGGATTAAGCGGGATTGGATTGATATTTGTCGTTTTGTGTCCTGTTTGTTTGTTTGCCTTGATCATGAAATGAAAGAGGGGAAACGGAGTAAATTAATACGTTATCGTAGTTATCGAAGGAAAGAAATTGTATATAGACATAAGATCTTACAATCCAATCGCCGAGACAAGTTCTTCTTCCGATTCTCTACCCCTACCCGTCCGCATCCCATTTGTGAGAGATACACATTCCCCTCTTTTAAAATCTTACAAAACAAACTCATGAACTCCATAACTGCATGAGTCAAACTCAAATTTTCAGACGTGCAACAAAAGGACTCTTCAGGAATTAATATTATATTAAAAACTCGGCTTCCGTCGTGCGATTCGGTGCATGGATATGCAACAATCATGTAGAGCAGCATCAAAGTGACTCAAATCTCCCAAAAATGTATGTGCGAGTCAATCCTGACATGCAACAAATACTCCATTTAGACAATTTTACCCATAATCCGGGTCCCTTTACGGAGTCTCCCTCAACAAATCATGGTGAGAGTACGAGGTACGAGTACGAGTAAGTTTATTGTCCGGGTCCATGTCCAGGTTCAGGTCCATTATCCGGGTACGTATCCGCCTTTGTTGCCGCCTTAGTTCCACGTGCATGATTCTTTCTACCGCTCTCCCCATCCGCTCACGAACACCATATTAATTATCCGACGAGGAATTCTTCTCCATATCAATTCAATTATTTCTAAGATGTGCCGAGAAACCATCGCGGTACAGCTGACTTTGATTGTTGAGCACTTGTGTGCGGAGTAGGCACATTTCTTCCGACTGACTGCTCACAAGTTTCGCCCACAGATCTCACCCCAGATTGCTAGAGCAGGTAGTTCCTAAAATGATATAATATCCCTTCCTATTACCCTATGAATAAATCTTTTCTACATTCCGCCATATCCCTTCGTCTCGCCTTCATACCACAACGTTCATCAATTGCAATAATTCACCGCACTATGTTGGGGAAAATCACCATCGAGGACCACTTCAACCTTCCTGAGTTCGCCGAAAAAGCTAAATGGTGGGCCGGACTCTTTGCAGTAGACGCAGATAAACACGTCCGAGAAATCAGCGATGTGAAAAACATACGTCTCGAATATGCCGATAAACATGGCGTCGGTTTCCACATACTCAGTTACACTGCACCCGGAATCCAAGATATCGTCGATCCGGCTGAAGCCCTTCGTGTCGCTGCTCTGACTAATGATTACATTCACGACCAGATTAAAGACTATCCCGATCGTTATGGATCTTTTGCCGCACTACCCATGCACGATCCCGCTGTTGCGGCGAAAGAGCTGAGGAGATGTGTAACCGGGTTGGGATTTAAAGGGGCGCTGGTAAATGATAATCAAATCGCTAGTGATGGAGAATCGATAATTTTCTACGATCAACCGGAATGGGATGTTTTCTGGCAAGAGTGTGTGGATTTGGATGTTCCTTTTTATTTGCACCCCAAACAGCCTACGGGCAAGGTGTTTGATACTCTCTGGGCCGACCGGAAGTGGTTGATTGGACCTCCGCTGAGTTTTGCGAATAATGTTTCGTTGCATTTGATGGGGATGGTGGTGAATGGGGTTTTTGATCGCAATCCGAAATTGAAAGTTATCGTTGGACATTTGGGCGAACATATCCCGTTTGATTTGTGGCGCATTAATCACTGGTTTGAGGATATTAAGAAACCATTGGGAATGCCGATCAAGAAGAGTATTTACGATTATTTCAGGGAGAATATTTGGATTACTACTAGTGGACACTTTTCAACGTCGACGTTGAAATATTGCATTGAGGAGCTGGGGTCGGATCACATCATGTTCTCGACGGATTATCCATTTGAGTGCTATGAGGATGCGTGTGCTTGGTTTGATGGGCTGGATTTGAGCCCCAAGGTTAAGATGGATATTGGAAGAGATAACGCTAAACAGCTCTTCAAGCTTGATGGTTTCAAGGATCAAAGTGAGGAGATATAATTAACAAAGTATGTCTCGGCAGGGAGGAGCAATGGGGCTTTTTTTGTTTTCTAATGGTAACAACGGACGCGTATTATCTTAGGAGAGTAACTTGCTAGTTTGCATGGAGATTGACAATACAAGTGATGGTCAAATCTCACTTGAAATGATATGTTTGAATGATGTGATATTACATTATATCTATCCTCGCCCTCCACACTTTGTTCTGCAGTCGTATCAACAACAAAAATTACGTGCAGACGCCGAATCAAAATTCTCAACCTTAGTCAGGTGATTGGGATTGTGTGGGGGCCCTAATGTAGCGTGCGCTTTTCTCGCATTATGCATGCAAAGCTATGTCTCAACCATCAGAAAAATACCTGGGGCACAAACGTTCCATGAACTTCCGCTATCCATCCATCTATCAATCCATTCACGGGGCACTTCCACATGTATTGAAACTTCATGAAAGTCCGGAGGCTGGGTTCCGTCTCAATCTATTGCACACAATACTTAGGCATGTCGCATGTCTGATAATATGCCTGGCGATTAAACGCAAAGTAGTTACAGGAAGACTCTACCCGCCAACTGAATACGCTGGCGACGGAGTGAGCGCATAAGCCTTGTTAGGTGATACATCAGCAGGATTCCATTACTTCGGCATTGCATATGGGAGGGTCCCTTCTACAGCTCACCTACCTACTCTCATGTTTTTGTATTTCAGGTTGCTAATGCATTTTTCGTATGATGGATTCTTCCAAGTTCTCAGTTTATGCAGGAAAACCTCTTCTACATCCTTATCGCATCTGGCCAAACGATGTCTTCTCTCATGTTTTTGTGTTTTCAGGTTGCTAATGCATTGCCTGCATGATTATGTGCATATTGGGGACATGATATCTCTCCGTCAAACAAACGGAGCGTTCTCTTCCTGAAATTAGTGTACGCCCTCTTGCTCTCTAACGAATCATGCGATTATATGATTGCCCGTTTAATCTACACGATTCTCTCCTTCCAAAACACAGGAACACACAGATATCCTTCCGGCATCATACTACGTGCGCTGCAATGGAATATAATCACTCACTTCGATTCTAAGGTGGACAAAGGTAGTAGTATATCGCGAAATATGTTAAGTCTTAGATTTCCTTGTCCCAAGATTGACACCAGGCGCACGCAGAGTTAACTCGTATGCAATGTTCGGTTCTAGCTTCCAAAAGTTTAACCATAGATCGTTTCAACAAACACCTCTGTGTCTTTGTACTGTGATTCATGTATCGTATTTAACTGTCCCATTTCCTAGACCTCTTTCCATATTCAGGCACAACCTCTTCATTACCGCCAGTCTCCTCCAGAGTAGGCTCAGATCCACGAATCTTTCATTAACAAAACCATCTAACTTTCATACAGATAACAAATCCTCGAGTTCATTGCACTAAACACCCTTTCCTGCCAAGATCAGCAAACACACCAGGAACCCACCATAATGAAGTGCGTATTGTGCAACAACAATAACATTACAGACGATGAGGAATGCCAAGTTTGTGGAGCGTTGTTGCCTGAACAGCATAGGTTCTTACAATCCTTTACCATCGAATGTGGCGAAAAAGATGGCAAGATGGTTGTGACAGCGAAAGTTGGAGAAAGGGTTGAGCTTATGACAAGTGAGCCAAATGCAGAATGCGAGTGCGCTGTTATCTCTATCAACTTCAAAGGTAATCAAATAGCCGTCACGGTGAGCGACAATCCTAGCAAACCTATCTTATTTTCCGTGGCACGTCAAATTGTGCATCCCCAACCAGAAGAAAATGTGGTGACCGCAAAAGTTAACCCAGTCTATCGGGGCTAGGCAGATGAGGAGGTGCGGTGGGATGAGGAAGAATACAGCATTTTTGTTTTTATTGGGGCCAGACAGGAGAGGAGGTGTGGTGGGATAAGGAGGGAGAGAGCATTTTTGTTCTTCTTAGTCACCATCGAGATAATAAGATGAATGAATTGCTGTTAACTACAATTGTGACCATCTATGAATTCTTTTTCCCAAGCAAATCTTCCCTCTCCTTCAAGCTTAGCGTTTTGAAAGCCGCTAAAGTCGCGTCTTCCTTAGCCTGTCGTTCCCGAAGAAATTTCTGATGGGACACGGTCTTAGAAAAGCCGTCTTCATCCTCTTCAATGTAACGTGCATAATTAAGGCATTTCGAATAGAAATAATGATCAAAATACCTATTTTCCCCGATATTCTTTTTTTTGCTTCGGTCACTGAATCCAGTTTTGAATTCTGTGTAGAAGTTTCTCTCTGTTTGGAATGTCCCGAATTCTTTATTCATTTCCATTTGAAGGAGATACCCCCAATCTCCCAGTTCTATTCGACGAGTTTGGACGTGCTCCCACCATTCCGGAAGATACCCCCCATGTTCCCAATCGATAATACCGATAACATGTCCATCTTTAACGAAAATATTAGTCGCATTCAGATCGCCATGCGTGAGAACGTACGGTCCTTTCACGGGGTATCTCGACTTGAGGCTCTCCTTCCACTGACCCGAGACTCGCTTTCCATCCCATTTATTTTCGAGATGAGGTTCAACACTAGCCCACCATTTTTCAGCATCATCAGTCACGAACTCTATTCGTTTTTCATTATTTAGTATTCTATCCCTAATCGGCGAACCATCTGGGGCTTCTATTTTCTCCGATGTAAACTTGCGTAACTGTGTAAGATATTCAACGACTTCTCTGACAATAACTTTCTGTTGCTCGAGACTTAGCGTTCGCCAGGCTGACGCTAATGTTTCTCCCTCGACTCTTTCCATGAAAAAGAAATGGCTCGTATTATCCTTCCAATAGTGCAAATATTTCGCAACAGGAATGGTCGAGTTCTCCGCCAGGAATTTAGTGATTGAGACTTCCGGACCCAGATGGCTGTTGCGCCCATGTTCTATAATCTCTCTTTCCTTCAAAACATAATTCTCACCAACGGACCATATGCCCCTCCTCGCATTACATGTACATTTGATAGTACTAACGTAAGAGTCACACTGCTGATTCTCGGCATTCCATCCGCAGTTGTGGCATAGCAAGAAATCCTTTTTCTCAATATGGTGAGCATTGAACTCTTCTAACGTATCTCCTTCGAATGGCTTAAAGATTGTCATTGTGCTTGGATAGGCTTGAAGGTTCAGGTTGAGTTCGATGTTGGGATTGAATGGAAGTTCTGTATTTGATATGAAGTGGCAATAGAGTGAATCTGATATAATCTTTAGAGATGGATGGACTTAAGTACACTATTGAGAACAAAGAGTAAAAAAAAGCTCAATAATGAATTAAAATCTATCCTTTATTCAGAGAAAGTTGGATTCTTTCCTGTGGAGGATGAAAAGAATTGTACACAAAGATATCTAGATATAAATTGTACTTACTATTTGCGGACACACTTTTGATAATGGATATCCTAGCCAAAGACAAGGAGATTAACATTTAATAATGAATATATGTTTTCGTGATACCTAAAGTAGGTATTTATAGTGATGCAGAGAAAACTATTCCCACAAAGGGAAATCCATTCGATGTCAATACTAGCCTCGCAAGATGGAAGAAGTCTGTCTTCTCATTAAACGTCGGGCTTTCTATCTTGGATAGAGCTATCCTAAATACTCATAAAAGTATGGAGCTCAGCTAGCGCTATGCCTCTTTCAGGTGTGCAATACACCTTTGTAATTTTAAGAAAGAGATTTCGAATGATGGGAGAAATATACATCTTTGTCAAAAGAAAAAAAAAAGCTAAAAGAATCAAGAACGCCTTCTATGAGATGTCTCTTGCGCCCAAATATTTCAAAAGTCCCGGTTTTCTTCCTTCGGCATACACGCCAATCACTGTTCCCTAATTTGTATGTAATGCTTCAAAACATCATCATGCATGTCATATCTACTTCAATGTCAACACAATTCTTGTCATATCAAAGGAATGGGGCTTCTTACGCATTCATTTCTTCAATTGTCAATTTTGCACTTTCGTCAGAAACTTTGTAGACTGATGATTTGGTGTTGCTTGAAAACCCTAGAATCAAAATAATTTGAATTAGTCTTCGATTCATGAATAAAAACATATTGTCGGCCGGGACTTCTTACCAATGCGTTCATTAATGTTCTCCCGTGCTTTAGCAGCAGCGGCTTGGACGCGACTTGCACGGGGCTTTCTGACCTGTTCATAGACTCTCAAAGCCTCTTGTACGTCGCCGTTGAAGTGTTTCTGGCCGAAGATAATGCCTAGAGCCGCAGCATCCTCAATCGCCATACAGGCTCCTTGACTTTGATCAGGCATCATCTGCAATATAAATTAGTTCAAATGATACGGTTCGAGCTAGAATGTCGCTTACCGGATGAGCTGCATCCCCTATGACACAAGCAGTGCCCTTTTGCCAGTATGGATAAGGTTCATGAATCCATAATCTCCAAGGAGCGATATCCTTCCCTATTGACAAATGCTTGTAGACCTGAGGATCCAGATCAGGGAAGGGGGCAAGTAGCTCTTCTACGGTTCCCTTCGCGCCCCATGTCTGATTCGAATAATCACCCTTTTCTCTTGGAAAAAAACAATAGTAAGAGAGCAATTTACCACCGTTGCAAGGTGATAGAACAATCTTATAATGAGTATTAAGGCCCCCCCAGTATTCGAGCGCACCGTTTTTTGAATAATCGACCAAGCCAAGCTTAATCGCCTCTTCGGTGTCTACATTTGCATGGAGACAACTAGCATCGGCTGCTTTCCTCTCAACTTTGATGCCGATAAGAGAACGGACCGCAGATCCGATGCCGTCAGCTCCGATTACTACATCATGAACTGCAGTATTGCCATTTTCAAAAGTGATTGTTCCAGATTCGACGTCAAGCCCAGAGCACTATCATAAAAGTCAATTTCCAACCCTCGCACTTACCCTAAAATCTGCTTGGGTTTGCTTACCTTGTGATTTACAAGCAACTTAGCAGGTACACCTGGCTTTTCTGGTTCAGCTACAGCACTATCCATAAGCATGGCGTGCATATATTGCCGGTGGAACATATTGTAAACCTACGCGACCACGTTAAATCTATCTACCTAGAATATTTGTGGCTTGTTTGTGTCCAGAACTTACATATCCCCATTTCTCCCCATAATCATCGAGGTCATAAACAGAATCAGGCTCTCCAGTTTTCCAATCATGTCGAATTAGCTTCTTCAAGATGACAGGATCTCCCTTTTCGACTGGGACATCCCATTCATGTAACCATTTGGTGCCGTTAGCCGCGCAAGATACCGATGCGCCAACCTCGCTAGCGTAATCTGCACGCTCGTATATTGTGACTAGATGCCCAGCACGACGTAGAGCAATAGCAGCACTCAATCCTCCGATACCTCCTCCTATCACTCCGACATCAAGAGGCCTGAAGCCGGATTGGGTGGGCATTTTGATTGGAGGATGATTGAAATTCTTTGGAGAAGAAGTTGCAGTTTTTATCTTTTGAAGCAGTCGTAGGAATGAGAAGTGCAGATTAATGCATTGTATGAAACAAGAAGTATCGAGTCAAGCTGGTATGATCGAGAGTTTTGAAGGCGCACATTAAGTCTTGTAAATAATCGACGGCATCACGCTTTCATGCGGCCCGTTCCCACCCGCGTTTTAAAGGGGGGGGAAAGATAAGGTATAGATATTGTCACATATCCTTGCACTCCAGTAATCACAATAGCTGGTGGCATCTTTCGGTTCCCGTTATCAAGAATCCAACGTCACTAGAAAGTGTTTGGCAACGAAAAAAGAACACAGCCGATAGGGTTAACAATGGGAAGCACGTGCGCGGAACGTTGCGGAACGTACCCCTGCTTTGAGATAGCACTAGGCATTGCGTCATGTGATTTTCATTATCTGGGTCAAGTGTGTTCAAAACACTCAATCAAAAGAGCATCAAAATCCGGGCAGAGGGCTAGGCAGACTCACAAGTAGCTGGTGCCTTATCCGATCAAGGATTATCTAATCATAGGTGGTCATTTTCTAGCCTCCTACAACTACCCCGCATTTCCCGAATGTGTCTTGCACGTACTCCCACTTCCGAATATTGAGAATATTCTTTCCGACTTCAAATCATCAGCAACAATTATTTCCGACACAAAACCGCCTACTCGCTCAATCATTCATACTCTCTCCATACCTCATCTCTCGCACCAACCTCGATTAAGGTGACAAGGATTCTGGGGATGGAGGAGCAGCTCAATGATCTCTGAACGAATTGAGCAGTAACTTCCGCCGGCGATGCCTCGTCCTAAAGTACATCCCGATAAACGTGCACGAGCGGCTAGAGCTTGCATCCGGTGCAAAAGCTCGAAGAAGCGTTGCGATGCAAACCTTCCCTGTACGACCTGTGTCACGCAAGGCCGAACCAACTCATGTCAGTATCCACCATCTTCAACACTGACGTCGCCAAGCCCGCCACGGCTGAGCCAGGAGACATCGGGACATACGCTAGATCCCGTCGCCAGAAACGTTGAATCACTGGCTTTAATGCAACATCAGTCCGAGCCGCAGCCCTCAGTTGAGAAAAACAACTTCGAATTTTCACAGCCCACTATTCATGCGGCTTCCATTCCATGTCCTGAGTCATTAGTAGATCCCCGTCTTTCGGGCGGGAACGCTAACAATCTCACCTATTCACGTTCCAGTACTCGGGAATCTTCACCTTGTCAACGCTCTACGATGTTACGGAGCTCTCAAGGCGAGCAAGGTAGGTGGTGATTCTTTTCTCCAGGACTTACTTTGATGCAAGGATCACCCGTTGGTGTACCGACTCATAGAATAGGACCAGACTTCATTGTATTTTAACTCTTGTAGTATCTGTTTGCTCCCTCCAAAATCTAACTATATCATTCAATGGATTTTGAAAGCTCAGAATCGTTTCATGAACCCATGCGCCCGATGATGAATGGACTGCACCGTGTCCCTTTAGATTTCAAAAGTGTGTAAAATTGACAAATTTGATAGTCTATATTGGCAATATTGCCGCTATTTCGTTCCTACACTTTCTCCAAACTACGCTTAAGCGATATATCGGAACTTCGGTTTTCACTGAACGCCAGGAGAGTAATGTGATGTTGGAGGTGGAGATATCAAGAAACAACAGCCCTTTTGAAGATGATTTAGATGTTGCAGAAAAGCAAGATTTAATTGCTTGCTTTATGAGAGTGGTATGACTAACTTTGTACGTTCTTTGGCTTAGCTAGGAGACAGCATTAACATATTGCTCAGTCGAATGGTATTCTTCACCTTTTCTCACGAGATGACACATCGAGATTGTTAAATATCAAAATCAGTGCTACCACTTCATCTTCAAGCTCCCGTTCCGAGCGGGAAGACCTCGCGTGCCTTTTTCTGATGATAGCAATAGGAGCTCAATCTCGAGGCAAAGATTTGTTCGAGATTCAACTTGCAAAAAAGTATTTCGCGCAAGCTCAGCAAATGGCATTTCTCGATATGCTAGAGAATCCTTCTCTATCCATGGTTAAGATGTTTTTATTGATGGCCATGTATATGCTTGGAGCTTGTCGTAGGAATACGGCTTTCATGTATATTGGTATTGCCTCAAAATCCGCAACCATTCTTGGGCTGCACGTTCCATATCGGCATTCTCGAGAATCCTCCAAAGAGCGTGCTGCTAGGTAGGTGTTTATAGCCATGATCACCCGGCGCTTAACCACGTGATTTCCTTGTACTAATTGTGGTGGCAGGCGCCGTATATGGATGAGCGTACGCGTTCTTGATCTTTTATGCAGCTCCATTCTTGCGCGTCCCAGTAGTATACCTTCTATAGAAAGAGACGAGTATGAAATAGATAGCTCAAACCGTGAAGATATGGACCATCGGACACTGGCTCTTTATGCAACCTATGAATCTTCTTCTATCATCGAAGCTATCGTACAAAAGTTCACTAAGTCTAGCAGCGTGAACACCGAATCGGCCGATACTTTTCTGCAAATGCTACGAGACTGGAGTCAAGCTCTACCTTCCGCACTTCGCCGCGTTCCGGACGTCACGTCTGGGGAGGAATTTTGTGAGACTACAATCGGCAATATCCATGTTTCTTGCACATATTATGTGGGCATCATGATGGTAACGCGACAATTTTTAATTTCACATGTCATGTCTCAACTACGGAAGAATAGCTCTAGCAAATCTAAGAGAGCTGTCGAAGTACAGGAGAAGACTCCTGGCGAAAGAGAGAAAATATTTCAATTTTCGGATGCTTGCGTACAATCTGCTCATCTATTGGTACAACTATCTTACGAAGCGCATCTTATCAATGTCCTTCTTGACAATATGTGTATCCTTCAAGCATGGCTTTTCTCCGCAGGACTCGTCCTTGGCTTCTCCCTCCTCGTAGGAGGCGAAGGCCCTGCTCATATTCGTGAATCTTTTGATCATGCTTGCACTGTGCTCAAGAGGCTTGCACGATTAAGTCCCCAAGCAGATCAATATTTCGATATACTTTCTCGATTCCATACCGCGATAGAATTGTATCGGCAACAAATGCTAAAGGCACAAAAGGAGAACAGTAACGTATACGTCGAGAAGCTTATGAGTATCGGGTCGTTCAACAAGGGATCCAGCTCCAATACTGAGTTCCAGTCGCAATCTCAGCCTGTGGTCACGGGCGGCCAGGAAATGTTAGGGGGAATTGAAGCACAGGGAGATTTGGCGGAAATGTATGCGACTGATTTCTTTGGGATTGAAAATGAAATCCAGATATGCGATGCTCAGATTGGGTATGATGCGGGAGTTGCGGCTGATCTAAGGTGGCTGTGCTATGCTGCTGGCCCTTCCTAACTTCAGATTCTCTGGTTTCCGACTATGATACGGCATCGGCTGCCCAAACCTTCTCCAAAATTACTTGTGAGAAAGAGCCTGATTCTGATAAACCTTGGCAAGGCCACTTCTGGGGTTCAAAGCTGTGGCGATGAAATAAACAGCCAGGAGTTGCGGGAGGTGTCAGGTGGTGAAGTGGGTGAAGGAAACCAGCATGGAAACCACATGAAATTTGAGCCTTTATATTGAGGCCGACCAGAAGCTATGCGTTTGGGAGTATAGGAGCGAAGAAGAGGGTATAGAGGCGCACTAGAGCACACTGGAGTGCTAATCAAGATTGTACTCTTGCCATTCATCTTCTATTAGCTATGGTAAAATGGCCATTCAAGTACACTTCGGTCTCTAGCTCCAAGAGGGTTTGTTCATATATCTGAATTTTCAAAACCAGGCTTTATCTTGACAAGTGTAAAGTAGGATACGTAGTTTATCTCAATGTGTTTAACAGTCCGGAGGTAGCACAATTTAAACTTATCAAACATTGAACATTTAAAAATCTTTCAGTCATTTTGTTAAAGAAAAGACATTAAATGGTTATAAATCAATCAATTGAACGCTTAAAATGGGTTTAATGATTTCAATGGGTTAAGAGCTAATTACTTTAAGACTGCGATCCGGACTATTAAATGCGCTGTTTATACCAGTGCCTTGTCTGCTGGCTGAAAACTAATGTTTTGTTTTCCTAATTGCGGTAGACATTGTTATTACTTGGGGCTGTCTCAGAAAACTCTCACTTCTGGGGCTTCAGTATACTTTTCAAAACTTCACATCCCTTCGACGCTCTATCCTGGAGGTTGATGTATTGTGGTAATTTGTGGTTTACGTTGGTACTCTAAGGTCATCAGTGGCGCACAATTGGAAGGGCGACGGTGCATTTAGGTGGTGCGGCAGCTACGATTACCGTTTTGAATGTACACTAGAGGTTTCGATACTATTTCTTGAATGTGATGATGCATGTCCGTTTTTCATGGTCATCCTACTAGCTAATCTATACTAACAGTACCTAGACATACTTATTACATTAGTTCAAAGTCTATAAGTCGAGGCCGGGAAGTTTAATCCTCCGGGTTTTCCTAGAGCCGGCCGTTGTAACTAGTTTCTCAGTCGTCTCCGGACAGTTTCCAGTCAGGACTCTCAAGTAATATTTGTTGCATATCTACAGTTCCGTTTTGCAGGCCTCATCCTGGTAAGTTTGTGAAAATAGTGCGTGTAGGTTATGTAGCCACTGTCGTAATGGAGGTCCCAGGTTTTCTTAGTTCGACAGCTAGAATTGGTGTTCTAAATCGTCAGTATTAATCCTCCATTCAGATTTCTCAAAAATCCGCGTGTTGCATATCTACTTTTCCCATTTACTGGCCTCTTCCCTACAATTCAAATCATTAGGCAACGAGCTATGAATATGTGGACGAAGAGGAATCACTGGTTTTCCTAGTTCGACGACTATGATTTAGCTCCGTATACGGTTAGTCTTTTCTGCATATCAGTGCATATTCCGATTTAGTAGAGAATTTGTAAAAGATATCCCAATTTATCATCTTCAGACTATGAGCTAGCATAATTATCAAATTATGAGGTATGGAGTTTTTTGGGTTGTGTCATTCTTAGATGTTTGCTTCTCATCCTATAGCAAGATCTTACCATGACAAAAACTAAAATATTCTGAAATTTAAGGTATTGAAGTATGAGTTTAGTACTTGAATACGTCTCCAGAAATACCATTTTTGGAAACATCTGCAAAGATAGATTTGATATGAAGAAGAAAGGGTAAGGCCCTCGATAAAGCCCATTATTCCACTAGCGTACACCGGTGAGAGCTTCGGCCTACAGAACCTCACTTTCCATTTCATGTTGCACATCTACATCTCATCTCACAGACCTCTTCCTTTCCATGAGGCGATCCAAGAGCTGTGTCCGTTTTCTTTAATCCCGGTGGTTAGGAATAAGTATTCTGATCCTGTCCAAGAATCTACCAATTAGAAGGCTTAGAAAGCTAATGTTGCATAGCTGTAACTCCATGATACAAGGCGAATCCTGACAAGCATATGTATTGGATGGTTGCATTTTGAGGCGGCGATGCGGTAATCGCTTAGATACTGTATTTTATCGTGAATCGTGCTAGTCATACGCTATCGAAGAATTCCTAGCCAAGTTTTGCACAATGTTGCTCTGCCGGTCAAATTAACTATGCAAATTATGAGAAAACATGTCTAGTTAAAATGATAATTGCAGAATCAAATAGTCGTGATATAGAGAAATTGAGTTGTTATTGTAGGATAACAAAAGATACACTACTCTACGTTGCGGCAATCAGTGAAATCGCAATTACAAAAACCCCATTTCCAAGGTCACCCACTAATACTGCATGCAACTTTTAATAAAGCTGCCGTGCATTTCCAAGCACTCACTTGGTTTTTCTCCTCGAACATTCCATTAACCAATCCAGTCCACACTAGGTGAACTCATATCACTGCCACGCCTGGTACACGTATCGCAGTTATGCAACAAGTGCTGACAGTCCCTCGAGCACTCCAATTTGTCTCTCCTCTTAATTCCCGTAACCGAATCATATATACCACTATGGTCCGGTTTCGGTGGCGAAGGATACCTCTCTTGAATTTTCAATAGACTTTCGCGCGCAGCAGACATTCCTGGCGACGAAATCTTTCTCGTTCTGGAAGTATGCGACTTTAAATCTGATTTCTGAAAGGAAGGATATTTGTCTTGGATCATGGATAAGCTTTGCCGAGCCGATGACCTTGGTGGCGAGAACATCTCCGATATGCTCGAATATGTCGTAGGTTGGATGTTATGGTGATTCGCTTCGTTCTTCAGGTTACAGTGAGGGCTTGCAGGGGGAGAGGGAGTTGAACGTGCAGCATGATCTTTGCTAGCGTGACGCGTGGCAAGCGTCGACCAAAAGCCTGCTGCTTCCGTCTCGCCCTGTAGAGTCAATCTAGGACGGGCTATGTCTTGTATAGATTGGAACCATGTTTTTCGTTCTTGACAGTAATCGGATTTTACCAGCGGATTATCAAACATGGCGACTTTCCTCGATTTAGACAAGTCTTGTGAGGTCGCTCGTCTTCGAACTCTTGTGAACGACCCAATTGAGGATCCAATCGCAGCAGCATTGCCAGAGCGAGCTGGCGCTTTAGGGTGTGCTTTGACGACACTTTTTTGGCGAGGGAGATGGGTTTCGGATTTCTGCCGTTTTAAAGTCCCGGATTCAGAGATTGGCAACCAGGGGGATATTCTCTCTGGAGGACTGATGGCCGTTTCATTTAACCAGGAACTTCGCGTTGTTGGGGTTGTTGCCATGCCGCTCATCATAGGCGGACTTGGACCTGGTGCAGTCCGAGCATCAACTCCAATACTATAGAGGGAATGAGAGTGGCAGCTTCCATGCACCTGAGGAAGCATACCACCCAAAATCTTGGAATCACGGATAGGAATAGACATATCCGGAAGTGGAGAGCGCCACTCATTGGTTGATTTCCTCGGTAGTGGAGGAAATGAGATTACATGATCTTTGTGTGGTTCTTGCTCCGTGGTTGCGATGAGATTACCATCGTCCTCATTTGCTTGTGATTCACATTGCCATGACCATTTACTTATTGACATTCGTGCATTTTTGGGATCAAAAGCACCTTTTTCTTCCCTAGGTCGGTGGTCTTGCTTAGAAGACTTGAGAAATTGAAAGCATGGCCTTGCGTCGTCATTTCTAGCACTGGTAGTAGCACTTAGTAATGGAGTGTTGGCTTTGCTAGAGCACTCTGAGGAATCAACCTCGGAATGGACATGATCTCTCTCTGTCAAATGAGATTCCGTTGAGCCACGCTCCTCCCAGATTACTTCGTGCACACTTCGTTCAGATCCCTCTTCTGAAAGTCTATCAAGCCGCCCAAACTCCGTTTGAGAGATCTCCAAGAACTGTCCTGGATTGGCAGGATCCAAAATATTTGTTTGAGAACGAGATATAACAGGGGATAAATTTGCTGAAGTAGTATTTCCGTTTTGAGATGCCTCTCGCGAATTCTCTGACTGAGCTGCGTATATTTGGATTTCACAGGGAGTGTGACGAACTACAGGCACCATGCCTCTGTGCGTAAAAGACAATGATGGTAGTCTGGTACCCCGCGGGGACTGTTCTTCAACGCTCGATCCGTGTGGTGCTGAGACTGGGGTATGAGCTTCCCGGGTGTTAAGCATATTTGTCTGGAGCAATTCCATTACAACTTCAACATCCTCACGAGTGATGATGTATGCTTCCGAATCATGTGGCTGGTTCTCCGTGAATGTCGCCTGGCGACTTGAAATGGAAGGTATTACAGAGCCGGTTCCTGGAGTTGTTAGAAATCCCGAGGTCGCCATTGTGCTACTCATATCGGATCTATTTGATGCACTTGGTCTTCTCAACGTTATGGCGGACGGCATCAGTTTCTGACTATTTGGCAATTTGCGAGTAGTCAATCTCTCTCGAAGAGAGCGCACTACGTCATTGTACTCAGCACCGGCAGTGAACGATGAACTTCTGTTTCGTTCATTGAGGGGGGTGGTGTTGAAAATCTCATTTTGAAAAATTGGCCCTTTTGCCTGCATATGTTTTGCAGAGTCCTGTTTCAATAACGGAGGAAGTTTCACTTGGCGCGTTCCAACCTCAACCGAACTCCATCTTCTTGAAACGATTGGAGTGGCTGGCTCAGACATAAGTCTTCTTCTATCCCGTCTCATCGGCAGGTACTTACTCTTACGAGGGCTTGGGACTTTTGTGTCTTTCAGGGCTGTTGGGACGACCTGACTTGGAGGCCATGGATTTGGGCTGTGACTGCGCTCTTCTATAGCCATTTTCTCAGCCGTCTTTTTTCTCCCTCGACTGCAAGTACCTCCGCATCGTCGGTGCTTCGCGCCTTCAGTCTTTCTCCTCTTCTTATGCTTGACCATGGTGAGACTGTCGGAGCTTGGCCTGCGTGCCTTGTATGGAGTCTTTGGCCCACCTAAGATTGAGGGCAAACTATCCGTGGTACACGTATATCCATTCGAAGTGATATATGAGTCTTTCGGTGATGGGCGCGTCGTGGAGTATTCTTCCCTGGGCAGTACAGGTGACACCCCGCCTGATGCTACATTGAGCATGTCATGACCGCTGCGTGATCGGCTTGATCCGCGGGAACGGTGTTCCTGAAAATAATCGCTGTGTGACTCACTTCGAGGCAAGGGTGCTGTACTCAATGGTGACATTGTTAAATAGATAGATGAAGAACCTTGAGGTGGTGTGCGAAGTCCAGGACTGTCCAATACACACAATTGTCGTGAATTTCGATTGAAGGAACGATCTCCACATGATGCCTTCAGTGCTATGGCCGGAGGGATGCTTGGTATAGGGGATGGAAATGAAGATGGTGCATTTGGCCGTAGGGGGCGTTTTGGAGAAGCTTGCGTATCAGGAAGGGGTTGATTGCCAGTTTTCGTGTTTGAAGTAATGATAGATGTTGTATGAGGGATAGGTTTAGAATCCTCAGAAGCTGTAGGGTGTACTGAAGACATTTTGAGAAAAGGGACGGCAATAGGCTAGTCCGAAGGCGTAGAAGTAAGAATAGTACAAGCAAGAAAGACGTTGGATCTAGGAATCAATTTCCATACTTATATTGAAAAAACAGCGAAACAGTAAAAGCTGAGGTACCGATAGTAGAAGGTTAACATAACTACAATCGAAGAAAGAACTACTAAGCACCCACATTTTTATTATGAGGAGACGGCTGTCTAAAGGCCCATCACCATTGTCCTTTCCCTACTGATGGAATTGAACCTTGAGTATGATTCAAGTGATATGTAGCTTTACCCTGACTTATCATCGTAAGTCTCTCGAACTTTCGCGAAACCATAAATATCACTTAGTGATCGAAATTAGAAGATGTAGAAATATAGTGGGAGAGCAGTGTGACAAACTCGACAAGATCGAACAAAGCATCAAAATACGGCGCGATCAAACCTTCCTGGATCATTGAAAACGAAAGCCAAAGACTCGGGGCTACAGGATGGTATTGCATGGATTATATAGCCGTTTACAGAGCAGATCTGTATATTCATCACTTCCATGATTCCAACTCCACAGTATTTCATCATTTCCTCTTTAAGCATATGCATCCCGAGCCAAAAGACCTTACATCCGACGACGGGTATTGTGTTCTGGGATATTCATCACCATTAGGGCACCCATTAATATTTTACACGCTTCGAGTCAACTAGCTTCGATTCGACATGTTCTTTCTATTGGTGAACCATTAATTTCCAGTTGCTCGATGGGCGTTTCGTGAGCCAAAATTTTGCTGATGATGCTGGATGGGTTTTGTGTGGGATCAGGTAGCTAGATCAGTAGCACCATCACCGAGCTTTCTAAAGATTTCCCCTCTTTTCTCCCAAGAAATAAAGCATTTAATGCCTACTTAGTCGCAACTCTCATAAAGTCATAATAAGTTTTGAGTATAAACTCTTAACTAAAATACAGGAGGGAAATGTTGACTTGAACAATTAAAGATCTAAGCGAAAGTTTGTGAACTGTGAGCACGTGATTATGTGACCTCGCCAAGATCGATCCTGTTTTGCATTTTGCTGTTGCAAATAGTAGAAATGTTTCGCTGCACCGCAATGAGCCAACAACAAATGAATGCCAACCCAATTTATTCCTCGCAAATCAGGTCGCCACCGTATAGCCTGTAAGCGTTTTTCTTCAATCCGTAAATTCGAGGCTAAATGATGATGCAAAGGCATTGCGCTATACAGGGCCCTGCTTGAACAATGTCTACGAGTTCCTATTCCTGCTGAGCTACAACCTAAAGGGCCCATTCATCCACTTAAACATCTTGTCCGCAAACAATTTCGACGAAATGTGTGGGAGCATAGCCCAAAGATTGTCGTCGCAGCCCTGAAAACAGGATATGAGGTCTGTTCTCATCACCATTATTATTATCACTATCATCTCTTTTCTTTCTTTGGCAGTGCATTGATGAGATCCTTCTTCAGGCAGAGAAGCTTATTCGTACCGCTGGCGATGGCGACTCGGAATCGAGAAACCAGATATACGAATTGCTACGCTACCGTAAAACTGTAGCTACTACCTCCGCGCTCGTTCCTCAACCTCCCAAACCCAAGATTCGCTATCCAGAAGCCATTCCTGGTGTTCCGAAACTTCTCGAGGCGCGTCCTTTGCCATTTGAAAAGCTCTCTGGGCTTCGTCATGTCCCTAAATTTGCGAAAGCAATGGTATCAAATTTCCTACGAATACAGAAACCGCAAAGTCCATATCTGAGTCGGGTGTTAAGGGACAAAATCGAGACGAGACAAAAGCGCACGGATTCTCGGGATAAAATAGAGTATTTGGAGGAGATAGCAATTGCAGAGAATACCTGGGAAGATATAATTGAGGATCAGTTGGAAAACGAGGGCTTGAGTGTTGACGAGTGGAACAAGAAACAGCCAGGGCTGGGCTGGGGTGTGGGGTTTTGGGAGAAAGACCTGCAATTAGCCGATGCTTCTGTGAAGCATCTAATGGTGCAGGAATCACTCAGGGTAGTCGACTTGTCCAAATTACAACTGGAATTAGTGGACAAGGAGAGAGAATTATGGAAGCAGGAGAGGGGCCTGAGAAGGCATAATAAGAAATTGGCCAAATTGGAGAAGAAATTTCAGGACCGAGTATGAGCCAGTTTCGCTTTTAGAAATATGATAGCTATTAAAATAAACACATCAAATTGCTCTAGTTGCATTCTTTTGTGTGTCAATCTATCACGAGTATTGGCTCATAGAGATGGCCCACAAAACTTGATAAGTCATTGTATTTCTTGCAAGAATCATCATCGCTCGCTTCATTCGTTCGTTTCTCATTCAGAAACATCATAGCCGGGATAGGAAACCAGTTTCGCCGCGCTGATGCCCCCGTGTTAACATAAAGAAAAGTCATATGCATCACCAATCTCTCCTCGACCCAGTGAGCCTTGTGATCTCGAAGTATGTTCGTGTCATGAACCATCCGTAGCTTCAAGTGGTATCTAATCGTACGTGGAACCCTCTTGAGGCTGAGGAAGCTTTTTGTTGGCTGGAGATGCCATATATCTGAATAAGGTAAGCTTCTGTCTCCGCGACGCGAGTGTAGACTGCGTAATTTACCTTCTCAACTCAATCAAGACAGTTTCCATTGTATTGTGGCGTTGCCAATTCGCAAGGCATGCAATCTTTGAAGGGTCAACCTAGAGCATCAGTCAGCTCCGTATAGTCCCTATAACCATCCATATAATGTAACGACCTTGCCATCGTCCTGCACACCCGGAAGGTTAATTTTATTGGTAAATCTTATAGTGGGTGGGACATCAGGGTAGTCCTCTCCGCAGTGCATGGTGAGAGAATAGATGCGATTCTCGTGGACGCTCTATCAGTATCCTTTATTAGTTTAAAAACAAAATATACAATAGGCGCGAGAAGAAGCATACGTGTGGGGGACCGAGGATTGTGCCATTCCAGTTAGACATGTATAAGTCGTCGCCGTCGGTAAGACCATAAGAGCAGGCGTCTTTGAGTAACGAAGGTCATTAGAGCTTGTCAAACTTTACTGCTTGCTGATATCCGACTCACCAGCTCCAAGGCCCTTTTCGCCCTTCTCTAGCTCTTCTAGCAATCTAAAGTTTCTTGGCACTTTTGCACCCTGAGCAGCCATCTTGTATTGTTGGGTATCTTGTGCTGGAAAGAAAAAGAAGTGTAGATTTTGTGGATTCCAAATATTCTAAATTTGCGCAACACGGTAAAGTTGGTAAGAAGTATGAATGGGTGAACAAAGTTTTGTTAAGGGGAGGAGGGCTGATTGATCGCGGGGTCATCTCCATCCAGGATTCCGGGCGGTCAAGAGCGGCTAAATCTCGGCAATCTTTGTCTATTAATTGTCCATACTCACAAAGGACAACTGAAGCTCATGATAAACATCATGCCTCTTGTGGAATAATGAAAATGGGCTTGGCCATGCTCATATTGAAACCTAATTAATATGACGGCGCAGATACTCGCCTCAGAGCTTGGAAATCTTATACAGGAGAGCAAAAGAAAGCATACAGATCTCCGAAATGTAAGTTCAGTTCCACGCGGCCGCCTCCTTCAAGTTGGTCCCTTTGCTGATTCGCGATATCAGGCCGCGGAAAAGAGTTTGGATGAGATTAGAGGTCTGCGATCAACATCTGAAGCCCAAATAGCTGCAGGTCAGTTTTTAGAAATACGATGTTGTCATCACATAGTACGCTAGAATTATTCACTGATGCACGATTAGACCTCACTCAACGAGCCAACTTCGTTACACCTTTCCTCATTGCCTGCGGAACCAAGAATGTCAAGTTTACTGGAATTGCGGTCGTTTGCCTTCAAAGATTGGTTGTGTCACGTGCACTTCCCAGATCGAGGCTAAGAGAAGTTTTGGAGGCATTGCGAGAAGCTACATCAGCGGGTCTGGATGTGCAGCTGAAGATCCTCCAGGCGTTACCGTCGCTTTTACAGAATTATGCAGATGAATTGAAGGGGGAACTCTTAGCTGCAGCACTCAACATATGTTCCATTCTTCAGGCAAGCAAGAACGGCATTGTGCTTAATACGGCTGCTGCTACCCTTCAACAGTTAGTTGTTTCTGTATTCGACAAGGTTGTGGCAGAGGATAGTTAGTTTCCAAACCGGTTACCAAATAGAAACTCGCAGCTAATGATGGGTTAGAAATTGCTTTAGAAGTGCCCACCATTGGCGAAGCACCAACTGGCGACGGAGTCATCCAGCTGCGTGCTGCTGCCCTGGATGCTTATAGGGTTTTCAACGACATATGCTTGTTGACGGAAGCCCAAAAGCCTCAATTTTTGAATTCCACTGGTCTTCCGCAAACGTTTGGGCTCGAGCTGATTGAATCTGTCTTGACCAATCATGCCGATATATTCCTGTCACATCCCGAGCAAGCAAATATACTAAGAGTCCGAGTTATGCCATTCATCATTAACGCACTCTCAGAGAAGTTGAACTTTGCAGTGACTGTTAGAACTACAAGAATTCTCTATACACTTCTCAGAAGACACTTGAGTATTCTTTCTTCTGAAGGCGAAATGGCACTCGGTCTACTCACCCACATGCTTGACCATGATACTGCTTTGTGGAAGAGATCACTCTGTATGGAAATATTGAGAGGCATCTTTGCCGAAGCAGCTTTGATTAGAAGAATATTTTCCATGTACGATGCTCGAGAAGAGAAGAAAAATATCCTACGAGATCTCGTTGCAGCTTTTGTCAGAGTCAGCACGGAAAAGCCTGCCGTTATTGGTCTTGGTCATCAATCTACTATCCCGATTGCTAGCCAGGGTAGCACTTCAGATCAAGCAATGCTTGAAGCTAGCGGAGTTCCTGGTATCATCAGTAGCACGGTAAGTACGACTGAGCCAAGCGCTGGTGTCAGTACGCAATGGAGTACAATGAGAGTACCATGCATCGATCAACTAGACAAGACGGATGCACCATCGATACCCGAATCTTACATCTACAGCCTCACTCTTGCATGTATTAGTGGATTTTCCGAAGGACTTGCGAAGTTCATACTGCCCCTAACGGTACCTGAGCGGCCTCGAAAAAAAGGCCCTAGGCATTCTGAAATCGAGTCAAAAGCTTCAGATTCTCGTCCTAGTACCCCTGATATAAGACCAATCGAGAGGGGTTCGTCTTACAAAAGGAATCCCATTCCCATCAATCCATTAACTCTCGAACATCATCATCTATTTCAAGAGGTCAAGATTTGTGCCGGCATCGTGGACGAATGCTGGCCTGCAATCTTGGCAACTTGTTCAACCTTTCTCTATGCAGCGTTAGATCAAGAATATTACCATGGCTTGGTTAGATCATTCCAAAAATTCACTCATGTAGCCGGACTTCTACGACTTGCGACACCTCGAGATGCCTTCCTCACAACCCTAGGAAAAGCCGCAGTACCACCTAATGTCTTGACGGCCACGACGACTCAAATTCAGAGCCCAACGACGCCGACGGTGGACTCGCCTTCTAGCTCGAGCATTTTCAACAACGCAAGAGGTCTCTTAAGTGTTGATAGTTTGGTGAGCAATTCGGAACGAAACAAGCATGCGCCCATAGATACATCCAGTCCGACCCTCAACACACGCAATTTACTTTGTCTTCGCGCACTATTGAATTTAGGGATTGCATTAGGACCCACACTCGACTCGGCATGGGTGATTGTTCTTGGTACGTTGCAGCAAGCTGATCTAGTAATATTTTCTAGTGCCAAGTCCGTCAGAACTCCCACCACACAGAGACCAGAGAGTCAGGATGTTAATAACACCTCTGCATTATGGGCGAACTTTGGCACCGAGATCAAAGCGGTTGAAACAGCAGCTACCAGGTTACTAGAAAGTACTGTCGATTTCCCTAATGAGCCATTTGTGGCTGTTGTCTCAGCTCTCTGTGATTTGTTCAGCAAAGAAGAAATTCTCAAGATACCAGAAAAGCCAGTACCTTCTAGCCCATCATCTCCTGAAACAAGAAGGCCATCTTACGCTCATAAAAAAGTCCATAGTATTGTGACAGCACCAACTACTCAGAATCAAGAGGACCTATTTGCGCTGGCGAAGTTGGGCGATATTGCGAGTATCAATATTGATAGATTAACGACACATGAGCCCCACGCTAGCGGGTGGCAGATGCTGACATCAGAGTTGATTTCTGCCTCTTCTTCCCTTACTGCAACACCTTCTGTTCGACTGAGAGCTGCGGATATTCTCGTTAGGATTGTGATTGAAGCCGCGACTTCTACCTTAGCAGACTCCGAAGTTCGACGCAATGTCATACAGACCATGCTACTTCAAGCACTGAGTCGTGCCTTAGGTCCACTTCAAACGGAAGAGAGACAAGTTACCGTGGCTATACATTCAACGGACGTCGAAGTCCATAAGGCTATTCTTGAAGGCCTGAAAAGCATTCTCGAGCAATGTGGAGACAAGTTGATCAGTGGTTGGGACATCGCATTCGAGATCATCGGCAGTGTCTTTATGAAGTTTGACTCCGACGCAAAGATAACCGCTACTCGATCTGCTAAATTAGTCCGCTCTGCTTTTAATTCTCTCCAGCTCGTTTGTTCGGACTTCCTTTCATCGTTACCCAATTCTTGCTTTTTGATACTCGTCGACACTCTTTACCATTTTTGTACACAAGATGATGATCTTAACATTTCACTGACGGTATAAATCACCCCTGGCATTGTCCTTTCACTATTTCTAATAATTTTTAGACTGTCACCTTCTTTTGGGTACTGTCAGATTTCATTTCTAGCAGAACCAGCTCCTTTTCGCTTAGTCCTGATCTTATCGAAGATTCAACCGAGGAAGCTCTGATAGGAAAGGCATCTGGTGATGATCGTGCCGTTTCAGATGCAGCTTTATGGATGCTTCTCTTACTACGCCTCACGTCGGTTACGGCAGATGAAAGACTAGAGCTCAGAAATAGTGGGTCCAAACATTATTGGCCAAGTACTTTATCTAACATTGATGTAGGCGCAATTCAGACATTACTAAGAATCTTCGACGCATATGGGGATCAACTCAGCGCAGTAGCATGGTCTATGTGCCTGAAATCAGTGATCTTCAGATTGTTGTCTTTGATAGAGGCACATCTGCAATTTATCACTGACCCTGAGCTTACTGTATCTGATAAAGACAAAACAGGATGGATTGAGACTACTGTCGTGGTTTTGAGTGGCATTACCAATTTGTTGGCCGACTATCTAGATGTTCTGACTAGCCATCCCACGTTCGAAAGCTCTTGGAAAACCTTGTTAGAACATTTCAAAACAATGCTAGCTTTCGAAATTCTCGACATCAATACTGCTGTCTTCAAGGCTTTACAACAAATTCTTTCTCGAGGCAATGTCAAAGAGGCCACGAAAACCAATTTCACGCGCATTACGATTGATTTGGCATGGGGCCTTTGGTCTGATTCTTTACCTTCAGTAAGAATCGATGCGTTTGATAATCGCGTCGACAATCAAGGTTATCTAGTTGCTTACGTGTCTGCTCTCCCTGAGATTTACCGTCTTGTGGAAGATGATCTTGATGCCGATCGAGTCAAACGAATGCTTACCCTACTTCGTGAAGCTATGCAACAGGCGAATGCTTCTACCTATTCCGCAGATATTGAGTACCTCACTCCATTACAATCTCAGGTATTAGAGTCGCTTAAGATGATTCGCACTGATATTGAGGGAGTTCCTGCTACCTTGATTAGCCAGGTTGCTGAATTCGTTGCATTGGCTTTCGTGCCGAAGGATAATACTTCTAACGTCCAGAGGCCCACATACATAGCTTTGTCGAAAGCCTCTATGGTTTTATCGGAGAAGCTCATTATATCGCATTCCTCGGAGCCAGACATCTACACCAGCGGTGCAGTATCTTCTTCCTTAGCCGCGCTTGCCAATCCAATTGTTTTAAAGTACTCATTTCCTATAATATCGAAGAGTATATCACCATGGCGCCAAGCAACAATATCAGCACTCGCTATTCTGGGCGCCATTTTGCCGATAATGCCAACTATCACTTTGAATGAAGAAGCCGTTCGATCTATATGGACGTCGATAGTAAGCATAGCTATTGGAATCACCTCTGCAGACTGTGATTTTGCAAACAAAACAGTCAATATCAAAGATGATCAGGAGTTCGACATTGCATCATTCCTAACTTTACGCGAGCTCATCACCCCCGCTCTTGGCGCCCAAGTCATACCGGACCGAACGCGTCGCACGTACACCGAGTCACTTTTCCACATGTCCATCATCCACCCCGTACAATCCAGCGAGCTTCCCCAGCCCAGCCAGGAACTACTAGCCACATTGTACCAAATTCGCAAAGGTTGCACTGTTGATCCAATCCCCTCCCCTCGTGCAAAAATGAGTTACGTTTGCTTCGATGAACTCATCTCCCTCGTCACTCTCAACGATGGCTCTGTACCACGCATCAAGCTCGCTCAAGCAGCTGCGCCATACTTGATTCTCAGATGTGGCCTCGTTCTTCGCGCATACATTGCTGATCAACCACTTCGTGGCCGCATGCCGCAGCCATTATCTCAACGCAAAGAACTTCTATATATTCTCAAGAAGCTTGTAGGGTTAAAATGTGAAAGCGAGGCAATTCCCGACACACCTGGTGTCGAGAGTGAGGGAAAAAAACATTTACACAGATTGTATCCGTTGTTTGTGAAGACCATGGGCGCCGCGGCGAGAGATCAGGAGGTCTTGGAGTGGATTGGGAAGGCTTTGGAGGAAGTGGGGATGGAGTTTGGCCTTTGAGGCGGAGATTGTGACGGCTGAAATAGATGAGCTAAAAGGGGGAATGCACATCAGAACAGGTTTAGAGAGATGGCGTTAGTGGTTGATTTTTGTTACCTTTTTGATTGGGACAGACTAATGTAGAACCATCTTTAGCTTGAATTAGACCCTTTTTTAGTTGCCCGTCTCTTTCCTGGTCAAAAGTCGTGGGGTTTCAAAATAATTTTATTGGAGATTTTAAAGTATTTGGGTTTGCTTGAGTTGGAAAAACTACCTCTTCAACGTTAAGGTAGGTAAAAGGTATTTTGTGTCAGCATCTGACTCCGCCCTAAAAAAACAATATACAGTTGTTCGCTCATGAACACATATCACCGGTAATCATACATCCACTTCCCTTCCTCCATTCCCACTTCCGATTTCGATTCGCCTTTCAGCGCATCGCTGCTTCATATCATATCACATCATATAGTAAGTTTACTTTTTGGTAGCGTTTTCGAAAGACGCCAGCATGCTTCTCTTCATCTCCTCATTGGGCGACTCGTTTTCTGTACTCGTCTGCTCAGTGCTCTTCTGTCCTTTCAAGATCTTAGCGGCCATGGTTTTTGCTTGGGCATCACCAACTTTTCCATATACAGCCATGGCGCTAGCAATCATACTTCCAATATCTCCCACATTTCCAGGAACCACAACTGCTGTACCTTCTTTAGCAAGCTTGCCAAACGCCTCAACGTACTTTTCAGCTACACTGAGACTAACAGCTCCTTGCGCTGATTCCTCTCCTGAAGCGATTGCGTGTGCTACTGCCTCAATACCTGCAGCGGTTGCCTTTGCCTTTAATAGAATAGCTTCGGCCTCACCACTCGCCATGTTGATTTGTTCACTTCTCAAGGCCTCAGATGCCAAGATTACACTTTGCTTTCGTCCCTCGGCGATATTGATGGCACTCTGTCTCTGACCTTCGGAATCGAGAATTTCCGCTCGCTTGCTGCGCTCAGCAGTGACCTGTCGATGCATGGCCTCCATGACTCCTTCGGGCGTGTGGATATCTCTAATTTCGTAACGCAGGCAAATAACACCCCATTCTTGCGCGGCTTCATTAATGGCTGCTGTAATGTTGGTGTTTAGTGCGGCGCGCTCTTTGAGTACTTGATCGAGAGTAAGCTGTCCGATTTCCGAACGCATGGTTGTTTGTGCCAGTTGAGAAATAGCATATTCGGCGTCCTCGACTCCATAGCTTGAAGGGCATTAGCATATTCACTAGCAAGGGAACAAGGAGAATTACCTAGCCTTATATGCATCAAAGACTCGAGTATAAAGTACACCATCAAGCTCCAAAGTAACGTTGTCAGTTGTGATTGCACTTTGGCTAGGAATCTCGATAGCAGACTCCTTCAAGCTCTTGACATACGCTATCTTATCTATTATAGGCAATAAAATAGCGAGACCGGGTTCCAGTATTCGGTTGAACTTTCCCATGCGCTCCACAATCCATGCTGTTTGTTGGGGAACGAATCGAATAATGGTATTTGCGGGTAATGAAGGTCGTTGGAAATATGAAGTCGGCACACTCGAGTTATTAATCCCCATCAACCCACTATTCGGCGCTCTTAGTCTGGAAGGGACATGGAGCTGTCTTTGCTGTTGTGTGTATGTCTGTGAGAGAATGGTTTGTGCTCTAGGCAATAGAACCCGAGAGGTGATTTTTGGTAGGGATGCCGAAATACTATGAGATAGTACTGGCGCACCCCTGGCTATGCGGTAGGTTGCCTCTAAGGACATCGTTTCGATTTGGATATCTGGATGGGGACAATAGCTGTCGTATTAGCCTCTCGCCTTTCAACATCATAAAGTAGCTTGTGGTGGAGTTTGGTCCGGAGAAATTGGAGGGCTAGCGGCCGCGTCGGTCCGTGATGATTCGAAGCTTCCTCCTCTAAACTATCAACGGATGCTTCAGTACGTTTGA
Organism: Sclerotinia sclerotiorum 1980 UF-70; assembly: GCF_000146945.2. Classification (NCBI taxonomy): domain Eukaryota; kingdom Fungi; phylum Ascomycota; class Leotiomycetes; order Helotiales; family Sclerotiniaceae; genus Sclerotinia; species Sclerotinia sclerotiorum. Next base: position 1,976,958 of record NW_001820831.1, read on the forward strand.
CGTAATATAAGCTCATGAAATCCACAATAGATAGATTTTTGGCCTGCAATTCTAACACCCGTGTCTTCAGCTTCAGTAATCAGGTCAGGTTTCCTTGATAAGATGTCCGAATACTGGAAATCAACAGTAAGTTTCGAATCTAGTCCCGGTCTGCACCACTCTAACCATCATTTAGCCCAGTTATTGGTGCAAGCACTGTAAGCAATATGTCAAAGATACCAAGCTTGAGAAATCAAACCATGAAGCGAGTCCGCGGCATCAAGGCAATCTCAAACGTTTCCTGCGCGACCTACATCGTGGCCATGAGAAGGATCAAAGGGAGAAGGATCGAGCGAAAGACGAAGTCGCCCGATTAAATGGAATAGTAAGTGGGAGTGGTGAAGCAGGAAGTTCTTCACAAGCCTGCATGCCTAGTGCATCAACGCCGAAACCGCCAGCAACAGCCGCGCAGCGAAAGCAACAGTTGGCACAATTGGCAGAACTAGGCGTTAGTGTTCCAGATGAATTTAGATCTGATTTAGCTATGCCAGGAGAATGGCAGGTTACTTCTGAGCGTATCATTGACGACGGAAATGGAGAAAAAAAACCAGATGCACTTGCGCTGGGCGTTCGGAAGAGGGAAGCCGAGGATGAAGATGAAGAGGCGAAAGAAGCGAAAAGGAAAAGATGGGGCACAGCGATTCGCACATACCCCACCGAAAATAACGACAATGATCTGGACGCTCTATTGAGCAATACCGGTAAAGGCAAGGGTCCGGGTTTGAAAGCCGAAACGGACAATGGTATCAAGATAGAGATCAAAAAGGAGAACGATGAGGATGTAGAGCCTCCATCGAATAGTAAAGGAGCAGAACCAGCTGTGAAGCCTGAGACGGAAGAAGACTCAAAAATCGACCTAAACCAGGTACCGGAAGCCACAGAGCAGAATAATGAGCCCGCAGCGTCAGGGGTCGTCTTCAAGAAAAGAAAAACCAAGAATATTCGCCAAAAATGAAAAGCCACCATCTGAACATCTGAAAGAATTCATCCAAACTAAAGTCAAACACTGAATCCCAGCAATCGAAAACCCACTCTTCAGAAATGCAGCATGCTGAACCTACAAGGTTCCTGCGAGATTGTAATTATAGTGGGCAGAGTGGGGAGACGCCTATGTTGCGGGGCCCGGGTGCCTCAAACCTACATCAGTATCGTGGGGTCTCCAAATCGATCTCGCGCTAGGAACTAGCACTTCCACGCTGAACTCCAATGTTATAATCACCCCCGTCTGGGTCTCCGAGAGAGACTTGCAGCACTCACGTTTGCGCTAGCGGGTCGACTGTGCTGGGAAGTTACATAACCAGCTAGCTACTTTTAGGGATTTCGAGCGAAGGTGGAGGGAGGAAGCTTCCTTTCCAGATTGAGCAGAGCGAATGGGATATGGAAAATATAACAGTGAAATAGAAGCAGCAGTAGTTGGGAGTATAAAACCATCAAGATCCAAACTTGTTAAATCTATCCCGGCCAAAGAGAATAGCAGGGGATGCGCATTTCTTATTAATCTATACGTCACATCTTGCACCCAAGCACTGTACAACAATCACTGTCGAAATGACAAGTAAATTCAAGTATTTAACTTTATGATGAGATTCTATCGCTATCCATAACGTAGAAACCCCTATTCCCTCCCCACGCCCCATGCCCCAGCCCAAAAGAGCCTCCCTACACCACGAGTCCCATACCCATACGTACAAGCCGCTAAATTTCGGACCGCCCGCACACTGAAAAAGCATACTATATTGGTCCCTCAAGAGAAGATTCCGCCGCCAATTACGCCTATAAACAGTTGTAATATATCGCCCGTCGCATTCATCTCCATCACATTCATCCCCAATCTCGCCAGTTGAAAGAAAAGCCACCACGTACATGCATGTAAGTGAAGTGTACTGGTTGGCATGCAGAAAAGAAACCCATCGCTGCGTCAATCCGGCTTCGCTAATTATCCCATGCATCGCATTCGCATCGTCTCTCCATTGACTTATCAACCCCCTACCAGTTTGTCCTTTTCTCTTTCTACTGAGTTATCTCGGCATTCGTTCTGCTCGTAAAACTTGATCCTAGCTGTTTTCCATTCTCCTCCGTTGGGTTCATGACAGCCGGGGTCTCTGGTGTAATCGTTAGCTGCGGTGTAATGATACTGGTGTCGATCTCTGTATCTAGCATCTGGAGCCCAGTTGTACTCGAGTGGTTGCGGTCTATATTGTCGACACGAGCAGGAGAATCTGCAGGTCGTATAGTTTCCATGCTTACATCCATATCTTGAGACGCATTTTCATCTCGGCTTCCGTGTCTAGAATCCGAGGCTTCGTGTGCGTTTTCGACATGATCTGCACTATGCGTTTTCTCATTATCATCCTCCTTTTCAATCAGGGCTGTGAGGCTTTGGAAGTTAAACATAGACTCCGTTCCCGAATCACCATCTTCGTTCCCCTCAGAGCTTGCCCCATTAGTGCCAGGATTCTCGATGCTTGTAGAGGAGCCTTGAGCATTAGTACCATTTCCAGACTCTACTAATGAAGATGCGGCACTAGAAACGGTGCTCATCTCTCTGATATGAGAAAGCTTGTCAGGGCTTGCAGGAGAAGTAACTGACTGATGGGTTTCCAACAAACTAGAGCTTGTAGAAGGATCCGAATGCTGACCGCTAGGAAGCCCATTATCCGTGGAACTCCCCTGATTTGCCAAAGAAGGGCGATCTACACCTTTTCCCTTTCCCTGTACAGGCACTTCAACTTCTTCAGGTGTCACCTCTATAGCCAAGTGGCTTGCGGTGCTATCACCTCTTCTTCTCCCAGTAAAAGTGGCAGCTATGCTGCTGCCTAGATTCAGCATACTCGAGCTCGCCGAATTCCCGTTAGCACCATATATTGACTTCCTCTCTTTTTTTTCTTTCTTTTTATCTTCCTTGGCCTGCTTCTTCGCCTGCTTTACCGCCTCCTTGGCGGCTTCTTTGTTGGCTTTTTTCTTCCGCTCCTCTTCGGCCGCAATGCTAAGTCTAATAGCCTCAGCCATCATCAATTCTTCTAGGTCGTCCCTTCTCATCCTTCGCGTAGCATTGGGATCTTGATCTTCCCTGCGCGCATGACCAGATGACTCTATAACAGCTCTGGAGCTAGCATCACGATTCGGAGGTGTGGCAGTTCCGCTCGCTTCAGCGCTGTTGTCGCTCCGATTATTTCTACCAAAGCGGCTTCGGCCAAAGGTATAAGTGCGGTTCTCCGAGGTACCCGGAAGCACAAAGGCGGCTGCATGTAATGCCGAAGCGGCAGCGTTCTTTTTGGCCTTGCGCAGGTTGGCAGCTTCAAGCTTTGCTGACCAATCCGGTCTGATACGGTCTGTCGTAATGACATGAGAATCATTAGCTGACAATGACGTAGCCCGGCGTCTGTCTCCTCTTGGTGCGGCGAGTCCCGAACTCGTTAGAGGCGGTGAGTTGATCGACGACGACGATGACATGGCTGAGGAGAAGTTGGCTACTTCTGGAGAGGGTTTAGCATAGACAAGTCCACGACGAAAAGGCGGAGGCTCGTAGGTGACGCCAAACTCAGGTCGTTGACAGTAAGGACAAGCCGCTGGTTCTGAAACTAGCATTTCTGTATCCTCGGCATTCTCGGATGCGATTGGTGGTGGACCGTGGTGTTCTGGCGTATGTGGTTCCGGTCTTTTAATCTGCACAAAACATTCAGAGCAAATACTTTGATCACAACATCGAGTCCTGTTGAGATACGGGGGATACCAAATCAAGCATATCGAACATTCTACGGCATCCTTATACAGGAAAGCCTCAATAGCCTGACCATTTACTTGGGTATCTCTAGGTAATTGAATTTCGCGCGGCGCGGGATCCGGTGCTGGCGGTTCTTTGGCTGAAGATCTCAAGCCCAACGTTTTAGATCTAGGTCGAAGCAGAGAGGTGGAAGTGGTAGGGGCGTTGAGTGGAGGTACTGAAGATGGCGTACTGAATGCCGGGTGTGACGGAGAGAGGCTAAGCGAAGTGTCGTAGGAGGCAGATTGGGTTCGTGAAGCTAATGGCACCATCAAATTTTGTAAATTCGAACTTGATACATTCGCTGAGTCGGGAGAATGAGGCCCGGCGATATCTTCGGCAGGTACTTCATCTGCGGCGGGAATGGGAAGGCCTCTACCAGCAGCAACCAATTGATGTTCAGTCCAATCATCCTGGTAATCATCTAAGCCTCTCCAAAATGGTGCGACTCGTCGCTCAATCTTATGCATGTTAGTATAATGACCGGTTACCAAATATTATCATCTCCAACATACCATCAACTGCCTCACTATTGCCTTATTGAAATCTTCCGGTCCGGTGTATACGCCCATTGTAACTAAATATCCGCCATCAACATGCTCCTCCTTGATGCTCCTCTCTCGCTCTTCTATCCTCGCAATCCTCTCCCTTTCCAGTCTTCTCAGTTGTCGCTCGGCCGCTGTTTCCTTCCTCTCTGGTACCTCATTATTCGATCCGCCACCAACGATAGCTGCTACTAAATTACGCCTGCCGCCTCTGCCATTACGAGAAGCATATGGATCTTGGTCGGATGCAGACGTTGGACCACTCACACCAGCGTCATAATGTCGATGTCTGTCCCCATGCGAGTCTCCCCGCGATGGGTTCATAGAACTTTGCTGATGACCCATTTTGCAGTCGCAATGTCTGCAGAATCAGGAATCAACTATTCATCGAGAGTTGGGGCGGTAAGAACTATATCCAAGATAAAGTCGAGTGAGATTGTGCCAAATTCTCGAGAGTGAGTGGATGTTGTGAATTTATGCAGGTTCTCGGCAAGCGTGGGGAACTGTGATTGTAAGGTTTATTTCGCCTGAGCCACAGTGAAGTTTCCACTCTCAGTTTGGATCACACGAGCCGGTTCAGATAAAGACGAGTTGAATACCCTTTTGTTGTCGACAGAGGGGAAGGCGATACAATCAGCTGCGACCTTTACGATAAGGAAAGGTCATCCGCGTTGAACGGTATTGTACGGTATTCCTATTGTCGTCCGGACGATGGATTTATTGGTAGAGAGAACAGATGAAATATAAATGAAGGGAGAAGAGTGAACGAGGAAGATTAGGTAGGCAGTTGTTTTATTTGTAGTTGTTTGGTATCCCTAGGGAAAATGCGTAGATCTCCTTAATTGTATGATGGAATAGTGGGTAAAGAGAAGCAAAGTTAAATATCCATGAGTATTCCGTATGTGTTATGACGGCAGGACAGACAAAGCCTGAGTAGCTTATGATAGGAGAAAAGCTGGAAGGCTGGAAAGGTGGAAAGGTGGAAAGCTGGACAGACTGGAGAGTATTTCTACTCTTGGAAATTGGAATCGAGATTGAAATTGAAATTAAAGTATTGAAGAATTTGTATTCAAAACAATGCATCTATCAAGGACTAAAGAATAGTTACCTAGGGACCTAGGTATGTAGGTATGTAGGTATGTAGGTATCCAGATACCGATACTGGCGTACTAGGTAATTACAGCTCCGATTTCATATTACAAGGCCATAAGGCCACAACGCCATCAATCCTTGGCCATCAAAACGACTGATGGCCGCGTTTCCCGAGTTATTAAGCTTTTTTATAACTACTATCTCCAGCTAGTAGGTATTGCTCCGTAGAGGAGTAAAGCAGGTACGAATGCATCTTTCTTCAACCTCCCCACTCAGAGTGATAAGTGATGTCGAATTACCTAGATATCATTCTTCCGTTCTCCGTTGAGGGTGGCTTTACATTCAATGCATATCTTACTCAGTACATTCAAGAGAAAACAAATAATATTGATTAGCCTTACTATTTAATCAATAATATATATACCATATATATATGTATACAAAAATACCTCTTTCCATACAGCTCCCTTCCCTACTAGAGAGATAAGATGCAAGATACATTTCGGTACTCACTTCATGCCGTTCTCAGCCATGTGAAGATCGCAAGCAAGCCATGATATTTACTGGTCCGTGATAAAAGTATTCCAATACAAACGTAAGATCTTATTTTGCTATTTAATAATAGATTGGGCTACCTAATTGCTCTATTCTTTGATTTTTTTTTTCCTTTTTCTTTTTACTTCTCCCTTTTATCATTTCCTACCTAGGTAAATAAGTATTGGTTCCCACTACTTACCTACCTAGCTATGTACTAACATCCCCCAAATCCCTCAAAGCACGCTGGAACTCATTGATCTCGATCTAGAATCTGGCTATCCACATCGTAAGACTACCAAGCCTTAAATGAAAGCGTCAGGCCGTTAGTGGCATTTCTGCATTCGTACCTGAACATCAACGCGTGACCATCATTTACTCGGGATGTATATACATATAGGTATATATAGAGTACCTACTAGGTATTCTCCTCATTGCTCTTATCTCATTGACTTGAAATCTTACCTTGGTTGAAACCGACGTTCACAAGAGACAATAACGATTACTTATTGGTGATGTAAAGATGCGTCAAATATCAAGTCATATTTTTCTTACTATTAATAGGTACCTAGGACTTTCCATGGGATGGTGATTATATCGTATACCAATGGATTAATAAGTATTTCTCCCTCGACTTAATATATCATAATTCAGTCCGTTTAATTGAGATGGAAGTTTAGCCATACAATTCACTAGACTTGATCACACAACAAGCATACAGGACAAAAACACTGATCTGAACTTCCCCATGTTTCGAGACAACTACTAAACCGTCCGAGGACCGACTAGGCTCATCCCACCTGTCAAAGATCTAATTATCGCGCTACCTGCCATGTAGTCGGCTAATAATAGGCAAGCACTCCGTGTGGTACATCATTGCTCCGTACTTCTGTATAGAAGATCAACAGGATCTTCGACTCAATTGGATGGTCAAAACGTGGTTGCGGCAGCATCATACATCTCATCTCGCCATGTTCATATTCTCTTATAGAACTGCGCAAGTGCTAACGAGAAATAAGAAATCAAATAAGAATAGATGGAGATGATATACTGCTGTGTAATCCTGACCAGAAGTGCCGACTCTGACTGATTCTTATCGCTAGTAACCTTATCATTGGGGAAAATCCCCAGAAAACATCGACCTCGCATAATAATGAGGGGTCACAGGTACGATTTTAATTTTGCATTGACACTTTCTGCTAAATAAGGCTTTTTTTTTATTAGAAAGTTTAAAAAGGTCGAATTGGTTCTGGTATTTCAAATCATAAACACAAATAGGCTAAATAAATGAATTCTTTTGATTGGTCAATTCGTGTCATTCTTCCTTTGAATTCTTCCAACCAAATCAGCCAAGGTGCATTGATTCATCGATTGATAGTGCAAATTGTCAAGGAGGGAAAAAAGCCATCGAACCCCACTCACTATAACCCCATCCCCCTCCAAGCCTCGACCATGGCATTACACTGGCAATTCTCACAAAGTCAACTAACTCATTCTTCTTTCCATTATGTTATAGTTCTCCTCCGAATTTCTTCTCTTCCTTTCACACCTTCATCCACCTACATTCTTTTTGTGTATACTCTCGAATCATTCGAGCATCCTCACCAGTCTCATTCACACCTGTCGACAACCTTCCACGGCTACTTTCACCCTTCCCCAATCAAGAAAAATGTCAACTAGGCCACCACTCTCAACAGTTCTTCCACCTCTAATCTGCGGCACCGCCACTTTCAATAACCAATACAATGCTGATCCTTTCTCCCTTCCTACAAATGCGATTGTGCAAAGGGCTTTAGGATCGGGCATAAATGCCTTTGATACGTCTCCGTACTATGGCCCCTCTGAGGAAATCCTCGGCATGCATTCCCCTTCCCTTAACCCCTCCTACGTTAAATCTCATGATCTAACACATTTCCAGGCCGCGCCCTCCAACAACCGCAAATCCTCACCAATCACCCCCGCTCCAGCTACTACCTCATAACGAAATGCGGACGTATCGGCGGTTCTGAATTCGACTACTCCCCGTCCTGGATCAAACATTCTATTTCGCGCTCCCTCACCCGCCTCCACACCTCCTACCTCGACGTTGTCTACCTCCACGACGTCGAATTTGTTTCTCCCCCCGAAGTCCTTGAAGCCATAAACTGTCTGCGCGAGCTCCAAGCCCAGGGGACAATCCACTATATCGGTATCTCGGGGTATCCTGTCCCAGTCCTCTGTTCCCTCGCCGAAATGATTCTGCGCGAGACGGGTAGACCTTTAGATTGCGTGATGAGTTATGCAAACTTTACGATTCAAAATCACTCTCTCTATACCACCGGGCTTTCCCGTTTACGCAAAGCAGGCGTGGATTGTGTGCCCAATGCTTCGGTGTTGGGAATGGGGCTCCTGCGCAGCTCAGGCGTTCCGGATAATGGAAAGGAAGATTGGCATCCGGCGCCCAAGGAACTACGTTCTTGTGTTCAGAAGGCTGCGCGATGGGTAGAGGAACGCGGGGAGAGATTGGAGGTGGTGGCTATACGATGGGCTCTTGAACGCTGGGCCCTCGACGGCAAAGTCAGTTCTGAACCCATTGGTGTATCTGTAATGGGTGTGAGCAATATTGGAGAGTTTGAGGAAACGCTCCGGGTGTGGAATAGCGTATTAGATGGAATTGATATACCCGGACGGCAAGTGACGGAAGCAAAAAAACAGTGGAGTTTAGACAGGAGAGCAGAGAGTCAAGAGTTATCGGAAGGGATTAGGAAAATCCTGGGAGAGTATTGTGATTATGCATGGGCGAGTCCCGATGAGGGATATGTGAACAAAAGGGTTGTTAAGGGGGTTATAGACGAGGTTGCTCCATTGCCGAAGGCAGAGTGAGTGCTGTTGCTGAGTAGAATGCTTATGAAATCCCAGTGATCTGAGATTTTTGGGAAGCGTTAGAAGACTTTGGTCGTCTACTACATTCCCTTTCCGCCACTGATTTAGCAAGAAGTCACGCGTGCATGAAACCATCAATAAAACAAGCACTGCATGAACAGATTGGATGAGCAAGGAGGTTATAGTTATTGCTTTCAAGGACATTTTAATTCATTTGCAGTTGTCTGATGCAACCATCAACCCCCATCTAAAATCAAACCCACATCTAAAATCAAACCCACATCTAAAATCAAACCCACATCTAAAATCAAACCCAATCTTCTTTTCCTTCTGTGGTGCATGAATACTTAAAGATCCAGATAACACTCGAGAAATGGTCGAAATTGATAAACCACCAGTGACCACCAGAAATCAGAAATACATGATGAAAAAGGAAACTTTTGTCAAACGCGGTAGAACTTTTCACGATATCAAAGCTCTCAAGGTCCACAACATGTCCAGGAGAGAACCATTTCACCATAGTGACGAGGGGCAGTCAAAACTCCATTATACGCCATACTCTTATTTTCCCCAAAAATATCACCGAGCACTTTCCATTCGTCTCAACATAAACTTCATGAAACTAAGCAGAAGAATGCTTGCGACGTTCTCGGATAGCATCGGCGAGCTGCTCGAGGACTTCGACGGTGGATTCCCAGTTGATGCAGGCATCGGTAATGCTGACGCCTTTCTTGAGACCGGATGGTCCCCCGGCAGGGACCTTTTGGTTACCTTCATTGATGTTGGATTCGATCATGACACCGATGATGGATTTTTCACCAGCACGCAGTTGATCGCCGACTACTTGGGCTACCTTGGGTTGGTTTCGGTGGTCCTTGTTTGAGTTACCTGGGTGTTTTAGCGGGATTTTCAATGGAGGTTGTGTAGGGTAGATGTACCGTGAGAGCAATCAATCATGATAGCTTGCTTTTGGCCTTTCTTACTCAAAGTCTCCTTGGTGAGTTGAACATTCTCGGCATCGAAGTTTGTACCTTTGGTACCACCACGTAGAATAACAAATCCGTGCTCATTTCCACTAGTTCTAGTGATGGCAGCAAGACCTTGCTTTGTGACACCCATGAAGTGATGTTTAGCAGCCGCGGATCCAATAGCATCAATTGCGACAGTCAAGCTTCCATCGGTACCGTTCTTGAATCCAACCGGGAAAGATAGACCTGATGCAAGCTCACGATGTAACTGTGACTCAGTGGTTCTTGCACCAATGGCACCGAGCGAGATCAAATCTGCGAGGAATTGTGGGGAGATGGTGTCGAGCATTTCAGTGGCAATGGGCATGCCGATGCTGGTGAGGTCGCAAAAAAGTTGACGACTGATTCGGAGACCTTTGTTGATCTTGAATGACTCATCAATATCAGGGTCATTGATCAAACCTTTCCATCCAACAGTCGTGCGGGGCTTCTCGAGGTAGGCACGCATAATGATGCACAGATCGTCCGACAATTTCTCGGAAAGATCCTTTAACTTTCTTGCGTACTCAATGGCGGTAGTAGGATCATGAAGCGAGCAGGGTCCGACGACGACCAAAAGACGATCGGATTTACCCATTATAATCTCGACGGCGTCTTTTCGTCCTTGAACGACGGTCTTGAAAGAATTGTTCGTAATTGGGATCTCGGAAACGAGTAGTTGAGGAGGGATCAATGGATCTTGACCCAGGACTGCAAGATTGATAAGAAGATTAGTATTTATATCTGAAGGAAGAGAAGGTATTTGAAATTTTGGCGGGGTCATACTTCGTGTATCGTCAGTGACGAGGGGTTCAAAGTCAAGTTGAGGCATCTTGTTTGAATGTGAAATAAAGAAAAGCCCTTGGAAGAAGAAAAATGAAACGTGATGGATCTTATAGATCTTGTCTGACACTGGCTTCACTCCTTATGTCGACGATAATGTAAATATTATCGTCTTTTGTTGCGAGTATATTGAGTTGCTTCGTTGTCTGGCTGTTGTGTAAAGTGAGTCAAAAATTGTGGTGGACCTGAGAAAAAAGTGGTAAGCTCGGACCCACAAGTGTGATTGTCCGATATTTCCCAATGACATTCTTCAGCCAAGACGAATGCTCGGATTTATGTTCACGGCAGATGCGGCTAGTAATGCCGGCCGGCGAGATATATTTAGATTTTAGAACGTACAGACAGTTTATCTATGTCTCTCTTGAGTGTATCGTCTGGCCAGGCACAGTATTCAATCTAATAACATAACAGCTTGAAAAGCTCACTAAGGTCTGAAGATACTTGCATGTATATGTGTATGTCTAATCTATATATATATATATATATATAGATGTATATATAAATGTTCATTATGTAGATATCTGTTATATACTAGGTAGTTATATAGTTCCCGCTCTTTGTAGTATTGATAATTATAAAGAAGTATATCTTCACACCTGATATGGGACAAAAGATGTCATCATTTTCTTGAAAGGCCTAGCAGGGATCCTCAAGTTTAGAGGTTGGTGTAAAATCCTCTCTCACACGCTTGTTGAATGACATAATCTCTAAATCACCTCAAATTCTAGTCAAAAATATCCATCTTCAGCTATGTGAGGCTCCCCTCACTAGAATGGCCCCACTTAAAACTACTCTAATTAGCCCTAAAAATAATAAGCAGCCTTGCTAGGCCTGCCTATCCGAACTCTCCCAAATGAAGATGGGGGTGCCTTCATGGCTATTTTTGGCTGCCGATGGAGGTTACTACTAGGTAGGTATGAACTCCCGGGCTAGCTATCTAGTACTCTGTAATAAAAATAGCAAAAATAGTCCAAATGGCTGGATAGGAAGTTGAAAACATATTGTTCTGTTCTCGGTATGACGAGAAACAGAAACAAAAAGGCAATGTACCCGAGTATATTCTGATGTCAGTTAGCATAGAGACAACTATCTCATCAATCTTATCAGATTTACCACCGGAGCAATTTATTTGTATACCTCACCTATTGGCATGGAGGCAGTCATCTGTATATCCTCCGTTGGCTTCGGATAGAGGAAATTAAACTTTGATGTGATGAATGAATCTTTGTGGATGAACAAGATAAGCGGAACTGATAAGAAGATCGATCGGCTGATAAGATATAACGATAACAATAACGGTGAGCGTTGCAATATTTCAGCCTCGTCTCATTTGATCCACTCATTATTTGTAGTGCTAGCCCGTATTAGTCTAGCTTTATTATTTACTATGGAAACCCTTCATTTATCAGTGTCCCGGTCAGCCTAGTCGCAGATTCTCAAAACACCAAAAGTGCACGATGAAGCATTTATGAAACTCAACATCATTTTACGCCTACACACCCGGGTATTTACAATGGATGATTTAGGTTCATTGTACTAAGTAATCAAATCGAGTCGTAAAGACCTTTACCGAATCTTCTCAGAATTCCAATCTCATTCTCTCCCCGTTTCTTGCAGCTTCATCCTTATGTCTCTTGAGTCCACTGGTTAGTTATTATTGATCATCAGCATACAGCTTCCTCGCTGCGGCTGAATTATCTCCAGCCTGTCTCACTACTCCTTCTTAATCACCTGCCGGTCAGACATAATAACTTACATCAATACGTTTCACATCAACAACACATCTTGAAGATAAGTCATCAACATGTTCGCGCAACAGTGGCCGAGTAGAAAGCGCGAAAGAGAAGATGAGGATGAACTTGGTACATCAGGCTTTAGTGCTCACAGAAATGTAAGCACTGCAGTCACTTCAACTTCAACCCATCTATAGGGCTCCACGTTAATCTATGACTTGATTAGAAACGACACATAGCCAATTTACCCCATCGAACCTCACCACATGCCAAACGTCAAATTGCACCCACTTTTACATTAAATCACTCCACTCCAGCGCCGCCCGTTACCACTCCATTGGATTCGGACTCGGATATAACTCCCACCATTATGGAGCCGACCAATTCTTTCTATTCATGGTCGTCATCATCTTCATCGAGAAAGATCATACAAGCCCATGATGAAGAGGGGATGCACAATGGAAACCAAACGTCCTTTTCGAGTCAGGTTTCGGAAGGGCCAATTTATTCGGATGATTTTGATATGGCTGACAGTGGCATACATTCAACTCCTGGACCATTCCAGTCAGATCATTCTATGACTCTAGTCAACCGAATTCCCACGCCGATCCATAGTTCCTTCTCGGCATATTACCGATCCGATGAACCCCTTCACTCCTCTCTCTCCGAACCCAATCTTACTGACGAAGCATTCATCGACCGCTTCCGCCGTGGTCGACGCCTACCTAGTCCCATCAGCGAGGGAGAAATAAGTCCTAGTGTCATCGTCGACGGAATCAATGATATGCAAATGGAAGTCGAGCCTTCCTTTTCCTCTTCTGAATTCGAGAAAGAAATCACGGCTCCGCACAAGAAAGGTCACACTCGCTCTAAACATAGCTTGCGGAACTGGAATGGATCCACTGGAGATCTCATGGGAAATTTAAATGGAGTCGGGATGAAGAAGAGCTTTAGTATGGGGTATAGGGCGGACTGTGAAAAGTGTCGGAATAAGGTTCCGGGGCACTTTAGTCACATAATTACGTATTAAGCGTTGATTGCTGGATCATGCTAATGTAGGAACGAATTCAATCTGGGAAATGGATTAATGAATGATCAAGGAATGACTAAGAAATGGGCAACGGAATGGGATGAATGGCTGCAGGCACTTGGCTGAATTGGCCGAAGTGATTCTAATATAAGTAGCTATTAGCTATTCAGCGTGGCGTTTAGGGGTCTCGGTAAAAGCAGATTACAAATAGGAGTAAACATTGCTAGTAATAATGAATATATTTATGAACCTATACTCATACCTCACCGTCGTCTAGAAATTGTTCTTTTTCAAGAATTCAAACGAAACGAACCATTCTATTTCTTGAATATTCCGACCTGCTTCCTAATCGAACCAAATTTGCAGACACTCTCTCAAAGCCATTGAATGATTTGAACCTCTTCAAGATTTCCCTGTATTCATGCCACAGTGACAAGAACAAATAATCTAAAGTCGCAAATAACACTCTCTAAAAACACCCGTTTTTTTCTGTCCTCTGCGGAGTACACAGTAAATTCTTGCCTCAATATCAAAGCTAAAGGTTAACATACAAGACAAACTCATTTATGCTAGGTGATGTACAGAGTATGTACACATCGGTTTCCGCTGGGAGGACAACCAAAGTAAAAGTGGATCGGGAAATGTGGATTACGGAGTGCGGAGTAGGGAGTAGGGTAGGATATTGGATGTAGGATATACATTTTGGTTGATTCTTCTAAATCGAGTTGAGAACGAGATGAAATGACCTTGTTTGGAATAGGATTAATAAGAAAATGTAGAGTTGCGATGTGCAATACTTAGGTAATGTTTTAAGTTTATTTTAATTTATTCTTATTTTTATTTTCTTTGCTCGGATTCTTGCTTTTACTGGGCATATGTAGAGGGAAAGAAAAGCTGTGTATCTGCTAGAACCTACCTAGTTAGGCTCTTTGCCGACTGTCTAGCGTGAATCTGTAAATGCAGTAAGTAGCCCCGCTAAATATTGATGGGGGAGAGATATTGATATCATTGACTATATCTAACCTATTCTTCTTCTTCCCGTAGCTTTTCTTCGCTGGTTAGGTGCTGGAATACTCCTGTGCTGGTAGATTATTGTCTACACAGGGTACTTGTCAATTGATTAGATGTGGATATGCTACTCTGTTTAGATGTTATTCGTATAACCCCTGTCCCGCCGCTTATTTCATCCTTATGCCGCCAAATATCAACACTAGATATTAATGTTACGCACAGATTGACTGTCCAATTACTTAAATGCACTCAGACCTCAAATAATAACACAAATGTATATATATACTCTGTATAGATGTTGATGCTATATTATCGCGCCATTCGAACCACCTCAATAACTTCCCCACTCTAAACTTTCTCCACAATGTCCTTCCCCTCCTTTCCAGAAACCCGAGCTTCCTCAATTAACACCTCCCCCGATTCCCCTTCCATCTCCTTCTGACCTTCCCACCTCCAATAAAAACCAAAACCAATACAAAAACATATACCACCCACCAAAAAAAGCGACTCCTTTCTTCCATAGACTTTTCGGCGTGCAGACATGGGGGCGTGAAATTGGTGTGGGCGTCGCTGGTGTTTTTGTTGGTAAGTCAGGCTTGTGGAATGTTTAGCACGATATTGAGGAGGAATATTAGATGTAGATTTCGCAACTTTAAAAATAGTCGCACCATATCGGGACGTGTGAAAATTGGTGCTGAAGTGTGGTCTGGCGGTTCTATGCACGTGGAAGTTGCGGCAGAATGGCGCGCGTTGAAACGAACGAGTGTTCGGGGTGAAGGATGCGCGAAGCATTGTGCTTGGAATATTTGTGTTCATTTTGGGTTGCGATAGGTGGATACAGTTGGGTTTGTATGGGCATGCTGGGAATTATATGCGGACTTTGAGTATGTTCTTGAGTGGTGTGGACAGTTGGAGGTCAACCGAGAGCTAGAGCTAGTTTCTCCAAGTCTCACACTACCGCAGTCTTTCTTCCAATGTCAAATTCATCGCGGCTATTTGAAGTCGTTAAATGCTGCTGGAAAGGAAATGTTCTTTTTACTGAGAACTACGCCTGTTGCTATTGTTCACACTATATATATACTGTTTCTATCTCATTCGATTGGGGCAAGCTAATGCTATTGTTATGAAGCCATGAATACTGTTTTAATCTCTTCTTCCTAGTGAGTGATTTTGGGGTGTAGGTTAAAGGATGGCTTGCTCAATACAAAGAGTTCGATATTGTCATTGATACTCATGCAGTCACAGATATACGCGCATACTAACATTGCCAATACTACGGTGTGTGCAACCACCTTTTAGGCTTTGATTCTCCTTGGTATATTAAATAAGGCCGGTAAGATCTTAATCCTTCATTTAAATTGACCTGGATTATTGAACCCGTTTAATACGTCAAATTCACTTAGGACATTCAATCAATTAGAGACATTGAATAAATTTGGAACGATTAATTATTAAAAAATCATAAATCTTACAGCGAACTTTATCTCAATATCCCCGTCGCTACTCAACTTTTAAAGCAGGACAAATGGGCTTATTCCAAGAGGTAATTATCTAGAGCTGAAGTAACATTCTAATTACTTGTAGTTTGATCAATAATTAATGAGATACTCGGATAAACTCAAAGATTGTGAATGTCCTACATTAGGTACATACATTCCACTTCTCAATAGTGAGTTTTGTTATCTATTCAACGTGCTTCTTAGGCGCTGCTCTCCTATACTCTGTAGCCGCTTTCCATTCTCGTTGCATATCCTTGAGCTGTCCATCTAAACATCTGCAAAGACCATTGGTTACGGATATAATTACTTCATACTTTTTGTTTTAAAACCTGTATTTGTATTAGATATTGAAAAGAAAAGTAGATTGAAATAGTGTAGTTATTTGATATGAAGACTTGAGAATGATGTGGATAGGAATAATATAGCCATATGCATACGCGGCCGCAAGCTATCAGCCGATAAAAATATCACGGTCCCTTAAACAGCGGAAGTAAATTTGACATCTCCTCTACCTTCCTACCGATATCCACCGCGCAATTTGCATCAGACTGTTATCACGTCCTTGCAAATTACTCTAGCTGTATTCTCGCCCACTTCATCAAAGCTCATCACCCCCTCCCACAATATGAATTTAGCCTCATCAAAGAACGCCCGTCTTCAGAAAAAACCCATACTCATACCCACACATTATAAGTATCCTCCCCTCCAATCTCCCAAAAATGACAAAAGACTATAAACAATCAACAAAAGAATCAATTACAAGAAATGAATAATTAAATGTACCACACTAAACATAATCTACATCAATACATGCAAATTAAAACCCCATCTCGATCCTCTCCTTCCTGACCCTTTCTTTCACTCCCAAATATAGAATGAGATAATTGCAAAAGCAGAACCAAAACAAAAGCAGAACCAGTACCAAAAAAAGAAAAAGCCTACGTCAAGCATAGTAATAACTTACTCCTTTACCTATATTTCCTAAAAATATCAAGGATCTAAGGACATAAGGATCTAGATATGTAATTCACCCTACTCGTATTAGCCGCGAGATACTCTGCATGTATACTATGTATTACATAATAGCAAGCGGGATGTACCGAGTACATATGTACGTAGCGAGGGGTCTAACATGTAGCGAGGCGCTTGTAGATATGGAGGGTAGGATTTGGAGAACTAGATAAACTAATGTAATTATTATCATTTGATGTTTGAAGTGAACGGAAAGTTTAAAAAGGTTTAAATGAGATGCTATGTTATTGTAGATAAGAAAAAAAGGACAATCATTCGAGAAGGAGAATAAGTTCATATAGTCCCTAGACAAGAGGAAATTTGAATGATACCACTGCGCTCCATGTAACTAAAGTTTTACATTGCACTGAGCAAATACTAGAATATGAATGGTATAGAAGGTATAATTATTCACCTGTCAAAGAAACCAATAACGTTAGGGTATCAAATATAATAATCATTTCACTTTCTAATCCATCATGAAGACTCTGCCATAATAAGTCCTACAGTTATTCTTAGAGCTCCCAATGGTCCTTTTTCCTTGACCATTTTTCCGAACATATCTTTAATCTTACTCAGACTATTGCGATCGTCTTGTTTATGCCCTGTAGCTCTGTTAGTATTATGTTTATCGACGAGAAACCCAAGAGATGGGTACTTACAACTACTTGGCAAGTCCAGATCAATATCTAAATGACTCTCTACATCACCCATCCAATCAAAGCCAATCCTCCATCCAACTCGGATCTCAACATCATCTCCACTGAGGTTCATACTCGTTCGTCCCATTTGTCGAAACAATTCCTTTCTAGTCCATTTTCTGGAGCTTTCTTCTCTGTCCCCCTCATCTTCTTCATCACCAATAGCCTTTCTTTTTCGTTTCCTCTTGCCTTGCTTCTCCATGACACTCTTTCTCGCTTCAGATGTACCGAATTCTCTTTCCGCATCACACCAAAATTTTGCTCGTGCCACCGATACTTCAGTCCATCTTCCCATGGCCCAACACACTATACCAATATCTTTCCCTAGTGGCCCGCTGCCACTTGCTCGCCGTCGGACAAATGGTCCCAGTTCAGATTCAGCGTTTGGATCTAATGTGTCCACATTGAGCGAAGATATCGTCAGAGAGGAAGTATCCACGACCATAGAAAGACGAGCGCTGAAAAGCCCAGAAGGATGGGATGCAGAGATTTGATGGTATTGCAGAGTCGCTTTCGGGATTTCCATAGCAGATTCATCGGGTGAAATTGGTGTAGGCGGGAGGAGAGTAATATTAGATGTGTATGTTAAATAACTGAATAGTTGCAAATGCGGAAGTGGATTGCTAAGTGGTATAGGTAAATGGGATGGTAGAGGCTTCTCAATCTGTGGCACGGCTGTTTGTCGGGCTTTACGCCGTCCGGAGAATGGTAAAAAGAGATTAGTAGCTTTCAATGCACTTATTGGTTCCGGCTTCGTCTCTTGTTTCTCAGCTGCAGTTGATCGTCTGAGCAAATCTAGTATCTCCTCCGGGTTTGATGCTCTTGCCGACTTTGTACCTTTCGACTCATGGTGTAAGCGTATCCTTTCATTCTCTTTATTCGCTAAACTGACATCGGCTTGCAATTGTTGTAGTTCCTTAAGAAGATCATCCCTAATTTTCTTCTTTGCTGCAAGGGGATCATGTGGGATGGAAAATCTAGCCGACTTCCTTCTCTTAACGGGTGGTTCTGGGAGTATATCTACTTCTGGCGCAAGGTCTGCACGCGGTTTCAATGGAGATGACCTTAACTTTGCTCCGAGAGTCCTATTCCTCCTCGCACTTTTGCTTGGTGTGTTGTGAATTCCAACTGGGCGTGTTGTAACGACTGGATCTGCAATACCTCGTTGTGTAGGCGTCGGCGGTAATTCAGGCTCTTCTAATGATGTAGATTGCTGGAGCCTTTTAGATGGAGATAGGAATGACTTTTTGAACTGTGGGAACATTGACCGCTGTGCAGGTTTGGACATAGATAATTGTCGCGCTTTGCGTTGGGTAGGAGAGTCATCGCTCATCAAAGGATTCACATCATCAGACTGTGGAAGCTCGGAAGCCTGAGGTTCATCCTCTAAGTGCTGTCGCTGAGGTACATCAATTGCAAAGGCTTGATCCGTTTGTAAGGTACGTGGCTTAGCTGGTATAGGATCGCTCGGAGTGGTAGAGGCAATTTCATCTGCTGCTTGCAAGTCAACGCCAAAATCTTCCTCTTCCGAAAGTTGAGGGGGCTGGACAGGGCTCGCAGGCGAAGCTGGCTCGACAGGTTCTGCAACTTGCGGGCCGGGAACATCAATAGACCCGAAGGCCTGAGAAGAAGGAAGTTGACTTGAGCTTCGACTCCTAATAACCACCTCTTCTGGTGCCCTGAGATATGGCTCTAGAGCTTGAACAGGCACTGGATCCTTTGGTGTAGTTGAAGCATATACGGGCGTGGGTTCCTTCGGCGTGGTTGAGGGGTATGCAGGGGCGGGGTCCTTTGGTGTAGTAGAAGCATGTAAAGGTACTGGATCTTTTGGCGTGGTGGAGACAGGTTCATCTATCTCCAATGGTACTTGAGGCACAATTGTTGCCGAGCTCGGCATTACAGCAGGTGGTGATCTTCTTAGCCCCGTCTTCTTGAAGGGATCAATATCGTCCTGGTATTCTTGCGATGCTGTCGCAGGCAAGCTACTTTGTCCTGGTACGGGTGATCGCCTCAATCCCGTTCTCCTGAAGGGATTTGCAATACCCTCAATATTCTCAAATTCAACAGCGGGCTTAAAATTGCTCTTTGGAGTTTCTGCAGTGATTGGTCGTTTGGAAGGAGATCTTGACATTCGCCTCGGTTTTGATGCCATTCCACCTCCCACAGATCGCGCTCTTGTAGGTGTGCGAGTAATCGCATCATATCTTCCTCCCAAGGTTGATCCTGCAATTGGTCTTTCTGCACCACTAGTAACACTCCGTCCCCTTTCTCCTTGAGGTGTATTCCTTAGTGCCCTATCAAAAACATCCTGTACTCTCCCTTTACTCGGAGATCTGCCAACCTCTGGTCCTGTAGAGGTAGCTCTCCGGAGTAATTGTGGATTATGGCGAGCTAAACTTGCCTTTGTGGGAGATGCAAACGAAGCATATCGCGACGAGGATTGTGTAGGAACCGGAATGCGACTCGGGGTTGGTGGAACATTGGTGGCGGGAATTGGAGTCTTCGAACGACGTGAGGGGGTATTGTCTGCCATGTCCACAGTTTCCCTATACTATCCCATTGCCGGTTAATTGAAGTTGTTGCGGAGTGATTTTCAGATACAGAATCGCGTGTTGAGGGACGCGACGAGAGGGGCTTCGCGAGACAGCCAGGAACAATATATACTATTTCAATATGAACATGAATTTGAACACAAACGACAACAATAATAGTATTTCCGTGGCTTTGTGATTTATGATGCTACGTATGATTTTTAAAGGTTTAATCGCAAATGCGATTACATGCTTTGAATGAGTCCTGCGATCTGGAATTTAATAATGCTATTTTGATTCTCGGTGCTGACTATTCACATCAATGACGTTTCTCAAAAACTTTCCGAACTTTTGATCCCAAAAATAAATAATGCGCCGCCCGCCCGGTTCTTCACTTACACTCAAGCATATATTCAAAAACGAACAACTCTCCTAATGATTTCCCGATAACATAAACTTTACAAGGTACTCTATAGAGTATATTACCTATTACCTATAACAACAATATGAAGCAAAGAAGTCTCCTCCGACTATCACAACGTCTCAAACTTCCCTCCTCAGTTCGCTACCTCCCCTCCTTCCCACGCCACAAATCCACGTCCAATAAGCCAGGTCACCAAGCTCACCCCATAGGTGACTACTACGCCTCAATCCTCACCTCCTCCTCCCCAGAAATATCCTCTACACCTCCCACCACCGCGTCTCCTTCAAATCCACCCATAACCTCATCTTCAACCCCTTCTCACTCCTCAGCAAGTGGCGCAGAACCGGGACCCTCAATCCTCTTCTCCTCACGTCTATCCTCCCCTTTAGAGCGACGCTCCGAGATCCTGCGCAAAAGTCAACGAATAGCCGGAGTCCTTGTTCCGCCACGCCCAGAAGAACCAGATAATTGCTGTATGAGCGGCTGTGTGAATTGTGTGTGGGATCGCTACCGGGATGAGATTGAGGAATGGGCTGCTGCGAAGAAGGAGGCGGATAGGGCTTTGAAGAAAGAACGGAAGAAGAAGAGTGCTGCCGCTCTTGCCGAGGCGGCTGCGAGTATGGATGATGATGGGGCTGGGAGTGAGGGGAATTGGGATGTGGGAGGGGAGGAAAAGGGCGACGATCTGTTTGAGGGGATTCCTGTAGGCATAAGGGCTTTTATGGTGCAGGAGAAGAAATTGAAGGAGAAGCATATGAGGGAAAAGGCAGCGGGGTAATGGAGGGTTGGAGAAGAGGGGTCAATAATGAATATTTTTTATGGGCGGAGGCCATCACTTTTCCTAACTTGGATGCCATTAAGTTAGAAGATAAGAAGAGGAAGAACTATCTGAAAGATTTTATTACACAGGCAGATAAGGGTGTTATCATGGAGTTTGGTAGACACTGGAATCGTGTTGCACAAAGCGTAGAAGTTTAGAGGGATGTGGGACATTTCACGGGCGTCCCCATATCATATACTGTAGATAGAGAGATTAGATTATAGATATGGGCTTGTAGACCACAGCCTCCACTTGTATCTCGGAACTCATGACAGATGAAACGACAAGTAAACAATATCCCTTGAATTATTCGACAAATTACTCCATCCATTCAACCCTTCGACTCCGACCCACTGCCAATATAAGCTTCGATATCCCTTGGCAATGCCCTGCCTTCTTCTTGAAATGCGTCGTCCTTCACCACCTAGTCGACATCCACACCTTTGGTCCTAAGGTCCCTTCTCGCCAACTCAATCTCCTCCATCAACTCCGCGTGCGCCTTCGGCACATCATTAAACGTGAAAACGCCATAGCCCAACTTCCCCAAAAGATATGCTCCAAACGAAACCAACATCCAGAACGGTAACTATTTCCGCAAGAAAAATACCAAGTCAGCGATGATATTCTTGATATGACTGACGATCGATATTGTGGCTATAGATTTGATCGAGCCATCACGACGCGAGAACAAAGTCGAGGAGGGAGAGGCGGGTGGAGGGAACGGAAAGGATTCGTATGTCGAATCACCTAAGGATGGAGAAAGAGGAATTTTCTCCCAACTCTCGGGAATGGGGAGATCGGCATCGTTCGCGGGAAGAGATGTAATGGTTATGGTGCAAGTAGCCATATCCTTCTTTCCCTCGGTGCGTTGCTCGTCAAGAGAAAGAAGAGAGGAGCAGAAGGGGTAGAAATAAAAACACACGCATAACGTACCACAGGAACAACCTCCTCAGAAACCTTTCCAGGAAGAGGAATTAACTCCAAATAAACCGCCAAGTATAACTAAGTAAAATCACCGGATCAGCAATCATTCGTTCATTTCTCTTTTCAATTCCATGTCGACCCTAATCTGCCGTACATCGTGCTATGTGTTTGCAAATTTTGCACATTTGCACACAATAATCCCAACGCATGATGACCAATTCAAACAATCAGAGGCAGACAACATACCGAAGTGACAAGTAAGCCAATAGATATGGTTTGCTGTGCGCGGGTCATTTTTACGATTCCGTGTGCGATTGCTCAGGTTCGGGGTTGATGTGTTTTATAAGGTTAGGACTCGGTGGATGCGATGCGTGTGTGAGTTGGCAGATTCTCAAGGGTGGGCAAAGGAGCGTGGTTCGTAAGGAAAGTGGTGGTGTTGCTTCTTTTCGGGATTGGGTTGTTTTGAGGACAGCTGGAGCTCGTCAGTCAATCACGATTGGGTTAGAGCTGCGACATCAGTGTCACGTGTCGCTCCTTAAGAATCCTACCTCCTATTTTTCCGAGGGGTTTCTTATCAAGTCTGATATAATAAGGTGATGAATATCTGATGAGAAAGTACTTTAGAAGGCTTCCGAATACTACATACTAGTCCATGAGGACAAACTCGAATTACAAAACTATACGATATATTGCCAACCAATTCCCTACCCCAAGGGAATATTTACTCCTCCAACCCGGTATCATTCAATTACCATTTAACTATCTTAATAATTAATAGAACAAAAAAATTTACATTAATCAACATCCGTAGGATTAGTTTCCTCCCCGGGTATTTCTGCAGAAGGTATTCTATCTCTCAACCATGCAAGCGTAGCTTCCGTACCCTTCTCCAGAATCGTATATTTTGGCACACGGAAACGATTCCCACTTACGTCCAGAGTCTGTAGTCCGTTTGGTCCACCCAAAAGCCCAATACGAGAATTAAGGTTGTTTATCTCATTGCTGCTGCAATCTAGAAGTCTCAGGCCTTGAACGGCTTCTGGCATCAATTCACGGATTGTGTTGTGTGATGCCATAAGAAATATCAAGCTCGGGAAGTGGGGTTTCAGAACAGGTAGTGAAGTTAAACGATTGAAACTGATATCAAGCTTCTCTAGGTTCGGGGCTTGTAGATGTTGTATCAGTGGTTGTAGGGAACTGAAAGTGTTGGAGCTAAGGTTCAGTTCCTTTAGTGCAGGTAGGTCTAAATCATCCTTCAGAAACGTGTCGCTAGTCAACTCATTGTGAGCGATACACAAGGACGTGAGAGTGGATGCAAAGAAAGCAATAGAGGTAGGTATCTCTTTGAACTTATTATGTTGTAAGTGTAGGACTTTGATCGTATCGTGTGCAGCAACTTCTGCAGCTATCACTGGATTGAGGGAGTGTGAACTCGTGCTGGATCGATCGAGAATTCCTCCTGCTTTGACTGGCCAATGAGAAGACGTCGGTCGACTCGAAGTGCTTGGGGTGCTCGGCTCAGATAAGAACTCGTCTTTCTCTGGCTCGGCTGATGTAATTCGGGCTCGCAGGGCGTTTTTCAGATCTTCGGTAGACATGGCTGAGAATTTCTTTTCTCTTAGTGGGTTTCCGCTTACTCGAAATATGTCAAGATTTTCCATTCTACCAATTCTGTCATCCAGAATTTTGATATTGTTGCCGCTAAAATTGACATTTTTAACCTTGGGAAGCTCGACAAAACCAGCTGGTAGCTCAGACAGATTGTTATCCTCAGCAGTGAGTGTACGTAGAGATACCCAGGAAGTCAAATCCGGCAAACTTGTAATGCGGTTTGCGGAACAACTCAACTGATGAAGCGAAGGAAGATCAAGCTCTGATTCAGAAAGAGACGTGATAGCATTACTGGTGACATCCAAAACTTGGAGTTGCGATAACTTCTCTACAGCCCCAGTAACAAGAGTACCGACAAGCCCGTTTTTGACAGCTATAAGCTCGATAAGGGGCAGACGACTGAGGATGTCGAAAGGTAGCGATCGAAATCTGTTCTCGGTTATATTAAGAACCCTCAATCGATCTAACTGTGATAAACTATCCGGAAATGTATCAAGAGCATTGCGTTGTATCTCTAGAACCTCAAGGCTTTTTAAGTTTTCTATATCTGGACTTAGAGTTCCACAGAGCCCGTTGCCTGCCATTTTAAGATCTCGCAAACATGTAATTTGTGTAATAATTTGGAGACATTCATTGCCTAATTTATTGTTTGACTGTTCACCATTAGCAATCAGTCATTTTATTACAATGTTTGTTGATTAGTTAGCTTACCAAGTTCAAAGATGTCAAATGCTCAAGTCTACGAAGACCCATAGGAATCTCTTTCAAGAAATTGCCGTGTAGGTCCAATGTTTCAAGGCCGCCAAATTGATTACCCGTATACTCATCATCCTCCATTGCCTCACGTGGGTCGACATCAGGGAAGATATTTTCATCAAGTTTCTCAAACTCATTGTCAGCCGCAATAAATCTTGTCAGATCAACAGCTTCAGCCCAAGATCCACCCTGATCTCCGAGTGCCTCAAGATTGTACATGTTCATTACCTCCTCGGGTATTTCTTTGAAGCCCATGGCGGCGATATTAAGGCGTCCATCGGTTCGCGCAGCAGCAATTCGCTTGCGCAGAAGGCCTTTACTGGCGTTTGGATCTACTTTTTGATTGAAAGGATCGTCTGAAAGACCGAAATCAAACGTCGCCGTGGGAATCACAGGCGTTTCTTCATGATTGCTTGCGGCGCTTGTGTTTGCTGCCGCGCGCTTTGCTGCTTTGGCTTTTGCAATCTGATCTCTAAGAGATGAAGAAGATTTCGGGGCTGTAGATTCCTCCGTCCTGTCTGAGCCTAGACCAGCTTCACTGGGAGTTGATATCGCAGATCTGTGAGGAATACTCTTGAAGTCTATTGACCTGCTTCTGTTAACAGAGCTTATACTGTCTGTTGCGGTTGACTTTTTGATAGCATCCTCACTAGGAGCAGATGTGACCGATTTGGAAGGAATGTCCTTAAAGTTCATTGACTTCTGCCTTGTGACAAAACCAATGCTGTCTGTCTCAAATGCCTGGTCCATTAAAGGCATTGATGGTTTGCGGAATAGACCTGTCATTGAAGCACGTTCCTTCACTGACCGGGCACTGAATGTCTTGCTGCCAGATTTGATCGTAGGGAGCTTTTCTGGTTTTACCGGGCTTGGAGATCTCTGTAAGGCATTGCCAGGAGATGGAAGCTGTGCTATACTTCCGGGACTGAAGCTGCTTCGAACCGTCGGAGTCTTGAGTGTCTTTGCAGGACTTGGTCGTTTCATCGGTGTAGAAGCTTGGTAATTTGTAGGTGGGGGTCGGAAGGTACCCGAAGACGACCGGAAGTCAAGAATTTTTGGCCCAGAGTCCTCGCTCGACGTCGGTCTTGAACTGGCAGAACGGCGGGATGGTGGTCTCATAGACCCATCATTTTGATAACTGGATTCAGGTCTGGACGATGAACTCGCGCGCGATATGGATCGTTGAGGAAGTTGAGGGATGAAAAAGTTTGACTGTCTTCTTCGAACGGACGGTGATGGTGGAATATGCTGTAGTGTTTCCATTGTGCGTTCAGATAAGGAGGGGCGCGAAGACGCGCTCCCACTACGCCCTTCGTCATCATCAGATATGACTGGAGAGAATCTGTGCCCTTTCAAATCCTCCTCCTCACTCGAAGCTGGCCGATATTGTTCTTCGTTGACTGTTTGGGGCTTTCGAAAGGAATTACCGCTTGGCTTATGCTGTATGGCCCGCGGAGGGAGACGACTTGCTGCAGGTGCTGTAATACGTTGTCTCGAGGGCGTCGATGCAGATAATTGATCCCTCGATGCGGTGCTTCGTAAACGTGGGTTGACGATACTATTCGTAGGTCGGGCAGGCTGTTGCTGTAAGTTTTCTCTGGAAACTGACGGCCGTGGAAGACGTGAAGGTCTAGGTAGACCGGATGGTCTTTGCTTGTTGACTGTGAGGTTGTCCATGGCTGTGATTGTGCTCGAGGGAGCAGTATTATGTTCAATAATTAATTATACGCAGCTGGAGCTATGTGAATTCGCATAAATACAGAGATGACGCTCAAAGTAAACAAACAGGTTTTCCCTGTAAACAGATGAAGGCTCGGCAGAAAAGGAAAGGGGCAAGCACAGTATTAACTACCTTCTAGTGACACAGATAGTCGTCAGTGTTTCGAAAGGAACAGACACTTTTCTTTCTTCCGTTCTTTCGTTCTTTCTTTCTGTTCATCGATCAATAGATAATTAACTGAAGTGACCGTGTCATGAGCTGCTTTTAGAACGGATCATTTATTGAAATCTCATTTCCCAGTCGGCATAGAAGCTCACGGTCATGCATGGCTCACGGTTTTTCGGAGAATAGTTTATTTTATTACCTTAGTCCAGGGGTATTTATCGCTGATTAGGAGGAACTCGGTTGCCCGGTGGGGTTCGCTATTTCATGATTACTGGGTACAAGAGTACTAGATAGGTTGGGCTGGTATATTCACAGGGTGCTTCACAGGGTTCATTACAGGGTCCTTCAAATATGTCCCATTCATAAATCAGCTTTATTGAGTAGTTCATCTGGGATAGATGATAGATGCATGCTTTGTACATATGTGCCGGTATACCTACCCCTACCCGGGTACCTACTAGTTAGATACTGATTATTACTCGTATTGCTAAAAGGTACACAACTTCAACTCTTAAAACACTAAGATATTCATCTCATGGTTGATTAGTAGTTCTTGATAGATACCTATTAGTAGGTATACCCAGCTAAGTATGTTCAGAGCTGCATACTTCCTGTCTGTATAAATACTATTGTATCATTTGGGGATTAGGTGGAGTGACTTGAGAGAAGGAGCCCGATAGAACGAAATCTTTTGTAGTGAGAAATATATAATTATCAATAACAATAAGAATAATAATCTTTTCTTTCTCTTTCTGATTGATTTAAGAATATAAGAACAACTTTGATTAAATCAGAAGTCATTCATTATATCCTCACAAGGTAAATCATATTGTAATAGCTAATTTATTATTATTATATCTATGTCTACTCCGTACAGTAGCTACTAAACAATCATCAAAATAGGCTTAGGGCAGCCTCAGCCTTCTCTCACCTTGTTCAAACTTCGACCCCACATGACCATCACCTTAGCAACAGAGCAACCCCAGCCATTTCTCTCTATCTCTGCAAATAATCGCATTGCGCAAAATAACATCCCGCCTTCAATTCATCCCTCTCTTACCCCAAACTTGACTTGCAACATTAACATATTAGTAAACATACCATATGTCATTACCATATATCAAATATACCCTAATTGCGATCGCATCTGCTACCTCGACATATCAACAGAAAATACTTCACAATTCGTCGCACGCACACTTCGCAAACGAAATAATCGCAATATCAATCCCTTCCGAACACCCACCCACATCTACCTCTCCTCAAACCGGCGCACCTTATCCCAACATCTTTTCATCTGCGATACCCAAGAGAAAGGCAATATCGGCGATCGTACAGACCTGAACAAGTTCGTGGGTCAATTCTATTAGTATTCATCTCAGCAACAAATTGAAATTCTGTAATACGTCATGAGTTGTCTATGTACTCACATTTGCTAATGTTTCAACAAGATATCCTTTCTCTATCATTGAAACCACCCACGATGGCTCCTCCTAGCTTATGCGATGATACCTCAACTCCGCCCGATGGGCCTGCCACCTTCACTCAGAGTACTTCCTCTTCTCAAGACGAAGATCTGGGCCGCCCACCTTCAACGTCCCTCATGTTAGCCAGCAACTCACAAGGAGATGCCACAGAATCCAGTCCAAATGTTTCTACAGGAGATAGCTTGGGGAATAACGTACTTGGAGACCACATATCGTCATCAATGACACCTCCACCATCATCCCAGGTGTCAAACAATCGTCATTCGATCCCAATTCAAAGAGCCGCACCAACATCTCCATCTGACCTCGGATCCCCACTTGCCACAGACTTGAGTGGAATAGGAGCAGCTTCTATTCCCGGTATCACTCGACCGCCGACTGCTCAAGAGATTGCCGACGCTTCTACGGAAGAAAAGACAGAAATGATACAGAAGTTGATTGTCGATAATATCAAGCTAGACAACGCACTTCGAGAATCTCGCATGGAACAGGCACATTACAAATTGCAAAATACCCTTCTGACCTTGGAATCCGAGGAAGATATCAAGCATTTGGAAGCAGAGCATGAACTGACCCGTCGGGAAGTTCAAGTGTTGAAGCTTGCGTACCAGGGAAGAGCTGATCCTCATGCACCAAGTCCAGAGTACGTTTCAAAGCTCAAAAACATTTGCAAGAGCCTGGAGACAGAGAACAAAACTATCAAACGTCGACTTGAAAGAGCCAAGAAAGTAATAGAGGCAAAAGAGGATCAATTGGACGCTGCTAAAGATACAAATGATCGTCTCACACAGCGTATCCGCGAGAATAGAGAGCACGTCAACAATATGCGTAGTCCCGGTCGCATATTCCATGTTTCGACACCGAAGCTATCGACCAATAGTTACCCAGTTACGCCGCAGCAATATCGCCGTACACCACATCAGACTCCCGTAAGCGGAGGTTCGATCCGTGAATCTCGCGAACATGGTCAAGAACCTGGATTTGCTGCTCTCTTAGCTGCCGCTCACCAGGAGAATAATAGTGCTCCGTCCACGCCTCTCATCGGTCAGCGTGCTGTTCCACGCACCTCGATTATTAGGCACAATCGTGGCGTTCAATCCCTGTCTTCGTTGCCTACCACACCTCCTTCGGCTCGCCCAGGCACTGCCAATTCAACACTCCTTCCCTCTGCACAATTCATCCCGCATAGTGCCTCTCGATCAGCTTACACCAGCCGCACCTTGAATATTCCACCTCACGCACGTCGACGTGAAAGTCGCGACAGCACTATTTCGGCTGAGGATGTTGAGCAGTTTAATCATTCTGAGTTCGAAGGACGTGGGCGTGGACGTGGAGATGGAGAACATGAAGGAATCCAAGAAAGTCGAGCGGCTCAAAGTGCAAATGAAATGCTCCGTGCCGATCCCCGTGAATCGTTCGAGGTTGCAGCTTCGAGAAACAACACACCAAATCCTGTTACAGCAAAAAGTGAACTTTTACAATCCAAGATCTGGGCAACTGTCACTAAGCCTGTAACAGAGAAGAGGAGACGGGATGATTATTGTGGCATTGATCATTCGAACAAGAAACCGAGGGCCACTGAACCTATTGGCCTCGCTATTGGGTACTCCGCACCCCGAATCTAAGGTCTAATTCCTTGAAATTCACCGTTTCTTTCGTAGGAAGTCATTTGTTTCTGGACAAGTTCGGCTATTTCAAAAGATTTATACAACATTCTCATCACCCGGGCACATCATGCTTTCTAGAGACGGCGTCAAAGGAAATACTAATGTATCATCATGATCTATACTAACAAGGCGTTATATCCCATCTACCTCATATATGTCCCTCTTCCATTATTTCTGAGGAGTATAAGCGTGTAGAAAATTAAGGATGGCTCAGGAGCATTATCTATCAGCAGAAATGTTCAGTTCTGATTTGTTAATGGGGATGGAAGCAAACATTCACCTCGTGAGAAATGAACAAGCGTATTTTGGCAATGAGTCGAAGTTTTGCGTAAATCAAGGAGAATTTTTGCGAAAACATTTACCAAGCAAATGGATAGATATTGATTTGAATCAATACTTTTAGAAAACTTGTGACCTTCCAAGTGACTCCAACTTTATGGTGTGTATATACCAGGTTATTATTCCAAGCTTATCCCTTACATTTGGACATGTAATACTGCTGCCATCTTTCAAACCTTTCCTAGAACATTTTTGTGCTGCTTATCTAATTATCCTGCGAACAAACGGTATATCTGAAGATTGTATTGATGTTCAATCTATATGCGTGTTTGGAATAGATAGATATGATAATGAGGCTTATTCCATACAATGCTTGATTCGATGTTTTTATAGATTTTATTAGGGCATCTTTATAAGTTTCTTGATTTCGAAATTTGTATAGGGTAATTGTGATTCGAGTTTTTGTTAAGATTCTTAATTGTTCCGATTGGGAATTAATAATTAATTATCATAATAACTTTTAATTTTTTATAAATTCAAAATATTTAAATAGTATAAGTGTAGTGGTGCACGGTTTACTGTCGTTGGATCCATAACTAATCAGACGGAGCTAGTGAATATCAATTCTTTTTGTCAGCAAGTTATTCCATCTATCTCCTTTTTATATCTTAACCACATTTAAATATAATTCAACTCCAATTTCTAAAGTACCTTATAAAGTGATCATTGTATTTTCATTCTAGATTGACAAATCAAGTCACATATTTAGTGGATACATACTCTTATTTCTGACACGTCGAAATAAAGTGTTTGCCATCTTCCTTGTCGCCCACTTTTTCCTACTAGTATCCTTATTATCATTTATCAAATCCATCTAAATAAAAATTAAAGGTACAAAACAGGCCTTTGCATTCAAACCTTTTGCATATCGTCCTACTGTACCACTTGATTGCCTCTATAGGTATCTCACTACGAACGAGTTTGTGGAGCATTATTTCTTGGTTCTACGTACCCAAGCCATCAGACTTTGCTCCCACAAGTCTGTAAGATTGTAGTCATGGAGGGCAGAGTAAATACTGGCGGGCATCCTACGAATGGGATCTCAGCTATTGATTCGATGACTTCGTTGGACGGGAACTCAAATACAGCGGCTCCTCTTCCGCCGTTTGGAAACGGGAAGGAGTATAAGAAGTTGAGTGAGGAGGAGCAGAGAAATATGTCGGCGTCTATTGCGGATATCTTAAAGCTAGAGGAGCAGGCTGGAGGGGTGGAGGAGGTGAATATGGATGATGATGCTGAAGTGGTGGTGGATGTGGAAGATAGGCAGAGGAGGACAGAAAAATTAAAGGGGGCACTGGGGATATTGGCGCACTTATGGTGGCAAGATTCAGTATCAATCAATGAAGCTGCGGAGAAACTGGCAGATTGTAGTAGAGATCGTGAGTTAGCTTTCGACTTGCAAAAACATTCCGACACGTGAAAGTTCGCGGTCTCACGTGGTCAAGTGGCTACAGTGAAATGATCAAGCATTTTGAGAATTGTATTTAGTGATCTAATATCGTTCTAATTTCGGAAATAGCTAAATGGCGAGTTCCTGTTGGAGACTCCGGCATTTTAAATTTCTTCCTCGAGTTATTGAGTACACATACTTTACGCCACGCTCTTAAACTTCAAATATTACGGTTAGTGGGAAACTCATGTGCAGATACCGGTAAGCTAAACCTCGCTGTATAATTGCACAATACTAATATCGAGATAGATGAGAATAGGGCACGTGTTGTAGGGTCAAACTACATTCCCTTGATTATCACTCAGTTATCCGATGCCAATTTCCTCGCCTTTGCAATACCAGTTCTCTTTAACGTTTGCGTCGATTATGGTCAGTACATTTGAAGCTCCAAATTACTGACCAATTACTGACTCCGCCCAGTCCCTGCTCAACAACAGGCATCTAGTTCATACTTAAGCAGGGAACTCATTACACTAATTGCGAGCCCCCGATTCAAAGGCAGCGTACATTTCCTCGGATATATTTGTAAATTGCTTGATTTGCTCATACAACAACGTATGTTTGACACTCAACCGATTCTAATGTTGAGACTGACCAAATCAAGCTTCTGAGCCAGATATGGCATCGGAGAATACTCCTATTGTTCTTTTGAAGTTGGCTTCAGATCGTGAAGATCCAGTGGACATGGAAGATTACATTGCTCTTGTGAACACCGCTGTGGCATATCTAGGACACGAAAAATTCCAGAAAATTTTGGTCAAAACCCCACAGGCGCTCGACACCGCTCTAGCGATCCTCGTTGATTCATACACACGTTTTGATTCTCATCCATCAATCGGTTCCTCGACAACGCACGAGGACGATGGAAAGGCATTGTCGCAGATGCGTATCAATCTAAATTCGGCTTTGTCCGATATTTCAGCTTTACCGGAGTTTAAGGAGGCATGCCCTGTTGTGTCACCATTCTCTTCTTTTCTCCGCCGATGGTTATCAAGTGAACAAGTTCAATTACGAGTTTGTGCTTGTATAATGTTAGGTAACCTTGCTCGTAATGATGAAGCTTGTGAGCTTTTTGTACACACAGCTCGTGTCCATACTCCCCTGATCTCAATACTCAAGGACGTTAACGATTCACAATTACTCCATGCGGCTCTTGGATTTCTCAAAAATTTGGCTTTGCCTATGAAGAATAAAGAAGTGTTGGGAAGCTCCGGTATTTTCGAAGTACTTCCTAGATTATGGCTTCTTGATATTCTTCAACCAATTCAATTATCATCCATATCTCTCACTCGCCAACTTGTCAATGGTTCTATGGAAAATGTCAAGCGAATTTGCGCACGTCTTTCAACGGATGAGGATTCACCAGCTCATGAACGTTCAAATCTTTCACTCTTGATCGCCTTGTTCGATCGCACTGATGTAGAACCTATCGAAATGGAAATTTCCCGTCTAATTACCGCCGTATGCCGAGTCTTCACAGCTTATAAAGGTCGGCCGGCCGAAGAACTAAACGAAATTCGAAGAAAATTTCTACTCCGTCATCCTGATATTGGACGACCTTTGAGTTTCATGGTCTCTCAGACTAAATGGCCAATTGTCAGAAGTGAAGGATGGTTTGTTTTTGCACTTATGGCTAGATATCCAGATAGTGCGCAATGCATCAGTGATATGATGCAGGATGTTACCGTTTTCCAACCTCTCGTCGAAATGCTCACTGGCAAACCACTCTTAGAATATAAGGCCGCTCCCGCAACAAACACTCTTTTGCCAACCCCGCAAACCGATACGGACACTTTAGGCGTGGAACCCCAAACTCCCGAGCCAGAGCCTGTACAGCCGCATGCACAAGCGGCAGAGATGGCACGTATTGACCGGGAAAATGCCCTGGTGCTCGTTAGTGAATTATTGAAGAATCGAGGTAGCGAAATGGCAGTTATGAGGCGCACGCTCTTTGAGGATTTGTTGAAAGGTGGTGGGGAGTTGGTGATGACTTATAGGGAGGCAAAGGAAGAGGGTGGAACTGCGAGGTGGAGGGAGTCGGATGATAAAGGGGCAGGGATGAATTTACAGGAGGTTGCCATGGAGAGTATGCGTGAGCTTTCTTAGGGGAGGGAAGGGGAGAGGATAGGATAGTGGATGTGGATGTGGATGTGACTAGATACTTTTAGACTGATAGCTATGTATAGGGATTTTGAGGTATTATTTGATAGGAATAAAAAAAATTTATAGTGATATTTTTGATTATTATATTGATTGATGTATAAAAATAAATAGTTTTTATGAATTATATACTTGTGACGCCCCACACCTCCGGGTCACGTGACATGCCCCGTTTGTATTTAATCACAGGAAAACTCTCTACTCTTGTTCAAAACGATGGCTACCCCAAGCCCCCCAAACCTCTCTAAAACACTTTCCGACAAGGCCAGCAACCTTCTCAATAAGGTCAACGATGCTCAATCCATCTTCAACCCAGTTACCCAACTCCTAGATACCTACCTAGGCTCTGAGGAAGTCCGCGCTCTCCCACCGAGTTCACAAAAACTCCTCACCTCCCTTTGCCTTGAGTTTAAGGCAACCATCGAACAGCACTTCGACACCTTTGTTACTGGTCATCCCCCCCCCTAAAGGAGCTACTACTCCGCTTGTCACCCCCCTTTCCCTTTCTTCCCCTTTAATCACCACTCATACAAATACACCCACAATGTTTATAGGCCCCAAGCCCTCTTACATTCAGAAAGCCTCTACTCCAATCATTGCCCTCACAAACAAGATTCCCTCCAATAACCGCTTATTCATACAAATCAACCAAATACACCCAGCCCGAAGCGCTGGATCTTTTGTAATCCTCACAGCCCTAAAGAAAGTCCTCGGACCAAACGCCTCCCTTTTAAGGGAGGTCCAAAAGGTCAAAACAGGCTTCGCTCTCTGTACCAGCTCAACAACCAATTTATTAGCCCTTGAAAAACAGAAAGCCATTATATCATCCGCAATCGGAGACTGCAAAATTGAGGCCCAAGAGAAATGGACCATTTACCGTCTAAACTACGTCCCCAAGGAAATCACTATCTTCAATGATCAATTCAAAATAGACTCTATTTTAATTACAAAAGATACAATCTCCAACACTATAAAGGAATACTCTGATCAGGTGCTTACTCATATTATCCAATCCCAAACGAACCCCTCATCTAATAAGTATTACTCAACATAGATAGTAAGCTTCAAAACAGGAGCAGAACCACTCAAAAAGAACCTGAAGATTCTAGGGGCCAACATCAGCATATCCCTTCTAATACAAAAACCAAAGATCACTCAATGTAATTGTTGCTTTCAATGACACAACGCAAGAATATGCCTCAAATTACAAATCTATCACCTATATAGTTCGGGAAAGTATACAGAGAGCAATCATACTACCAATTATAGCATTGAACATATATGCCCACCCAAATGCCTTCACTACAACAGCCCCCACTCTGCAAATGACCCCAAATGCCCCCTTCGCCCACAAGGGAGAGAAAGGAAATCAAAATCAGAACACTAAACAATCTAGAAGATATACCTCGAAAACAGAAACTCTATTTATATAAAGACTGGATACTCAAAGTTATTATCTGATGTACAAATGACCGACTTCCTTACCCCTTTCTTCCCCTCGGACCAACTTAGGCCAAGAACCTGTCACACTCAAGAATACTGGGTAAAGTATCTTGTATTAGAAAATACTAAGCTAAGGAGAAAAGAAGAAGGAAAACAAGAGTAGAGAGTTTTCCTATGATTAAATACAAACGGGGCATGCCACGTGACCCGGAGGTGTGAGGCGTCACAGAACCCCCACCCGCCTATTCAGCTTC
The DNA here is from genome assembly GCF_000146945.2 of Sclerotinia sclerotiorum 1980 UF-70. NCBI lineage: Eukaryota > Fungi > Ascomycota > Leotiomycetes > Helotiales > Sclerotiniaceae > Sclerotinia > Sclerotinia sclerotiorum. The sequence continues at coordinate 2,012,379 of NW_001820831.1, forward strand.
ACCCACTCCACAACCTTCTTCAGCATCCGCTCCACTAATCGATTTACAGCAATCGCTAACCCAACCTTTATTTTATTTAATGAACTATAAACTATTTATAATAACCCAAACTAATATAGATAAAAAAAGGATCTTATATGATCTCACCCTTAATCTAGCAAACATAGATCAAATTGATATCATCACAATCCAGAAGCTATATATATACAAAGATACCTTAAGAAAAATCACCAAAACATACCTTTTCTACAAAATCTTTATTTCAATAGATAATTAAAAGGATACTCCCCAAATTCTGATCTATATCAAAAAAGGAATCGGAATACGAATCAATCAAATTAGGCCTATAATCTCACAAGACCTAATCTTTATACAATTACTCTCTATAAACAACTCGATATTTATTATCATAAATATATATAATGCTCCAATATAATATATAGATGACAATCAAGTTATCACTTCAATTTTCGAACTACAAAGATTCCCAACAAACGCTATCCTATTAAGTGATCTCAACCTCCATTACCCCAATTAGAATCCTCTACACCCCTCCCCTTCAGTACTAGCTGAATCCTTTGTGGAATGGTCCAATTCCCGAAACCTACACCTCATCTCCCCAATCGGGATCCCTACTCATACAAAAGAGATGTTACGACGGATCTCACATACCTAACATCACGTGATTAGCATCATGTGATATGAGGATCCCAGTAGGCTCAGCTGTCCCAGTTGTACTGGGACAACTGGGAGCACTGGGACGCATGCCACGATGGTCTATATAATCAAGATGGATTTCCTTTGTATAGAGCTTCGTGCTCAAGATCAATCATTTAGTATACTCTACTATTAGTTACGAATTGCATTATTGTCATTACTTTAAGTCCTTGCTTAACACCTAGTTATAAACCATCTCGAGAGCCTAGAGCACTTCCACATGATCTAGACAGCAAACCTTGTAACAAGTATTTATATTTATTTCTTTATTATTTATTATTTATTATTTATTATTTATTATTTATTATTTATTATTTATTATTTATTATTTATTATTTATTATTTATTATTTATTATTTATTATTTATTATTTATTTAATTTATATATATTTATATTTATATATTTTTTTTTAATAAATCTTATTTTATTTTATTCTTATTATTGATTTATATTAAAACTCTAATCATCTATTTAATGTTCTTTTTGTTAAAGTGAATGGTTCCTGCGTAGCACGTGCACAGGGCACTAGTCCTATTAGGACTAGATTGAGAAGCTCTCTGTAAGAGAGCTTCGCACTTCCGTAGAACTTAGAAGAGAGGTTAACCTACTAGACCAATATTACCTCAGTTCTGCCCTATCAGCTTCCCACTATTCCCTGTGTGAGGTCATTCCTTTTAACATTTTTTTATAATTTTAATAAATACATAAATAAAAAATACTTTAAATATATATTTCAAAAAAAGTATTAACTATAATACTCTTTAAATTATCATCATTTTTCCTTTATCAATTTTGATTTATTCTCATCGACTTTTAGTATCAGCCTTCATGACACTTCATCGGCCTCTCATCATCACCTACATACCCTCCCTATAAATACATCAATTTACAAATAGCCCCCTCCCCTCCCCTTCTACATCAAGATCAACATCAAGAACAACAATAACATCACTCATCCCCGCCAATCACAAATAATCACTCTTTTTGTAATCTAATCGCGATTAATTATAGTATTATATTCCATCTAATTAGTCGTAGGGAATAATCATGACTCATTCATCATACATCAAGACTCACTCCCGCAGCCCCAAGACCTAAGCCCCAAGCCTCATCATCTATATCACAAAATAAAATAAAATAAAATCCACAGAGCACAGCTTGAAACCAACCCGCATATTTACATTCTCCGCGCCTCGGGATTCGTTTTCTTCCTCTCCCCCAAGATTCGCTAGGTGTAAATTTTTCTTGTATTTATACTGTGGAAATATGACGGATAATTATGGGATATAGTGTTGATGAGTGGGTGGGTGGCGCTGAAAAATATATATATATAATTATACATATATCGCTAGCTTATTTAGAAATAGTTTTTAAATACCTATTATTATTATTATTTATAGATTCTTTGAATTTATTTCTTATTGATGGGATTTGATGACTTGACTTTGAGTTGAGTTGAGTATATTTTGCTTTTGTGTGTGTGTGTCTGGGTGGTTTGGTGGTAGTAATTAGAGCTAGGTGGGTGGGTGGGAAATCATATTTTGATGTGGATTTGCTTATATATTTAGCTGTTCATCTATCTGTTTATCTATCTATCTATCTATCCATCCATCTATCTCTACATCTATCTATACTTCGTTCAAGATTGATAGATTGATTGGAGGAAAAGGACATTCGGGAAGATTTCTACCTAATCTTAAGCGTTGTAGGTTACATGGATTTTTACTTAAAACTGAAAAGTTTGAGTTCCTGCGTTTTTCGTTTAGTTCCATTATCATATCTTCTGTGAGCTTAGTCTAGAAGTATCATGATATGTAGTTTTATACTGGTCAAGACGTACCTATCTAGGACATCAACCGTATGCCCTTAAAAAATATATCCACCTAGCACTCTTATTTGTCTTCACTCTAGTATCGTAGAGTATCAGATTCATGATAGGGGTAGACTTGCCACGGGTAGTCGATGGTGACGAATGGAAATTTTCAGCTCTGAGTCACTGTTGCCACTTATTCGCACCACGGTGACGAATATATCTCGATACGATGCACTGCCACTCCATGGAAATGGAAATGGAAATGGCAAATAGCTATTGGGTATCTCAAGTCCGTTTTTTCATCGCCCTGTTGAGCCACCTAGCCCAGGGCTACGATAAAAAAATCTATGAAAAAGTGGCAAATGAGAAATCTGTTGTACATTGGGGGTTTGCCCCTCCGATGTTCCACAATGAGATGATGTCTTCCCAGGTAAACCTGCGCGTGCAAACTTGGACACCTAACATCTCGTTAAAACTTGGAGTTGTCTAGTTTCAAGGACGATATGTTGGTTCGCAAGCCAAGGGTGAAGTTGTGCATCGGAATCGGGAGGAGTTACGATGATTGGTACTCAACACTTAATGATCTCTGACTCTAATGACGATAAGACTCTAACGGGTGCTCATCGAGATACCAAGTACAGTGCTTGACCGTTCAGTTCGAATCGAATCAAAATTCAAACGCCATATGCATCTGTCTAGACAACATTATGGCGATTTGGTAGTACCAGAAAATGCCATGTATCTAGGCGCTGTACGAAAAGGGCAATATACCCCTCCTTCGTCAGGTCACTGTACGAAGCAAACCTTGAAAATGTCCGAAATGAATACAACCCGTTCAATAATGGAGTTAATCACAACGATGAGCACTGACTCAATGGCAACGTGACATGTGCGAATTCCCTTTAGCACGGGATATTCTCGTTTGGGATAACACCCCACAAACCGAACCTCGCTTGATTACTTCGGCTGAACCGGTGGAACCCGCCGCATTTCTTCCTATCGCAAATCATCGTTTGCCTTTCGACCGATTAATATGGAGGGTGACAGATACATCCACCTGACTGGTTTTTGATTGTGACTGTAACTGTGATAGTGATAAAAGTTATAGTAAATCAACTAAGGAAAGACTAAGCATTCGGAAAACACGTGAAAGAGTTTCCTTCCGCCATACCCAGCTTTAACGGGAATGGCTGGATAGGAGGCGCCATCTGCCTCGAAGTCTTGACCCCTTCCCAAAAAGCAAACCATTTTCCTTGTTTCGCCTGGCCATCCGTTTATTTGTATTTTCGGATTGAGGCTGAACGAGTATCACTGTACCACCGCCACGTTCCGAAAATATCGGATAAGATGAGCCAAAAAAGACATGAAACGCGGGTATCCTATAATCCGAGGACACTCCTCCCATTGTGTGACGTATCATATTGTTTGGCCCCCACAAACAGCAAAACATTGCAATATTGAGCGAAAAGACCAAAGTACCAATTTGTGTGGTAGGAAATGTCTCATGAGGCTGACACTTTCATAGCACCCAAAGTTGCGCAATAATTTTGATTGGTTGTGTTTTTGTGCCCCTCAATGCGCCTCTTGAATCCGATGACCCATCTTCAGCCCAGATCTTTCGCCCGTAAGGAGAAACTGCCCAAACGGCTACAACAGGTTAAAATAATTTCTTTTTGGGCAGAAATAGATTTCTATCGTCATACCCACCTATGTAATTTTCCCTTTTCCCTTTTGCTCTTTTTGCGGCAAATGTGAAAAATGATTTTCTGTATTGTAGAAATTTTTCATGTCTTGGAGAGGAAACTGGAGGGGTGAAAAAGAAATGGTTATTTTTTTGTCAAGGCTTTTTAAGACCTTCTCTGTACAGTGCGTCATTCAACATACATATTGGGCCTTCCGTTGTACGACACGTGTGCATAGACCGCCTTATACATCGTTTGGAAGAGCCTTATATGTATGGAAAATTGAAAATTGATGCTATCGATGCAAGTGAGAAAGACTTTTCTCTTTAAGTAGTAGGTCGATAATCTGCGTACAGGCCGCTTAAGAGTCCCAGCCAATGTTCGTACACAGGGTACTTGATGGTACATCTTAACGGGAAGCAGCACAAGGGGTATGTTCTCGCTGCTTGATCCTGTACAACGTGCTTCTCGCAAGACTAGGACTCTTTCAACGAATGAGATTGGAGAATATGCAGAACAACAGAGAGCTCTAGCCACTCATGATTCAGAAGTACAAAAGGAGAGGCTCCTTTCATGCATATCAAGTAAGGGAGTCGATCAAGCAGTGAAAGAAGATAGATAATAGAGACGGTGAAGGGAATTCAAGTCAAACTGACTCAAACTTGAAGTAGCATCCACACACCGAAAGTTTGAATGAGAATTCTGCCAAAAAAATCAATAATTGAGAAGGAGGGCTTGACACAAAACGGTAGCTAGAAGGACACGAAGTAACAGTCGAAGGTGTGATGGGTATCACCGCCATCGTGTTGATTGTATAGATGTTGGTGGATGATTTGTGAAGAGGTACTTTTATGTAGCATAATATATGAGAAGTAAACAATTGATTTTGATGAAGATTCGGATAGTTGAGGTACCTGCCTACTCAACATAATCAAACATAATCAACAAAATGTTAGTTACTCAATAGACGATGTTGTGGTACTTTGCACTCTTCTCATTAGGGTTAACCTTAGGTCTACTAGGTAGTCTAATCTTCTAATCTTGATTTGAATGATTGAATGATTGATGCCTGTGAAAGTTATGAAAATGCGAGATTACATCCATCCCCAAGAGAATCCGCCGCAGTGGAAATTTGAATTAATTGATTTCTCCGCCCAAGTCTCATTTCTCATTTGATGTTGTAAAAAGAAGGTCCCGTAAGTCTGCAGATAGAATGCATGAAAGAAGCATCTTTTGATATGCATTTAATACCACTTTATTGATATGATCTTCCTTGTCCTATGAACCTGTTGGTTCTAGTTTCAATTCAAACTTTCTGTATGAAATCCATTCGCAATCAGTCGTGATCATCTTTTTTTTTATTTTTTAAATGTTGTGAAATGATATAAAATCCAAACCCTTTTTATTTAGGCTTTTTGTACCTCCAATAAATCGTACCGTAATTGAAGAGATTTCCCTTTGCCGTCATACGGAAACGAAAATTAATACTTTTAAATGATGAGCAGCGTGTGATTAATTGAAATGACATGGTAGACATGGTCGTATCCTTCAATGAATCCGTGACATCCAAAGAAGTTCGTACGGTGTATGATATCCTCCGAAAATCATGGACTGGGGTGAAGGGTGGGAGAAAGGCCGAGTTATAAAGAATTGGACGAGGTCTGTGAAAATGCAACCTGTGAAATTTGATTGGAGGGAATGGATGGGCGAAGTGATAAAATCAATTGGCTTTGGCTCGTTTGGCTGTTTTTGGCTCTCTGCTCAGTGCTCACCCTTTATCTTCAAGGTTTATGGTCTTCACGCACAGGGGATAATTAATTTCATAGACCGGGTCCCGCCCCTGGAAACCCTGTCTAATACTACAAATCCATGAGAACATGGAGATGAAGAGACAAGGAGCATCGATGAGCAATGAGCTTGTAGGAAACGGCGAGGAACGCCTGGGGATTATACTCTAGACCTAAATTGATTACTTCACTCACTACCAGAAGGGGAGGGTAGTGAATATATCTTTCCATGTGATGCTCTAGGATACTCCGGACATCTATATTGGGAATTGGAGAATGATCCAAGGAAGAGAAGAGGGCGGCGGGACTTTGAGTCACAAGAGAAATTGATTTTCGACCTTTAGGAGAATGTGTGCAGGAGGTAGGTAGGTAGGCAGGCAATACTCAGAAGATAGTAGGCACAATGAGGAATGGGATGGATGGGGTACATATTGTATTACACACCTACAAGTGAAATTTATTACTCTTATCAGTTCCAAATGAATCTCTCTTACTGTTGTAACTGCTGTAACTGCTGTAACTGCTGAACCACTAAACTGCTAAACTGCTGTAACCCAACCGTTCTGAACATCCAAAACATCCAAAACATCGATAACCTCAAATCACGCTCAAGCTTCCTGCCCAACATATCACGAAATGGCCCCTCTTTTGTATACGGAACCTACATGCATAGAAGTGCAGTTTAGCAGCACGTTAACAACTTTTCACATATCCTCGTCTTGTATTCAGGAGCCCTCCCTCTTCTGTATGTGAGACTACATCCATAACCAGTCACCCTATCATCACACCCGGCTCTCCGGAGAATGGAAATATCCGTGTAACTTTACATGACCTTTGTTGGAATTGATTGCACGGTATTGATTCACTTTGCGTACGTCCAAAGGGTTCCCAAGTGTAGCCAGAGACAAGGTTGTGCTCAGTGCTCCATGCCATGCTCCATGTTCAATGCTCGATGCTCCATACTCCAAAGCTCGCAACGCAACATCCACCAGCGAAGCGATTCCAGCCCCTCACCTTCTTATCAACTGATGGCCTTGACTCGACCACCGTTGTCTCTCTTCCTGGAGTAATCCTTCAGTCAATAAATAATTATACCTGGACAATATTGACATCTTTCGTAATCAAAAACTCGATATCACGATTGCAATTTGTCCAATTAAATTCGCCACGCTGAAAGGGGGAACGAATGGATAAACGGACGCCGGACGGATAGGTTCAGCAGAGATAACTACCTAGTAGGCAGTAGCTAATAGGTACAGGAGGACAGGTAGATATTAGGTAGGTAGCTTGAAGAGAACAAACAATGCATGGCCTGAGCAATCCGATCTACTCAACATCACCATATCCATCCTTCTATCTCTTCTTATTACTTAAGAACTCTTGAGGAAAACACCTCTAAAGAACCAATTTTGTACATCATCATCAAAACATTACACATCATACATATCATACCGTATTACGATGAGCAAATAATCCAAAAGTTTCTTTGATTAATCATTAAAAAATCCCAGAAATTCAATTCAATCCAATTCCATCCGACTCGTTTTCCCAACAAATCGTCATCTTCAAAGTTCAAGGTTTCCCAATATTCAATCTCTTTCCAATTTCCCACATCCTTGAAAGTTCGTTCCTATCCCATCCACAATTCCCGATCTTCGATTTTCTCCGCTATTCACTTTACGGCATCGCGAGGAGCCTCGGCAACTGGATGACTTCTTCCCCGTTGAACCGTTGATATCTTCCAAGTTCGTTCTTGGGTAATGAAGTAAGTAAGAGGTAAGACTACTCCGTACCTAGTACCTTGATCTAAAATAATAAACAAGCCAAAGCCACGAAGATCTGTGCGTGCGCCGTGGAGTCTTTTCAAGCCGGCGTCTTTTACTCCGTAGAAGGTTTTAGATTTTGTCCACTTCTAATCCAGCCCCGAAGCTTTTTCTTCGCATGGAAATCCAAACTGTCTCTCTTCAATTTCGCTAGAGGAGACTTACTTTTCTAAGATAAGTCTCTGGCGGGCAAAGGCTGATGAGGGCTCCCACAGTGCCACTTTTCATCTCGCCCCAGCTAGGTCCCCTTGAAGCAAACTTTAAAGCATCAATCCAGGGGGAGAAAGAATCTCTGTCAACCTTCCGCCGCAGGGATTCTTCCGGATTCATTTTCTCATACCCGTGATACCATGATACCATGCCCGGCCGACACACACGATTACCGATTACGATAGAGGATTGTTCCAGATAATCCCATCAGCAGCAATTTGCACATTCTCATCGAATTTGAAGAAAGTTGTAACCAATTATCTTATTCGTCCAAGATCTATATCTCCGAAAGTACCAGGAAGAGTGTTTGTCATAGTGAGGAGACTGGAAAAGGTTGAAGCGCAAAGACACAACACAATACCAACAAAATACAACAACGCAACGCAACGCAACGCAACATAATATACATAACATAACAAGAACATTCGGAAACGTTTGCAGAAAGGCATTTCGAGTTGTATCTTTTGATATCTATCCTAGGTACGTGATGTAACTGTCATTCTCCTTGACTTTCCTCCTCACTGTCCACTTCTTCTCTTCTTCGTTTTGTTCCCTCCGCCGACCGCAGTCAGTTATCTGTAACTCTCTGCTGTACTCATCACACCTTACCAATCAATCCATCTACTTATCAACACACATCCCACTTTGTTCTACCAATATCCATATCATCATTATTACTCGTACTTCTTGTACTGTACTGCTGTATGTATCAGTATTACTCACAATTACTATCTTTAACTTTTTCATCCACTCTCACCAACTCACCACTTGTCAAAAAATGATATTCATTCAATCGATATGTTCTGGAGAATAAATGCGCAGCACCGCCATTTTGTTTTATTTATTTTATTCTTTGCTTTTCTTGTCTTTCATCGCCTCTTTTCCATCGACTGATTAATACGAGAGTAACATGATCGCATTCCAAGATCTAGATGGGAAAACAAGATATCTTTGATACTAATTCGAGTCTAGGATGAAATACCATACACGAATTAATCAACTAAGTAATTAATCAAATTATTGATTTATTTTTATTTTTCCCTTCTGGGATAATTCTTGTTCACCCTTGTGGCTGATGAATGAGCACAGAGTCATCATTTGAATTAAAAAAGAACTTTGCCAACCTTGTCCTGCAATCCACTGCACACTTGCACTGCGCTGCACTGCTGCAGCCAACACACAAGCCCAACTGAACTGAGTTGGGTGGGAACTCTACCCGAAAGGAAAAAAAAGAGGGCAAAAAAAGGGCAAAACAAGGGCAAAAAAAAAAAGGAAAAGGAAAAAATAATTAATTTCTCTATCCCTGGCTTCTTTCCCTTCCAAGAACGACACTACGCACTACAGTCTTATAACGCACGCACACATACACGCACACTCCCACCTTAATCAACAGAAATTACCCGCACACACCTAAATTTCCAATATTAAAATACACGAACTCCCCCAACCTCTCACAATTTTCTCCTCGATCGAATTTCTATTCGAACAAATCTTGAAAAAAGATATTTGGTCACAATCCCCATGAAACGAAGACAAATACCACTACATATAAACGACTACCAATATCTCAAACAGAAATCTCTTGCATTTCTATTTCGTCTAGCTTATTCCAGAATATTCGAAGTCGAGATAATTATTTCGACTCCGAATCATCGTCATCGATATCCTCACTGAAGGAATCATCAAGTAATTATTGACATGTGTGGATCAACGATAAAGGTCTCTCCTCCTTCTCGTACCGACTACATACCACGGTGACGGGCTTGTCACATTCTGTCGCGTCTTCGATCCATTGGCGCGAACATCTAGACCTTTTTCGTTCTTCCATTCTCCTTCTCAACCTTTTGTCCTTTGAGGATCCTTTCGTATCTTCTCAGGATTCATCACAACATATCTAATAGGATAACATGTCCTACTCATACGCTACACCCGGCCATTCCGGTGCCGCTTATTACGGCTTCTCGACCAGCACTACTCCATCGCCTGCTGGTTCCCCATCTGCATCCCCAGGATATTCCTCACGAAACCCATTCCGAACCCACTCTCGACACGCAAGTTATGCAGATACTTCTACTTACAGACCATCTGCTACTGAGGCGAGGCCATTCTCCCCTAGATTTACTTCAAACGGATATTACGCCACTGGTGCTGGTCCAAATGTGAGTCGAAACAAAAGTTCTTGGTCATCACCGCCGCCGTGTCATGAGACGAAGCGTCCGTATTCTTACTCCCATCGAACCCCTCATGGGGCTGCCGAGGACGACGAATATTATGAATATTTAGAGGAAGTGGACGGGACAATATATTTGTGCAGAGTGCCTCGTCGATCGGCGGCGCACACAACTTACAAATATGGTAGTCATGGTACTGATAAATATTACAACCAGAGCCCCAAGTATGCTGAAGACCCTGAGTCATCGCCATACAGACATCGTCGACAAGCTTCAGCTGCATCTACACCCCAACGACCAGCGACCACTCGACCAGGTGCGACTCGACCCACAGCCACACCATCAAGGAGTAAACCTCAACCGCCCCCAGAAAAGGCAACCGAAGACGATGCGCGCCGGCATCACATTCCACCCGGTTATTCTTTGAAGAATTGGGACCCTACCGAAGAACCTATCATGCTTCTCGGTAGTGTTTTTGATGCGAACAGTCTTGGTAAATGGATTTACGATTGGACTGTCTATCATCATGGTCCCGCCACCCCACTATCTGACATGGCCGGTGAGCTATGGCTTTTACTCATTCAACTAGCCGGCAAGGTCAAGCGCGCGGAGGAATGCATGCCACGTATCCGACAACAAGATAACCGCGAGATGGTTGAGGATTTCATTGAATCCGGAGAACGCTTGACGGATAAACTGAAGAAGTTGCTTAAGGCATGTGAAGCACCCATGTTGAAGGCTGGTCGAAGTGGAACCAAGTCTACGACAACACAACTCGGCAAGAATGCCGGTACAGAATTCGTCGATTCAATCTTCGGACGCGATAGACAACTTGAACAGACCGAGAAGTTCATGGCATCAGTTAGATTATGGAATATGCGATTCGACGCCAACTGTGAAGAAATTCTCCGTAAGCCGGGTCAACATGCTTAAAGACAACGTCAACAAACCAAAAAATAATAATATTATGGATCATACATAACGGATTAGAGTGAGGGAATTTCTTTAATTCTTCCATCTCGATTTCTTACGAACCATACGATACCCATGAGACCAGTATGAATGTGTTCTCATTTGCTATAAGGGGGCGGTCATTGTAAGATTAAAAAGGATGGTTTACAAAGGGAGGCGCAAGCCAAAACTTTCCGGTTCAGTCAGGCATTGGGCGGGTTTTTTTTAAAAGAAAAAGATTACATTTGCATGTTGGACATGGCATGTTTATTACGGCGGATTGGGAAAAAGTTTGTGCATTTTCCATAAGCATTGGAGATTGTTAATTAAAGGATTGTTAGTCAGCTGGATGGATGGATGGTCTTGTTTGTTTTTCACTTCTCAAGAATTTTATGGTTTTTCAAGAGATGCGGCGGGATTTTTTACGCATTTACGGGAAAGGGATGGATGGAATGGGGGAAGGGAATTTCAATTCAACATTTGTAATAGTAGTTTTTAGTAGTTCTATGGGGGAAGGCATGGTTTGCTCGCTGGCTTTGGCCTTTGCTTTGGCGTTTGTCCATGACATGGCACGGGGATGATCTCGAGAGATGAATCATCTGGATATACCCTTCATACAACATTTGTTGATGTATTTTTTTTATAGCTTTTGTCATTCATTGACTGCTTCGAATAGTTTCATTCACAATTCTAGGAAAGAATTTTCTCTTCTGTATTTTTGGGATGGGATGGGGATTTTGAATTTGTGTATTGTGATTGTAAGGTATTTGATTGTATGATGTAGTACGTATTATAGTGATGTGATGATATGATAATGTGATGTTATTTAGATATATATATCACTTATTTTGTAGATTGATTATTCTTTTACTACTTTTTGGTTTAGAAGTTGATGATGGATGACTTTTTTGAAGTTTCTGAGATGTTGGGTGGGGTTTCTTTTGTAAGTGGGTAGATTGATGAATGAATGGATTAGTAGATGTGTAGATGGAGATATAAATTGAATATACAAAAAAAAATTTAACTTGAAAATTGTCACACTCAAGAATACTGGGTAAAGTATCTTGTATTAGAAAATACTAAGCTAAGGAGAAAAGAAGAAGGAAAACAAGAGTAGAGAGTTTTCCTATGATTAAATACAAACGGGGCATGCCACGTGACCCGGAGGTGTGAGGCGTCACAAAAATAGTATAATAAAATAAATTTTTTAATGAATAAGATTTGATTAGATTTGATTTGATTTATTTTTTATATATTATATTATATTATATTATATTATATTATATTATATTATATTATATTATATTATATTATATTATATTATATTATATTATATTATATTATATTATATTATATTATATTATATTATATTATATTATATTATATTATATTATATTATATTGTTACGACGGCTTCGGATCTCGTATCATGTGACCAATTATGTAATCACATGGTCCCTTCGATCCCCTCGGTCTCTTGATCGAAGGGACCGAGGGGACCAAGGGGACGATTAGCATGAAGGTCTATATAACCAAGATGGATTTCCTTTGTATAGAGCTTCGTGCTCAAGATCAATCATTTAGTATACTCTACTATTAGTTACGAATTGCATTATTGTCATTACTTTAAGTCCTTGCTTGACGCCTAGTTATAAACCACCTCGAGAGCCTAGAGCACTTCCACGTGATCTAGACGGCAAACTTCGTAACATATATTATGTTATATTATTCAATTAAATAGTTACTGTAAAGGAGTGTTTTTTATCTATGACCAGTACCTAGTGTTCTATTCATTCTATTGTCGAGTTCCGAGATTACATATAAGACTTACCATACCATACCTGCGAGACTATTTATTTGTGACCACCTTCTCGGAAGAGGATGGAGTATGCTGTGAGGTGCATCTTACCATGTATGTATATATGTATGTTGCTCATCATTACACACATTTATAAATCTTAGGAAAGAAAACAAACTAGAAAAGGTAGAAAGAAATGGATGGATTTACTTGCTATTACCCCGCTTCTTCTTACAGTCAGTCAGTCAGTCAGTCAGTCAGTCAGCGGAGTTGGTTTGGTTAATGTTATATTATTGTTGGAATTGCTGATGAAGGACCACGCTCACCACCCCACTTTGTAAGCGTAACTTACCATTTATCTATCTATCTAGGTAGGTATCTATCTACTGGTGACAGTATAGTATCACCAACATCACATAAGATTTTACTCTTTTTAGATGATTTTAATTTTTAATTTTTGGGAAATGATACTGTAATGAGAATGATAGATTAATTGAGGCTTTTTCTTTCCCCTTTTTAGATTGTTTCTTAAAATGTTGTGTTCTTCCCAAAGAAATGATGGGTGCTTCCTCTGACTCGCCGTCTGCATTGTGGATTGCGGGTGCAATGATATATGTATGTATGAGTAAATGTTGTGAAGCATTCATTTCGGGCCTTCCTTGCTCGGGCTGACTATCGTGGAGCACGAGCCTTATCAATGCTTTGTGTTATCTATCTGTGTTTTATGTTTATACTTTTGTTCTCTTTGGGATGTAGATATCTAAATGTCTGAGAATGTGATGTTGATGCAGCGCTTAGAGCTGGAGGGAGGAATATGGATTGAATATCATTGCCCGAGGAAAAGAAGCGTTTGGTGCGGGATGTATCTTTGTAGATAAGAGCTGAACATAGTACTAGTACTGATGGGCTTGGAACCGTTAGTTATGTTCCAGCTATCGCGGTTAGATAATGATATGATTGGATCATCTCGGATGTTTTGTTAGTTATTCAGCACTGTTTGTGATGAGCCAGGAAACAGCCTTTCGATAATCTGATCCATCATTAGAGTATTTTGAGGAGTAATAAAAACTTGGATCTTTCTTGCGCCAATCCTATCAATATCACATGTATATTTAGGCTTCCGTCAATTGGAACCCTAGCATCATCATGATGATGTATGGCTTTCAATGATGAGATGGAATGGTAAGGAAAAGACGGATGATGGTAGGTTAATTGGATAAATCCCAAAACATATCTCTGTGCTTATGGTTGCACAACATTCGATACTATCATCCACACATTTCTTTGGAAAAGCTGTGCCTCTCCTCAGCACAACATGCTCAATAACGTAACGAACTATTTATAGTTCATCATATGTAAAATCTATTCAACAGCCACAAGCTGTGCTTTGAGCGAGGTAAGCAACGGAAGGGTTGCAGTATCTGACCCGCAGCAGGGCGTAGTAGATGACGATTAATGTGCGTTATAATAAGGAAAGGAAATGGGTAGAGCCAGCCCTATTAGGTAGATTATATTAGTATTAATGAAAAAGGATTCAAATATCAAAAGTTCTGACAATAAATGACAAGGATGTAGAAGTTGTTGAACGTTTGGATTTAAGGATATTTAGGCGGGACCTAGCTTGGTCTGTGTCCGGCTAGTACCAGAAGCTAAATTAGTGTAGGGTAGGTGCATCGATAAGCGGATAGGAAGAAATTGAAAGGAGGGGGAAGATTTACCATGTTTCTAGTGCATGCAAAGAAAATTTCTTCTACATTACTGGTAATATCTACCGCTCTTTCAGCATTCTGCCATCCAGCACGACACGACGTAAACCAGAACAACGGAACGGAAAGGTTAGTTGCGGAACGTGAAACGTTGGACATAAGAGGCAAGGAAGGGAGGGTGCGTGATTTGTGTGAAAGAGGCTAGTAAGCAGAGGACTTTGGGGGAATGCATGGGATTGAGGGCGTGGATTGGTATATTTGTTAATGTTACTGAGGTAGTGCATACGTACTACGGTATATGTATATGCAAGAAGGGTTAAACGGCGACTAAGAAAATTTCTGGGAAATACCTTGGTATATGTGGTGACAAACGGGAGTTTCGGACTGAGCAATTACCGTGCTGGGCTGAGACATACATCTCTACATACCGCGCCGCAGGATCAGGAGTGTGATAACGATTACGAAAGTGTTGGAGCGTTGGAACGAGGAATCAGCCTGGGAGGCTGAGGGATTAAGTTAGCCTTGTGGATTTCTACAAGGCTGTTATCTTCACGTTTTGTGGATCGAACGTTCCTTCGAGCAGATATAGGTCGCGACATTATATCATGCATTACATACGGTTATTCAAACAGCCTCGTCTGCCGCCCGTTTCATCGTCCACTTCCTCCTCTTCTCCTCGAGTATTATCTGCGAAGATTACTATTACAACAGATTTGGGGGAATCGTTCTTAATGTCCGATGTTAAAATACGTGCGGATATAGAGGTTGATGGGGTTAGTGTTGGGATTGGGAAAGAATATATATGGAAGGGGACAAATGGGATGAGGAGTTTGGAGGTTCAGATACCTGTACGAGTCCTGCGTGAAGGGGGTTGGTGGACGACGATGATTGTACGGCCTGCGGGGGTCATGTATGGAGTGGATTCTTTTGAGGATGTTTTGAGGTATGATGACAGGACTGAAGGCGGGGTTGCAAAAGTCAGAAGTAGGGCAATTGACCTGAAAACTGGGGCAACTATGTCAGATGGTATGGCTGAACGAGTTTTCAATACTGGGTTTGGAATGGAGGAGGAAATCCGTATTTGGGAAGAAACGGGAGACAGTATTGCGAGACATATTTGTAGGTTTTCTCAGGTTGCAGGTAGGTGGATTGTATTCTTTTAGAAACTAATGCTTTTATGATGTAGGGGATGCGGGTTTAGTGCTCTCATCATATCTATCATCTCTTCGCAATTCTTCTAAACCTGTAGGCTCTCTTCCTACTTTAGAAAAGTTTCTGAGCACGCAACAGGATATCAATATCCTTGAATTAGGAGCAGGATGTGGAATCGTGGGTATCACACTCGCGAAGCTCTTTTATGATAAAATTAATAAGATCTTGCTCACTGATCTCCCTGAAGCCTCGGAGATACTGGAGAAGAACATTTCTACAATGGCTTCAAAGTCAGATGTCTCGCTCCGTTGTTCTTGCTCTCATCAAGTTCTTGATTGGTCAATGCCACTTTCAGGGGATGTAAGGGGCGAGAGGTGGGAGTTGGTGGTGGTAGCGGATTGTACATATAATCCTGATGTAGTACCAGATTTAGTGCAGACACTGACGAAATTGAGGGATGGAAACAAGGAGATGTTGATTTTGTTGGCAATGAAGGTGAGACATGATAGTGAGATGGTGTTTTTTGAGCTCATGGAGAAGGAGGAGTTTGGGGTTGTGGAGAGGTGCAAGGTGCCTTTGAAAATGGTGGGCGAGGAAGGGCAGGAGATTGAGATTTTTGTTTTTAGGTGAAATAAAATGGTTTTTTTATGGATTAGGCTTGACGAGTGTTTAACGTTGGTTTTTCTTCTACTATGATCTCCCTGAAGCCGGTCGAGTGATAGCTGAGCCCAATTGCTCATTTGATGACCACATTTTTCTGCGATTCTTATTTTAGTTTTAGTAGTGAAAGAAGAATGAACAAATGAATATGCGAACAAGAGAAAGAAGATAACAAAATTAACAAAGAAAATTTGTATGGGCAGAATAGCTTCTTTGACACTAGAAAGAAATGAATCGAGTGAAGCTTTAGCAAATGAATTGTTCACCACCATATACCTAACAATGTCCTTCTCATCTCCTTTTATAAAATGATGAAAACGCCCAACTCGACTTTTTTCTATCCTTACTAACACCAAACCCCTTTACAACAAACATCACCCTAACCACCCCTTCATAAAACTAAATCCACAATATTATCCACCCCAACCCATTACCCGCTCCTCCAATCCCGAAAAATGAACTCCCTCACCCTCACCCTCATCATAGCAGCAATCTGCATCGCAATCCCCATACTCATCCTTATCGCCTGGCTCTGCGGCTGGCACAATCCTTCGCAACAGCATAAAGACGTGTTGATGAGGCAGATGGGTGGTTCGAGGTGACCGAGTGATAGGAATAGAGGGTTTAGAGCCCCTCAGCAATTGGAGAGACAGTATGGGGTTTGAGTTTAGGGGTTTGGGGATGTCTTTGGGGGAATGACTTTTGGGCTGGTCCTGGTAGGGTTTTGATGGTTTGGGGATGGAGGGTTGTGTGGGCGGGATTGAATGAGAAGAAAAGAAATTGAATTCGAGTTTGTTGGGTTTGTGATGGGGGTATGTTTGAGATGTGGAGATTCTAAGATGTGAAGATGTAAGATGTTAAGGATTGTTATTGTGATTATCATTGCTAAGTATCTATTTCTGAGAACTAGATACAAAGCCTTCATCAGATAGATTGAGGATTAATATTGCTATTAGTGGGTCGTCTACTGTATGTTCTAGTCAATAATTAGTGGTGAGTGTTATCTTGCCATCGATTTGTACCGTCTTAATTGTTTCACTGGTAAGATTGATATCTGATTTCAAGTATACAAAGTTGGGGATTTAATATTTATATCCTCAAATTAGCTGATGTAGGGTTTTTTTTTGCATAGCATCTAATTATCATTAGGTAGCAGTTTTGAAGATTAATGTTAGTAGGTCTTTCTTGTTTGGCGAGTTCTTTAGGTGTAGTCCCATGGGCATTCCTCCTAAATGACGTTATCAAGCTACTTATGGCTAAATGGGATTTGAAGAATAAACAGACTTCAAAATCCCATTTAAGCATATGGAGGTACTGAATCTATAGCCAGAATATCACTGGTGGTCCATTTCCTCTTCATTATCCTCGATTTCAAACAATGCATATATATTCTTTTTTTAATAAATCAATATCAGATTCAATATGCTAGGCTATGGATGAGTTTAACTAGGCAATATTCATACGTAAGTACTATCAATATCAGATAATAAATCGTTATATAAATTACTTACTTACAATTGGGTGGCAATGATCGTCGAGAAGTCTTTTACTCTGAATTTTGAGGTTGATATTGAGGATAGTTATTTAGTAACCTCGATTGCAAGACTTCAATGCTTCAATAAGTGTAAGAAACTCTCATTAACAATATCTCATGATTCTCCTATATTTCATGAAGATCAAAGTACGTAAAGATACTATCAATGCCATGCATCTATCCGAGAAAGCAGGCTAACTAAACGAAACTGTTGTGTGGTTGGTCTGACGTCAAACCTTGATGAGAGAAAAATGGAGAATACGCATTAGCTACAGTAATGACTAAGCATGTTGTGCATTTTGATTGGAAGCTTCGAACTCTCGTATAGATTCGTATTCTCGCAAATCTACTTGGCGAGACTCAGCAGGAGTGCAAGGGCGAGCTGGTAACGTACTCGACTAACCTTAAAGCAAAAGGCTTGCTGCGATAAGATCCAGTATATAACTCTTCCTTTTCCTTTTTATTCTGGTTTGATAATGATTAAGCATATAAATTTTATATTGATTCTTTGATTCCACGTACAGACTTTTCATTCCCAGACCCGGTCGCGCACCGTATCACTCGGAATCACCCCTCCGCAGAAACATCGATGAAAGGAGCTGCATCTAGGCATCGACGGCGACGATATTTTTTAGGAACTCGAGAACACATCACTTGATAGATCATCTTACTTTGAATCATCCAAGCCATCAGTATTTTCTTCAAATACCGTGCGCATGTATTCATAATATTCATTTCAATTCTACATTCTTTCTTTGTTATTTGATTCTTGGCTACAGTCACCTTAAAAAAAGCTTGCAACACCTGATATCTTTCTTCATGTCAGCTCAAATATGAAATAGTGGCAACATGGATGAACAGAAGTTTAGTACAGATAGGTCACCGGCGACGCAGAGTGATGGAGATGCGGCGACGAAAAGTAATAGCAATGAGGTTAAGGTTGATGAACAATATTCAAGTAAAGCACAAAACAGGACGTCGTTTAAAGATTTTATGGTAATAAGTCATCATATTACTTACCATGGTTACACAAAACTAATAACTTTGGTAGAGAATTTTTTCATACTCGACTTCGGGCGATAAGTTTGTCCTGGTAATTGCGTGTATCGCACAGATTGGAACTGGAGTCGTATGTTCGTTTACTACCCATATTGGAGGATGCATGGCTGATGTTTGGATAGACTTTACCGCTTATGAACATTGTCTTTGGTAAATATCGTCCTTTTATCACAGTCTGAGAGCTATACATTAATGACCATGATAGGGAAACTTGTGGGCAACTTTTCAGACTATTTTTTACCTGGCACAACTACCACCAAGGCTGAATTCACCAGTACTATCAACAGACTTACGTTCGTAAATCATTTTCATCCTGTCTATTACAATCATGCCTCAAACAATCTATGGTTCATTTTCTACTATCCCAGTAGCATAAAGTTCTTGGAAGGTGCAAGTGCCTAGAGTTCTAATAGTCCACTCTGAAGTCTATATTCAACATGAAAAGTTTCAGTGTTCCCTGAATGTTGATGTATTAAACGGACTCAATACACTAGATGCTTCCAATGTATCAAATAGATTCAGTTTGTAGTAGGGGCTCAACAACCAAGAGCTTCTCATTCTCAGATTGCTGTCTTGACTATTAAAAGTACAGGATGTGCTCAAGTCAGCTAGGATCTATGAATATTGGAACTCTAAATGGCGATGAGCATCAAGTAAATGTACAATCTAACTAACTGTCTGAAGATTATTCGTTACTTACCTGTTCATTGCAAGATGGGCTTTAAGTTACATCTCGATGTTCACATTTCGGCTGGTTGGCCTTCGAATCTCTGCAAAATTACGACTCAATTACTTGAAGGCTTTATTCAGCTTACCAGTTGGCGTCCTTGACACTCTACCTAGTGGACAAGCCTCAAATACAATCACGACCACTGCAAATATATTGCAAGTTGGCATTTCAGAGAAACTGGGAACCATTTTACAGTATTTTGCACTGCTGATCACAGCAGTCATTATCGCATTCACCTACAGCTGGGCGTTAACTTTGGTGACCAGCTCAGTTCTTGTATTTATTTCGTTGATCTATGGTTAGTATCTTATCTTTTCTAAATATATGCCTTCTGTATACTTTTCATTTTCCTTTCCTACACACTACTGATATGCCGATCATAGGAAGCGTTATTCCAGTTGTCATGAAAATGACAAAAGATGTCGAGCATGCCGACGAGAAAGCCTCTGGAATAGCAGGTGAAGTTCTTGGGTCAATACGAATGATTGTAGCGTGTGGTGCCGAGAGTCGAATTGCGAAGAAGTATGCAGGATGGGTTGAAGAATCTCGTAGACGAACACTGAAAAAGAGTCCTTGGATCGGTGTTCAATTCGCACCACGTATGTGTTTCCAGTAAAAATTTGTTCTAATTCACCTGCTAATAGTGTTCTAGTCATGTTTGCTATCTATGCGTAAGTCGATGTTTCTCTAGTCTGTTTTGACTATGATAAGTGTAGATTTTGCTACTAATTTCTTCTATCCATATGCCCTAACGTTAAACTGACTTCCTACCCTAGTACTATGGCATTGTGCTTTTGGTTTGGATTTAGGCTCTTTTCGGAGGGTCATCTAGAGAATGTCGGAACTATTTTGATTGTACTGATGTCTGTGGTGATGATCGCGATGGCAGTGAGTCAAACAGCTGCGCCCATAATTGCTGCTGGTAGAGCAGCGAGCGCGGCTACAGACTTTTTTGCAGTAATAGACACACCTAGACCCGATACTAGTGGCCTGGAAGAGCCAGAGGTATCAGCCCGTGAAGATATTACCCTGGAATCCGTCACTTTTGCCTATCCTAGCAGACCTCATGTTAAGGTTCTCAATGACTTGTCGATGAGGTTTGAATCTGGTAAGATTACAGCTATCGTGGGAGCATCTGGGTCGGGCAAGAGTACAATCGTAGGTTAGTTTATCTTTTTGATTTTTAGATACAGTTTTTTATTTTTCATTTGTTATAAGACAGGCCTCATATGAGCATGTTTCGTATAGGTGTATCTTACAAAAATATGTCTCACATATATGTTTTACAAACATATACCTGATGTAGGCAAATCTCACACGAACAATCATTAACTCCCAGCACTAGGCCTCTTGGAAAGATGGTATAATCTAGAGGAACAAGGAATAATAATTCCCTCAAGCGTTATGAAAGACAAGAAAAAAGATAAAGAAGATCAGTCAAGAACGCCTGAAGAATACGACGAAAAGCAGGATCCAGTGGCTGTCTCCGGTATTATATCATGTGGAAACCACGAGTTGCGATCCCTCGACCTCAAATGGTGGCGAACACAGATTGGTCTTGTCCAACAAGAGCCATTCATATTCAACGATACAATAGCCAAGAACGTCGAATACGGCTTGATTGGTTCACAATGGGAACACGAAAATGCGGACATGAAGAGGAAGCTTGTCATAGAGGCTTGTAAGGAAGCTTTTGCTGATGAGTACATCACTAAGCTGCCAATGGGATATGATACTCAAGTTGGTGATGCCGGTATTAAGTTGAGCGGTGGGCAGAGACAAAGGCTAGCCATCGCTAGGAGTATCATAAAACGACCGAAGATTTTGATTTTAGATGAAGCCACCAGCGCAATTGACGTAAGAGGGGAGCAGATCGTTCAGGCAGCCTTAGATAAAGTTAGCGAGGGTAGAACAACGATCACGATAGCTCATAGACTTTCAACAATCAAAAAGGCCGATAAGATTGTGGTTTTGAAGAAGGGAAAACTCGTCGAGGAAGGAACTCATGAGAGATTACTTTCTAATCCAGACGGCGCATACAGTGCTCTCGTCAACGCCCAGCAATTGTCTCTGGGAGAAGTTTACCAAGATGAATCAGACCTGGTGGAAACAATGGATCCCTTGATACGCGAAATGAGTGTAGCGGAGAAGGAGAAGGAAGAAAAGAAAGCAGTGGCATACAAAGCTAAGGGTCTCTCCACTAGTCTGGGACTTTTCCTCTACGAGCAACGCTCCCGGTGGCACTGGTACCTCATACTCTTGGCAGGCGCTGTAGCTGCTGGCGCCGCCTATCCGCTTCAAGCCTATCTTTTCGCAAAAATCATTTCAGTATTTTCGTTAACTGGATCCAAACTCAAGGCTGCTACAGAGCACTACGCATTGATGTTCTTCATTCTTGGTTTAGGGGCTGGGGTGGCCTGGTTTGTTATGGGCTATTCCTCGACTATCATATCCGGTCACATCACTTCCACATACCGTCAAGAGTATTTTGAGAGCATTTTGCAAAAGCCAATTGCCTTCTTTGACGCAGAGGAAAACTCTAGTGGTGAGCTTACAGGTCGTGTCGCCAATGATCCGACACAGTTACAACAACTGCTCGGCATCAACATGGCCATGGTTCTCACAGCACTCTGTAACATCGCTGGCTGCGTAATCATTGCCTTCGTCTTCGGCTGGAAGCTAACTTGCGTGGTGGCATTTGTTGCCCTTCCTATAATGATTTGTAGCAGCTTTTACCGCATTCGTTACGAGATTCAGTTCGAAAAGATGAACCAAGCAGTATTTGCAGAGAGTTCTAAATTCGCGGCTGAAGCAATTTCTGCATTTAGAACCGTTACCTCCTTGACGTTAGAGGACTTGATTTGTAGCCGTTACGATGAACTGTTAACGTGGCACGTGAAGGGCCATGCTAAGAAAAGCAGATATTCATCAATTGTCTTTGCCGCCAGCGAGAGTTTGGGATTAGGCTGTATGGCTTTAGCATTTGTAAGTTTCTCTTTTCAGCTCAGGATGCCCAGGCGCCAGTTTCAATGCTGGAAACCCCCGATTCAACATAAACTAACATGAATAATCTTCCAGTGGTATGGTGGTACCCTCCTTGCTTCAAGAGAATACGGGTCTATCAATTTTTTTGTGGTCTATATTGCTATAATAAACGGTGCTGAGAGCGCTGGAAGTCTTTTGAGTTTTGGTCCTAGTTAGTGTCCTGATATGACCGCCCCTTTCTCTTTGTCACTGATATTGCAATAGACATAGCACAAGCAACAGCAGCATCAAACAGAATATTGAGCTTTAGAGTACCGGCGAGCGTAGCTGGCAAATCGGCATCGAAAATGCAGAATGTAGAGGGCGGGGTCAAGATAGAACTGAAAGATGTTTGGTTTAAGTACCCTACTCGAGACGTCCCAATATTTACTGGTTTGAATATTACGGTAAGTCAATATTTTGTGTCTTTTGACAACGATGCTAACCATTATAGATTAAGAAAGGTCAATTTGCTGCTTTGGTTGGACCTTCAGGCTGTGGAAAAACATCGATCGGTAATTTCGCATTTGTCAATTTAAAGAGATAATGTACTAAAGAGAATAATAGTTGGTCTGCTTGAAAGATTTTATGATATCCAGAAAGGCAAGATACTCTGCAACGACACGGATATTTCTGAGATTAGTATCCATGAATACCGGAAGATGATCTCGCTTGTAGCGCAGGAGCCTACTTTGTTTGAAGGTACAATCAAAGAGAATATCTATTTGGGCATAGACGAGTCGACTCCGGACGAAACTCTTCACCGAGTCTGTCGTGATGCTGAAATTCACGACTTTATCATGTCTCTCCCTGATGGCTACAGTACCAACGTCGGCACCAAGGGAATCGCTCTGTCAGGAGGGCAAAAACAACGAATATCGATAGCTCGTGCGCTCATCCGCAATCCCAAGATCCTCCTTCTTGATGAGGCTACATCAAGCCTAGATTCCGAAAGCGAGAAACTGGTACAAGCAGCATTTGAAAGAGCGGCAACTGGTAGAACAATGGTTGTGGTAGCCCATCGACTGGCTACAGTGCAGAATGCAGATGTGATATTTGTGCTGGGGGAAGGAAGTGTGTTAGAGGTAGGAGATCATGCGGCATTATTGAGGAAGAAAGGCATTTATTATCAAATGGTAAGTCTTGAAACATTCCCTAGACCAGGCCCAACGGTAAAGGCTTTATTGTACTTACATTTCCCAGTGTCAATCTCAAGCACTCGACCGATAGGCGAGTGGGACGCGGGGAGTAAAATATTTAACTCGACTCATTTACATTAGGGGTATCAGTTCCTAAATATACAATTGGGTAAAGGGCGAACAAATTCCACTTAGACCCTGTACGACAACAATGTGTACTTCTAGAATTCTCTCACATATTCATCAACCTATGAGCTGGCATTTTGAGCTCGGCAAGGTTACAATGCATATCTTGTGCATTGTGTGCATAAACTGACACGTATATGTAGATCATAGCTATTTTCATGCTTTCTCATAGGACAAGTTTTTGAAGGGTATTCTTTTGTACCGCACAGAGTAGCTGATATTATGATACCAGTATTGGGAGGTGATTTTTGTTTGATTGGTGTTGAAATTGAGTGGTAAGTAGATAAGCGAGAAGGTAATTTAGGACTTAGAATTTTGAAGACTGAAGGCCAAAAATACAGTGGCACGCCGAGTTGTCCTCTGTAAGCTTGACCCACGTTATCCACTATTAATATAGGTACCGTGCACTCCGTAACTGCACGAAGGAGGAGCTCTGAGTTGCCCAAGAATATGGTGGGGAGGCAGGAGAGGTGATTGCCACATCTGGTAGGTGATGC
The DNA here is from genome assembly GCF_000146945.2 of Sclerotinia sclerotiorum 1980 UF-70. NCBI lineage: Eukaryota > Fungi > Ascomycota > Leotiomycetes > Helotiales > Sclerotiniaceae > Sclerotinia > Sclerotinia sclerotiorum. The sequence continues at coordinate 2,037,018 of NW_001820831.1, forward strand.
ATTGCTGGCGCCGGGAAGAAATAACGGGGTTCCAACATTCATTGGGGAAGTGATGGGTGATGGGTGACGGGTGATGGGAGATGGGAGATATGAAGATTGATTGATTGATTGATTGATGGGATCTGGTGGATAGACATGTTCAGCTTGGATCGGACAAATGCGACTTAATTTGTAGACAAGAAGCAAGTCATCATCTTCAATACCCCATCCAATCACACAAGGCTGCTTCTCATGTAAGGCGAAAAAAGTTTTAGATGAGACTCATGGAGAGGCTCTGATATTCACCGCTCTCACACGTGAATATCTGCAAATCATCGGGGATTTTCTAATTTTTTGGAGGGGATCCATGGGAATGGAAACCCACCGACAGCACTGTAACTCAAAGAGGACAAACTTAATATCAAGAAACGAGAGACAGACTCCATATCAAAAAGACAGCGTAGGAATACTTATCGTAGAGTTTTCTTTCGACCAGTCTTCTTTACTTTTTTTCCGACTGTTCACTTCTCTTTTGTGTTTACAACGACGAGAACGAGAACGAGGACGACGAGGAAGACGACGACGACGACGACGACAGCAACGATTTATGAAAACAAACAATTAAACAAAACAATCAAACAATCAACAAACAAACAAACAAACAATCATTCAATCGATCAATCAATTGTTCAATTGTTCAATCGATTTTCTTCTCTTCTTTTCCTTTCAACGTTGACTTGACAACCACGAAATTCAATCAAAAGATCTCGTATCGAAGCTCCAAACTCAGCTGAACGAAAGAAAAATCATTCAGTGATCAAAATTAGTTGTGGCGTTCATTCAAGGATTATCCAGTGGGCACAAATAGCGTTGGAACTACTAAACATCACTAAAAGCAAACTCGAGATTCGCTTGCTGCCCCGATTGTTTCGTTTTGGCGCTTCTCCAGCCTCTTAATTAAAATTACACTTAGGCCCGTTTTATCACACTTTATCATACTTTACCACACTTTACCACACTTCACCACGGCTGCACCCACCCACCCACCTTCTAGTTTTCCACCTAGCTAAACTTGCTAAACAAACGCAATCTTTAAATTTTATCTAAAGGAGCCAGCTCTTGAACTATCTACGTTCCGATCCGTTCCTTAAGTCGATTATCTAAAGCATCAAAAAACAAAACAATCAACTACTGCGAATCGCAAAACAGAGCAGAATAATTGATTATAAAACACGGATAAGTTACAGAAGGCATTCAGATTGAATAGGTTATTTGCGAAATTGGGTGATATGTTATGATATGATAACGATTAATTACGAAACGAGGAGCTGAAGTTGAGAAGAAGAAGTCCCTACCTAAGGGTGCGGAATAATGGCTGAGAAACGCGATCGATATGGTGTGCGGGGAGATCCATCGATTGCGCCAGGAGGAAATGCTTATGGAAATGGTATTGGAGGACGAGGGTTCAATGGACGCCCGCCCCCAGGTTCAGGATTTGATGCCGATGACAGCTCGTTTTTAGGCCGTGGAAATGAAAGATATGATTCTATGCCCCCAAATACACCCATGACACCTTACACACCTTACACACCATATACACCACATACACCTTATACCCCAATGACTATGGGATATGACGGGGGAGAAAGTTCTCTTTCAATCGGTACACCGAGGCATGATCGATATTATGGCGGGGAGAGTGCGGTCGCGGGACGTCCAGCAGTAACACCAGCAAATGCAGGATACCAGGGTGGAGTAGGCTCTTATAATGTCGGCACACCACGAAACGATCGATACGATGGCAGAGAAACTTATGTCGAAAGGCGCGATCCTAGATTAGGAAGATATAATCCTGCTGAGAGTACCATGTCTGCTGACACGCCGCGAACTGGTCGATTCGATCCAGCTATGGAAAGTTCTATCGCGCATCCCGATACGCCACGTACCGCTCATTATGACACCACTGCAACCACTATGTCAATGGACCCATCGCGAACAGGACCATATGATAAAGATAATACAACCACGGCAGCACCGTATTATGATCCGGCACAAGCGCGAGAACGTGAGCGACAAATGATGGAACGGGAGAAGTTCGAGCGAGAGGGAGGAATGCGCCGATCGCCAGGAATGGTACACGGCCCACCAAGTACAAATTATCTGAGTACATCTGGCTCATCTACTTCATCATACCTCGATATTTCTCGCAATTATCCTACCAAGGGTTTTAGCTTCAGGTCCTTTTTCACGACGCCGTCCGAAAAGTCCGATTCAAAAAAGAAGAAGGAGAAGAAGAAAAGTAAGAAGTTGACGAAACACAATAGCTCATCAAGCTCCTCTTTGAATGAAGATCTAGCTTTCGGAACTGGATTTTTGAGATACAGAAGGAAGAGGAGTGTGAGAGCTAGGGATGGAAGGGACAGGCAATGGGAGACCGTTGGATATAAGAGTAGCAAGGAAAATCTGAGAGATACCCGACCTGCCATAAATGAGAGACCCACGAGCGGGAAACGACTAGCTACCGATGCTGAAATTTTGGCTGTAGGTGCTGGACTGGCTAAGCTTGCAAGAGACCATATTAAAAAGGAGAGGATTGGCAAGAATGGGCGTGGTGCTCGTGAGAGTGCCAGTTCCTCTCGCCGAAGAGCCAGTCGTGACACCGACCATAATAATGATGATGACGCATGGGAATCGGCCTCTGATGACGAATCAGACTCAAGTGTTGATGCTGGTTTGGCGTTCGGAGGTGGTAGTAATGTCGGCAAGAGTAAGGGTGGCTTTTTCGGACGCAAGAGAGTGCATGGACCAAAGAGTCGAAAGAGTAGCGTTGTCGACCCAAGACTTCTTGGACCAGTGAACTCCCTCAATGGATATCTATCAGATAGGCAGGTCGGCTTTGAAGACGTGCAATGGGAGTCGGGCAGCGATTTCGGGCAACATACTTACATCCCTTATAACCATCAAGATAGGTATGTGCATGAGACGTACATACATGAAGAAAGGATCCGGATAAGCAGGACTCAAAGTGGTGGAAGTGGTTCTCAGGCCCCTCTGCAACAAGTCTTCCCAGTTCCGACTGATGACCCTTCCCGGTTCGACGCAGCGCGAACGTCTTCGTCCGATTATAACATTCCTAGGCCAGCACCAGTTCCTCTCCAACAACCTCAACCCATCACTCCGGTTTCTCAGAGCGTTTACCATGAGCCTAGCTATGTTCGTTCCGAGTCTGGCGGTATCTTGAAGAATTCTTCCGGTAGACCTAAATCTCTCGCCGGAGCAGCCTTTGCTGGAGTGGCTGCAGCTGCTTTCGGGGCTGTGATTTCATCTGCTCGTCGAGATGAAAAAGAGAACTCCCGGGATGATGAGAGAAGAGATAACCGAAGTTATAGTGAAAGCGCTATCAGTAGACAAGAGGAATATCGCAGAGAAAGACGCGAGGATCATTACTCAATTGCTGATAGTAGCATCTCCAAACCTCGGGATGACGAACGAAAAGAGCGCCGTCGCGATTATGATCAATCTTCTATTGCTGATAGTAATCTCACATGGGATGAAAAACGAGAAAAACGTCGCGAGGAACGAAGAAAAGATGACTCCAGAAGCTCAACATCTAATTCTGATCGTGACAGGAATCGAGAAAGGACTCGTGATGATCCTGATGCAGCCGCAGAAGAGCGAGAGCGAAGAAGACGAGAGAGACGTGAAGAGCGTCGTGCCGCTGACCGCATTGAAGATAACTATGAAGAACGACGAACCCACGTACTTTCTGAAATATCTGCCATTGCTCGCACGCCCACAGACCCATTCCAATATCAGCTTACAGAGTCACCTACCCGTGAGGAAAGCTCCAACCGCCAATCTAGAGAACAATCTGAACCAAGTGTCGTTACCATTGCACGTGAACCAGACTTTAGCTCGAAGCGAAGCTCGTCTATCAAAGATACATCTCTTGTCTCCCGTTCCGATCCACCTATTGATGTTTCTGACGAAGATGATCGGGAGCAACAACGCAGGGACCACGATAAAGCTCTTCATGATGCCGAACACTCTACAGCTCCTATTGAAGCAGCAGCCATCTTAGCTGCCGCTACTGTTATAGTCAGCGAAAGCTCCCGAGAATCAAAGTCCTCCAAACGAAGAGGCGAGAGACGAACCGACTCCGAGGATGTAGCAAAAGACGAAGTATCAACTGATGACACTGAAAAATCACGCGATGAAGTTATGGAAGAAGCAGATAGAGCTTACCGTGAGATCGTCATGGCTAGGAAGGTTGCTGCAGAAGTTCGCCGTTCCCGAACTCCATCACCTGAGCGCTCCATCATGGACAAATACGAGGAAGAGCCGGAGGAAGAACCACCACGCATCGTCACTCCTCCGGGCATGCATGAACGAAAGAAAGGTCCATATGATGCACCAAATGCTGACTTCGTCCTGGATTTTATCATGACGCCTAAAGATTTCAAGGTCTACAGCATCCCGAGCAGGCGATACAAGGTTGACGAAGCAGATTTGAAGGGTCCATTTATGACGAAATATGCGGACTCTGGATTAAACCGGCCTCTCTTGAATTTGGTCGTCCCTACTCCTATCTCAACACCATCACCGGAAAAGCAATTTGCAACCGCCGTTAAGAATGGAAATGGGAACAGGAAGACTGACAGCTCTAGTCGGTCGGATGATCGCTCGAATGAGAGACGCCGTTCTGAACCTGAACCTGGACCTGAACCTGAACGTTATTCGAAACCTACGGTTGAAGAGGAAGAGCGTGAAGAAATTGCTACGCGATCGCAAAATGAGTCAACCCAATCCCGAGTTGAATACCAGGATCGCGAACAAGAACAATCATATTCATTGGTGGATGAATTGGTTGATGAACCTAGGGATAGGATTCAGGGCCGCGAACAAGCCCAAGCATATTCATTGGCAGACGAGCCTAGGGATAGAGATCAGGATCGTGAAAAAGTTCAGTCATATTCATTGGTAGATGAGCATAGGGATAGGTTTCAAACCCGTGAACAGATCTCATCATATTCATTGGTAGATGAGCCTAGGGATAGAGATCAGGATCTTGAACAAGCTCAATCGTATCAATTGGAAGAGGAACCCAGGGTTAGATTTCAGGATCGCGAACAAGCCCAATCATATCAATTGGAAGATGAACCGCGTGATCAAGACCGTCGAAAGCGCAGCACAAGAGATATACCTCCTATTGTTGTTGCTCCAAGAGTAGACCTTGTTCGCTCATCTGAAGTTTCCGTTCCATCTCCCACCCAATCAACCGTCTCAAAAGCTGTTACTTGGGGTCCGAACGAGACTAAGCACTTCGAGGTTGAAAGTCCAACTGAAACAAGGGATGAATTTATCTCTGATTCATCGCCAGAAACTCCTGAGAAGCCAAGATATTCGGAGCCAAGGTCGGAGCCGGAGTCTGAACCAAAATCTCCAGGCGGATGGGCTGCAATGGCTGCAGGTATTATCAATGCAGGTGCAGCAGTAGCCAGCCCGATCGGGTCTCCTAGACGACCTGAGGTAAGTGAACTTGCTAGAATTTTGAAAGCTAGGGAGAAGGAGCGTAATGAGAGGGCTTATGAGTACCGAGGCGTGGTGGTAGAGCCTGAGAGTCCATACGGAGAGCCAAGGCGTGAAAGCCCACCAAGCGATATGAGGAGAGACAGCCTGCCTCGTGAAGTGGCTGTCGAATCTGAAAATTCTCGTGCAGAGTCGAGACGAGAGAGTCCTCCTCGAGACACAAGAAGTGAAACTCTACCACGGGATTCAAGACGAGACAGTCCGCCAGGAGATGCCAGGAGAGAAAGTCTATCAGAGAATACGAGAAGAGACAGTCCATCTCGGGACACTGAAAGACAATATCTCCCTCAAGCAACTAGAAGAGATAGCCCGCCTAGTGTTGGCCCTAAACCTTCCTTGCTACAATCTTCACATATACCTGGCTCTTTTGACGACGATTTGGATTTCACTGCAACAGTGGCAGCTGGTTTGCAAGATACTGGCTTCAATCCTGATCTTGTTATTGAGGATCCTGCGTTCCGAAAACGTGACTCTCCACCTGGCTCTAATGAATATGCATACAAAGCACCATGGGCAGAGTCCATTACTGACGTTTCAAGCACCCCTGGTGAGGAATCCTCAAATCGTGGGTTTGTCATGGGTGAGGTGCCAGAGACCCCGAAGGATTGGTCGAGTGTATCGCCTGCCGACGAGGAATCCTCAAGGCTTGCTAGGAAAGAACAGAAAAGACGTGATAAAGAACGAAGACGAAGTGGTGGTGATGTATATTCACCAATGACAGATGTCATCGTTGAAGAATCAGAAAGCTATTTTGATTCTTCTAGGCAGAGCAGAAAGGAACAAAAGAAACGTGACAAGGAGGAAGCAAGAAGACAGTCGCTTCTGAGGGAAGAATCTTCATTTGTTGATATCTCACCCGATGGCGAATTCGTTGAAGAGCCGGAAAGCTACGTCGAGCCTGTTGATACTCCTAAGAAGTCTAAAAAGCCATCTCGATCATCGACATACGATAACGATGACGTTGATCCATCTGTTTCAACACCGAAAAGGAGATCCAGCAAGCGCTCTTTAACTTACGATGGTAAAGTCGAATCTCCATTGCGTGAAAGCCATAGATCATCATTGCGTGAAAGTCACAGGAGCTATTCTTTGGATGATGTCAAAAATGGCGACGAATCAAAAATACCAAGAAAGTCAAAGGAGAGATTGCAAGGCAGGACCGATTCTCCTGATCCTTCACAAGTCCCATTACCACGTTCTGAAAGTAGTCGCGAAGAGCTTGACCTGTCAAGAGAGCCAGAAAGATCATCACGTCGTGAAGGTGATCCCTTGTGGGCGTCATCTCGTTCAATACTATCTGCTGATAGCAGCTCAAAGTTTGACGAAGAAGATTCGCCACAAAAGAGCCGAAAAGACCGCAGCAGCATTAAAGAAGACAATGAGAGTGCAAGATCAATTGCTTTGGAACCCACTCGCAATGAAAATGAAGATCCAAAGAAGAAGGCAAAGGAAACAGCGCCGCGAAAAGGTAGTGGATTGTTTGGTTTCTTCAGTGGTTCTAGGGGGGATACATCAAAAGAAGAGCCAGCGAAAGGTACTCGCGACGACGCTGACGAGGCAAAAAAGAAAAAGAAAAAACGTAGTTCAACATCGGATGGAATAACTGGAAGTCAACCTTTCGGCGATTTAACCCAAGTGGCGTCGAATGATGCAAATGGCCAAAGGTCACGCGGTGAGGATGGTGAGCAAGAATTTAGGAATGATGGAGAGAAGAAGAGGAGTAAAAGCTCAGATTCTAAGAAGAGTTCTTTTTTAGATAATGCCGGCATCCTTGGCGCGGGTGCCGGCCTTGCTGCTGGTGCAATTGCAATTTCTGCTCAGCATCAACAGCAAAATGCCGCTAATAATAATGATAGCGAGGGGACTACGGGGGATATGGGGGCTATGGGAAAGAGAGGAGAGCAGGAAATGGAGGAAGATATACTGGATCCAGAGATTATCGAACGACAAATCAGACCCTCAATTGACCCTCAATATGGAGATCTTTTACCATTACCGCCAAGTGGTCCAGTTTCACCTAATTTTGAACCAATTGATGATCTGCCCAAACTTCCTGAAAGTCGACCTGGAACCCCGGAATCTGAGAAACGTACTGTAGGTACACCAAGGGAGAAGACCCCGCGAAACCGTAAGAGCTTGCAGGAGACACCGGTAAAATCTCCAAGCCAAAGTGCCGTGCCCTTAAAATTCGTCATGGGAAATAGATCCAATCCGGCATCACCCATCATGACGAGATCAACTGGTAATACCCCCTTTCCGGCTTTCCAATTTTCTCCAATTCCAGAATCAGCCATAATTCCAAGATCTAGATCTAGGCCTATGTCATGGGACAACACCAAGGAATTCCAACCCCTGTATTTATTAGAGACTAACAAACGTGGGTCTTTTGTACCAGAAGAGTTAGTTGAGCCGCTCCCACATTTACCACTGTCCCGCACCAACTCCGAGCTTGACGTGGCGGATCTACCCGAATCGGGCTTCTTGGAAGAATTGGACCTTCACCGCCCTTCTCTGGACCCACTTTCAACCAACCTCCCCTCCGATGATCTCGCCTCCGGAGAATCCACACCGACTACGATAACCTTTAGGAAAAATTTAGCGCCATCAGTGGAGTTTCCTCGAGATTCTTTCCCCTCAATAGAAGCAAAGCAAAATTTACCTTCCGATGTTCATTCTCGTGAACAATCTCCACCTAAATCAGTAACTCACGCCATTGGAGTCGCAGCAATTTCAACTGCAGCTAGCCTTGCTACTGCATCTCGTGACACAAGCAATGAACAGGAACCAAGATCTTTTCATCAGATCCAGGACCAGAGCGGAGACAATAGTTCAGAGTCATCCGAATCACATGACATAGCTGTTACACGAGAGAAGTCATTACAAACCTTTAGTGAAACTTCAAACAAACAAGACATGAGTATTGAAGAGGAAGTCAAACCGACTGAAGAATTTCCTTTGTTCGAACCTAAGAAGAATGAAAAGATTGGAGAAGGTTTGCCGCTAGCATCAGATGATGTCAATGATCAAACTGAGAACCTTTCGGAGCCCGTTCAAGAACCTGAGCCAGACTTTATTCCAACTGAGGCCGAAAATTTCGAGCCCGTAGATCAAGTCTCTATTCCATTGTCCAAAGAAAAGAAGGGTAAGAAGGGGGAGGCTGAATCTTTGGGGACGGAACCGGACCCAATACCGGAAATCCAAACCATAACCCCAGGCCAAGGGGATACACAAGAACTAAGCCTCGACCATGCTTCAAGTGAACAGCATAACGTGACCGAACCAGGCCAAGATATTGCCGAAGAGGTAGCTACTCCCGTTGATGTCAAGCCACTTGGATTTTTGACGGAATTGAAGAATGAGAATACAAATGAGGAAACAGGCAAAATTGACCTATCTTCCGAGCCTGAATTTGAGATGGAAACTGTGGACAGCATAGAACCTTCTGAACTCATGGATAAATCCCCTCCAGATGACATGCCAGATGACAATCAACAACAGCAAGTGCCGGAGTCTAGTCAAGGAATTGTGCAAGAACCTGTGCCATGGGCCGAGAATAGCTCGGTTGAGGAATCCTCTATTTCTAATTCAAAGACCGACAATGAAGCAGAAAATATCACTCCTGAGATGGAGGAACTCTACTCGGAGCTAGTGGTTGAACCTACGACTAAGATGCCCATACAAGAACGATCACGCGAAGAATTCCCAGAGCTTCATCGAGACATTTCAGATCCATCTTCTCCCCTGATTAACCCCAATTCGCCAACCATCAGTGATTCTACACTACCTGAGACACCGGGTGATATCACCCCCATAGTCGATGTATTTGCTAGATCTAAATCGAACAGAGACGAGGAAAAGGCCATGAAAGCGAAATTTAACTCTCTTCATCCAGAGCAGGAAGAAGTTGTGATCGAACCTAGACACAATCAACCTACCGTTTCTCAAATTCAAGAGGATACTTCTTTAGATTTGTCTCAAGATCCAGTTGAAGAAAGAATTGCAGAGCCTGCTACGCCTGCCGACGCCAATCCGGTGGAAGAGTCCTTGACTACGCAGTCCAAAGAAGACAAAGAGGAAAAGGAACAGGCTAAGCGGGAGCAAACTACGGATATTGAGCAGAAAGTTTCTCCAGTTGATACTATTCAAGAGCTGGAGCAACTTCCCGAGGTTCAAGAAAGTGATGTTGAGGAAAATTCAGTGCTCGATGACATTCCCGGAAGTTTTGCCCCTCCTTCGCCCAAGCAGAATGAAGAGGAGAGAGAAGATAGTAAGGCTGCAGATTTAGAACACCCCGTGGAATCACAAATCCCTAGTCTTATACTAGAGCGTTTGTCTGAAAGGCCAACACCAATGATTGGTCCCGGTGGTTGGCCAGAAACTCCCGAGAGTGTATCGGAAAAACCAACACCGGTGATTGGTCCTAATGATTTGCCAAAAACTCCCGCTGCACTCCCGACTTCCAGTACAAAAGAAACTTCTAAATCGAATGTTAATGACTACTTGCCATCTGCAGAACCTATAATTCCAGTTTTTGCTGCTGTAACTGCTGCACTCGGCGCTGCACAACTAAAATCCGACGAGACTTCTCAAGAAAAAATTGGGCTTGATGGTCTTACTTCCGGGTATGCTAAGGATCAACCTAGTCCTGAGAAACAATTGCAAGAGGAATTCGAAGCAGATGCTATGCCAAAGGATACTCCTAAAGACCTGGGTGAAGATATTACCAAACTTGATGAACATCCGGGCGACTATCAAGAAGATGAGCTATCCCCCGCTCCCCAATTACCTGCAGAATTAGTTGAAGAATCTGAAGAGGAAAAGGAACGGCAAAGTGCTCCTCAAACACCACAAGACGAACAAGTACAGTTCTTTGATGAATTAGAGCAAACTCCTGGAGCTGAGCGTCAAAAGGAGGAAAAGTCAATCCTCACTGAGTCTGAAACTCCTAATGGACTTGATGCTGAATCCCAAGAGGACCAACTGACACTTGTTGAACAATTAGAAGATGATTTCGAGTCGGGTATTGGTAAGGAGAAGGAGCATGAAAATCAAAATCAAGATGGTCAATTGCCTTCTGACATCAACCAATCGGATAATGCTACCAAAGAGTTGAACGAGCAAACAGATATGCCTGTCTCTCAGCCGGAGATCGAAGATCTGACCAACGAACCTGTACTTAAAGAGCCGAAGGAGATTGATATGACTGACGAGAAACAGCAGATACTCGATGAAAGTGCTTCTGTTGGTAACATCATTACCGAATTGACTGCATTGGGAGAGACACCTTCAATTCCGCAGGAGCAGGAGAAGATCGAAAACGTACATGTCTATCCCGTTATTGCAGAGCCAAAAGTTGCAGAGCCAGAAATTGCCGACAAGAGGCCCATTGATTTGATCATTACAGCTCCAGAAGCTGAGGCCTTGACACCAAGCGAGAAGTCCGAGGAACAAACGAAAGGTGACAGTTTACCATCATCCGATTTTTCTAAAGAAATCATGGAACCGGAAATTGTGGAGGAAATGAAGCCTGTTGATGTCCCTGAGCAACAACCTTCCGAGGACTCTTCTATCATTGTCGACCCTGAAGCCGAACTTGCTACTCCTGACAAGAACCAAGATAATATGATTGAGCCGACGCATGTCGAGGACGCTTCTCTATCCCCGACTGTAGACGAAATTAAGAATGGGGAAGCCAAGGTAGAAACAGTAAAGTCTCCTGATATTCAGCAAGAAATCACCGTCGCTCCTGAAGTACCTTCTATTGTGAACCGTGGGATTGAGTTCTCTGCACCTCCCAAGAGATCTAAGAAAGATAAAAATGAGCGCGGCAAGCAAGAGCAAGACTCAATTGAAGATCATATCGTGTCCATAGACATTACACCTGCTGATGAGTCGTCCAAAACTGAGCCTCCAGCTGAGCAACAAAACACCGCACCTGTCGAACAAATCATCACTATTCCCGCCAAAGGGTTAGCTCCTTACGACATGCTGCCAGCCGCACCAATGACAGCAGGGCTTTCTGGACTTATGGGTCCCTTGACAGGAAGAAGGTTGAGTGTTGTGGAAATGGTTCGAACTTTGGGATGGGGAAAAAAGAAGGATGATGCAGCTATAGCTGCTGCTGAGCAAGGACTTCCTCCAAGACCATCCACAGCACGCCCCGCATCTGGATCTGATGCAACCCACGGTTTTCCCGAGTTTTCTATGCCAAACGCTGTTGAGGGCGGACCCACCACAACACTGACGCCTACTTCACAACTTAGGGAATGGGCTTTGCCAGACAAAGACTCGGAGGAGATGTCGGAGAAGGGCCAGAACATTGTAAGCCCAGATACCGAGGCAATTCCAAGTATAGTCGTTGAGGAAGAACCTCTATCCACTAAGCCCAAGGAAGACACCACCAAAAAATTCTTGGAACCACAAGTCACAGAACTGAACGAGGATTTACAAGGCGACCAATTATATGAAAGACGTCCGGGCAGGAGACGTCGCAGCATATTATCTTACCTACCGGAAGAAGCGTTCAAAGCAATGAGAGGAGAATATGTCACGATCGAATCGATAACTCCATCCCTGACAGTGGACCCCGCTTTCATCCAGCAAGCCCGTAAACTCACTTCTGAACCAAGTTTCGATAGGCCCGTTCAAGGGGAGAAAGAATCTGAATCTGTACCCGAGGTCTCGAGCGAACAATCGACAAAGGACAACAAGGAGCATCAAATTTTGCAATCTTCGGTGTCGGAGGACATGGCAAAGGAAGAGGCTGTTGATGCGTCTGAAGATGCTGCTATTGAGGAACCTGAGATTCAAACACCAGAAAATCATGAGCCCTTGGAGATCCCACATGAAACTGTTCCGGAAGATGTTGAAGCCGCTGAGGTGCCATTCGAGGATGTTTCGGAGGCCGTCGTCGACAAATCTAGCGAGCCTGAGGGATTCCATCGTGAGGTTGCCCAAGAGGACGTTTCCGCGCCACAGCCACAGACTGAGCAAATCCTTGAGCCAATGGTTGAGGGGTCTGGCAAACTTTCAAAATTTAATGGTGCGACTGACCAGGAAAATACCTTCATGCCGGAGCCACTGCCTGCAGATTCTCCAGAACCAATTTTTGAAAGATCAGGTGAGTTCACTGGAACGCCTCGCGATTTCAGTCAAGAGGATATTTTTGCGCCACAAGAAGCAATTGAGCATATTCTCGAGCCAAGTGCAACTGGCAACGAGCCTTCTTTGCCAACAGAATCCATTTTCGAGGAAGTTACGAAGAATGTCGAGATTCCTGACCAAAGTCATGTTGGTGAATCCTCCTTGCCGAGAGAAACAATTCCCGAAGATATCATGGCATCTGTTGAGTATTTGGAGCCTAATCCAGGCCTTCAGGACACTTACTTGACGAGAGAACCAGTTTCTGAGAAGCCTGACAAGAATACTGAATCTGTCATGCCAAATACCGTTGATGATTTCCCTTTACCAAGACACGATAGTCCAGAGGACGCCTCAAGAGAGATTGAAAACGCCGAGCCAATTCACAGTGTCGAAGACAAGGCCTTACCACGAGAACCACTCCTTGAAGAAACCAGCAAGGATGCCAATGAGTCTTTGTCAGGACAAATTACCCCACAGGACTCAATAAACATAGAAATACCTGAGCCGATCCATACTAGTGAAGAGAGTTTCTCACTTACGGAACCTGCACCAGAAACTGAGACGGCCAAGCCAGCATCAAGCGAAATTCTCACTGCCGAGGAAACGGAGTCTCAAAATGAACCGGTTTTACGTGGTTCGAACACGTCCAGGAAGAACAAGGAAGACAAACTCGAGCCAGAGCCTGAGGTGCCAACAGAAGTCACTCGGGAGCCTGAAAAACCCCTTACTGAGGAACCAATGTCAGAGAAGCCTCTTGAAGCCAAGGGATCGTTTGGCCGTGAAATCTGTGAGCAGCCTGTTGAAAAATTGGTCGAATCCACTGAAACAGAAATCCGCGATCACTTAGGTCCTGCTTCAGTGCCGCTTCCAGAGGAGCCTGTCGCTGAGTCCATGGAATTTAACGAGCCGGCTTTGATACCACTTCCCGAAGATTCTTTCAATGACTTCATCGAACTTAGCGATCCTACCCTGGTGCCAATGCCGGAAGATTCATTCGATGAATATACTGAAGTTAATGAGCCTACTTCCATACCACCGGAAGATCCTATCAATAAGTTTAATGAATTTAACGAGGCTGTTTCGGTGCCACTGCCGGAAGACTCATCTGAGGAATATATTGAAGTTGATAGACAAACTTTTATGCCACTACCGGAAGAGTCTTTCAATGAATTCATTGAAACTAATGAGCCTGCTTTGAAGCCACTTTTAGAAGATGAATTCTTTGAGATTAACGAGCCTGCTTCAGTGCCACTCCCGGAAGACTCTTTCGATGAGTTTATTGAACTTAACGAGCCTGCTATGATGGCACCACATAAAAGCATCATCAACCAGTCCGTTGAACTTAATGGACCTGCTTCAGTACCACTCCCGGAAGGCTCTCTCGATGAGTTCATTGAACTTGATGAACCTACAAACTCCGACGTTCCAGAACCGTATGTTGAGGATAGTATATCGAATTCAATCCCCGAGAAAGATTTCGTCAATCCAGAAGTCAGGCAGCCTAAAGTTCGTGAGAACTTGGATTACTTAGAGCATGCTGCATCGATCCCACTCCCGGAGGATATTGTGGAGCAGACGATTGAAAGGCCTGATGTTACAGTCCCTGCGGACAGACGAATATTGGACTTCTCAGGACCGGTTTCACCAGTCTTTACACCGGTGCTCTTGCCCGGAGAGTTTCTTCCAGCAGAACCATATGCCGAGACGGAAATCAGAGCTGTCGAACCAGAATCGGAAGAAATGCCATTAATTTCAGACGTCCCGATTGCTAAACCTTCCGGCGAAACAACCTTCAACGAACCACAAGAAAGTGAGGTTATTCCCGCGGAGCCAAGCCAAGAGACAGAGCAGAAGCCTATTGAATCGACCAGGGGGCTCATCGTAACTTCGAGCAATATAGAGACAAATAAGTCTATTTCTGAAGACGACTTTGTTGAGCCAGCCAGTGACTTGTCGATGGAAGCGTTTGACAAAGATGAGAAGAAACAAAATTCGGAAGTCGAGATGCCATCAGCTGAAGATATTAGTACCAAAGCTCCAGTGATGTCTTCAACAAGTCACGAGGCTGATGACATACCACCTCAAGCTAATGCCCAGGATTCCGTGCAATCAGTTTCAGAGAATGGGCAAACAAGCGATGAAAATACCATTCTTCCCACACTGAAAGAAGTCGATGTTAGGCAAGATAATAATTCCGAGACAACTTTAAAGCCCTCTCTCGAAAACCAAGAAGACATCGAATCCGTGTATAAAGATATTCACGACTTGCCTGAATCAAACTCTACAGACGCCTCAAGTGATAAATCCCAAAACGACATAAAGAACGTCAGACCTCTCATCTTAAATCCCCCAGGTGAGCTTTCTACACAGAGCAACTCAAAAATGACCCCCTTTTCTCAGCCGGTTGTCCAACCTCCAACAGAGGAACTTCATCGTGATATAACAAGTGAAGAGACTGCAGGTGCCACGGCCGTGCTGACTATATATCAAGAACAGACATTCGAGCCTGGACTAGCAGAAGAGGTCTCCAACCCCTTTGAGGAGCCAGTTATTGAGTCAATGATATCACAACCACAGACGGATATCCTTCAGGAACCAGTTGTTGAGTCCGAAAATGAAAGGGAAGAAACTGCTGCGCCACAGGAATCAACTGCACCGCAAAATCCAACAATTGAGTTAAGAATTACCAACGAGGAGCCAACCCCTTCATCCCTTCCAATTATGGAGCCAGATATTGAGACGGAAGAAGCTGCCGTACCTCGGAAGTCAACAATCGAGTCAAATGCCAATGATGAGGAGCCATTTCCTTCATGGGACCCTATTACTGAGCTACAGCTCATGAAAGAGGAAGGTTTCATCTCCGAGGAATCAACATTCGAGTCAACAACGTCGCAACCACAGACGAATATCTCTCAAGGCCCATTTGTTGAACCAGAAACGACAAAAGAAGAAAGCTTTGTACCTCAAGAATCACGAATCAATGAGGAAGGGCCAACTTTTCAACAAGAGCTAGAAATTGAACCAAAAGTCTCCGATCCTCCAGTCAGTCTTGTACAAGACTCGGCGACTAGCCCAATATTCTGGAAAGAACAACCTGTTATCCGAAAGCCAGTCATTGAAGTCAATAACCCCAAGCCAGAAGAAATCGCCTTGCCAGAATCGCCGACTGAGTCGAAATCATTTGAGCCAGAGATGATATTACCACAAGAGTCTGTAGTTGAGCCAGAGACTATTGGAGACGTCCCAATCATTCAAGAGCGTGCAATTGATTTTCCAAGGCCAGATCTTGAATTAGATGTCCCACAAGGAGTACCTCTTAAACAGAGTGTTGTTGGGCCGGAACATATTCCTCTGCCAGGATCACCAATCGAACAGGAGGTTTTTGAACCGGAACATATTTTTTTGTCAGAGTCACCAATTGAACTGAGTGTTGTTGAGCCTGAACATATTCCTCTCCCAGGATCACCAATCGAACAGAGTGTTGTTGAGCCTGAACAGATTCCTTTGCCAAAATCACCAATTAACCGGGAATTTTCTGAACTAGAAATCCCGCTTCAACGGGAGCCTATCTACAATTCACACATTTTTGGAGAACCAATGCTGACTCAAAAGCGCCCAATCGATTCGGAAATCTCAAGCCCTGAACCAGTGGTTCCTTTAGATTTACCCCTTGGACACAAGGTCTTCGAGCCAAGCCAGATCCCCTTGCCAGAATCACCACTTCACCAGGAAACTTTTGAGCCAGAAGCCCTCGTTCGACAGGAGCCTAAAGCAGAACCCTCCATTTCAGACCTTATGAAGCCCATGCAAGCCGAACCTTCAAAGGAAAGTCATCTTACTATGACTGAAACAAGAGAAAATGAATGGGTCTGGCCTGCCGAGGAGTCGAATGAAGAAAAAAAGAATGGTGAGAGTGTCGCTACATCAACAAAAGAGCCATCTGATGTTGCGCATCAATTAGAGAACCTTGGAAATGCGCCACTCGAAATAACAGAGCCTCTGTCTGCCAGAGACAATGCAAGAGAACCTGCGCAAGAGGTTTCAGCAGACCCCGATGAAGAGTCGTTTTTTGACGTTGTAGAATATTTCACAGAAGAGGAGATTGAAGCGGATCTAGCCCCTCGGATTTCACAAGAGCAGGATGTAGTCCCTAGTTTAAAAGAGTTCATGCTGCATGAGTACAAGGCGGTACCCGCCGAAGAGTTACAGAAAGTAGATTTACCACCAGAGATGCTAATTGAGGAACATGCACAAGGGGAGCACAGACCATCAGAAGATGATGTCACTGGGGTCTTGACCAAGAATTCCAAGGACATAAATGATCGTGAGTTTGGATTTTCTTCACCGGTACAGTTTATCCCCAAAGACACCCAATTAGGAGTACCGGATGTTGAGGACCTAGTACCTGCAGAGATAATAGTCGATGAATTCAAGGCCAAGCCAACTGAAGAAATGCCAAAGGAAGTTCAACAACAAACCAAGGGCGAATGGGGTCCGGTTTCTACTAAGAAATCGGAGTGGGACAAGAAGGGTCGTGAATCTTCTTTGTCCACCCCGTTGGAGCCCGAGGTTCCCATTGTTGCTACTGAGCTTCCTGAGGATATACCTTCAAACTCTGGAAAGCCTGGAGGGCTCCTACCAACTATTGACGATGTATCTGATACTCATACGTCTTTCCAGATTCCACAGGTTGAAACACTCGTTCGCGCGGATGATAATTTCGATACCTCGCCCGACAAGAAATGGAAGGAAATTCCAAGCAGAAAACTTGACGCAGAGTCACGACCCCTGGCCGTACCCAGTACTGACGCTGTATCCGAAGCCCAAGACGTCAAACCCGCCGATCTTTTCCTCGCCTCTCCTATTCCAATGAGAAATATCGTGCAAGCGTCCCAACCTATTGCGGAGCTGGGGATAATTTTACCCATCACCTCGCCCTCTTCATCCAAGCAAATTAGCGATGAGCCATACAACATTTCCACTGATTTATCACGAATTGGTTCAAAGAAAGACAAGAGAAAACGCCAATCAACGCTAAACCTGGACACGCCTCAAGATGATCGAAGTACCTTTTGGGCAGATGAAGTTCCGGAAGCGGAAGTTGTGAGGGCTGTTCCTGTCATTGAAGATATTGGACGAGATGAGTTCTATTCCCATATTGCCAGTACGGTCAAAAAACCACAAGCGAATGAATTCTCTAGACCACCAGCCAAGAAAGGAAAGAAAAATACAAATAGAGAGTCGTTTAATATCGAGGATTTTCGACCACTAACAGAAGCAGATCTACAGAAAATTGAGCCAATGAATGAACGCAAAGAAATGCTTTCTGTGGTACCTGCAACTGCTGCAATTGCTAGTGAAGCCGATTTGGCTCGCGAGAGCAAGGGGCCAGAAATTGAGCCTGTCAAGGAAGAGGAAAACCAGCTAATGCAAACGTTACTCGACAATGGAGAGGAGAGACAAGACATGGATAATGGAAGGCCAAGTGACGACATATTTAATCATTCAGGATTGGACGACAAAGACCAGAATACGTCTGAGACGAAGGATGAGTTTGGACAGCCCAGTAATGATGGATTTCGGGAGGAACATACGATTTTAAAAGGACCAGAGCAGATTGAAAAGATACAGGAACCGATGATTGAACAGCACAGAGAATCAGAATCCCGAGAAGTTGGTACGCCTACACCTCGCATTCCTGTTCTGACTGATGCAGAGTTTGTTCAGGAGCCAGAACAGATGGAAAGGACACAAGAACTTATGATTGGAGATCCTAGCAAATCTGCAATAGTCGAGGCTCGAGAGACCCGAATCCCTTCGCCTCTCAGTCACGTTCTTGACAACGCGGATTACGTTCAAGAACCGGAGCAATTGGAAACCACGCAGGAGAAAACTATCGCCGAAAGTCTTGCCGAGCCTGCGACAACTATTGTGCAAGAACCAGAGCAGATGGAAGCTCCCCAAGGCCAGGAAGCACGTATTCCTGCTCAATCCAAAGCAGTGGAAGCTAACATTTTGCGGAAGCCAAAACAAATGGAGACAGTCCAGGAACCAATGGCACAAATCCCTGTCAGACCTTTGATAATGGAAGGTCGCGAAACCGTAATACCGACACCTCTTCGCCATTCCGTTTCCGATAACGATTGGCAGCTAGAAATTGAAACAACACCAGCTAGCAAATCCTATGCCTCAAGCATATCTCCAAGTCCAGGAAGGTCACCAACTGCACAAGAGCCTCGAGGAGATCTACCAGAAGAGTATCTCTCTAGGCATTCAAGAAGAGACATGGAGAAGAGAAAAAGGAAGACTTCAATTGAAGTTGAAAATGAGCAAGATCTTCTACCTGCACCAATTCAAGAGGCCTTACGAAATATTATCGTCGAGCCCCGAGCTCGACGCGTCAGTCCTTCGCCAAGTCCATCTCCGACGGCCGAACGAGCTAAACGAGCTAGATCCAGGTCCCGTCCTCCATCTCGTCCTGGTACTCCTGGATTGACAATGCTACCGGAAGAGCCAGAGGAAGAGCATGCTCAAAATATTGGCAATAGAGACAGTGCTTTTGTTAATGACTCACCAACTCCTCTGCAAGGCAACTTCACCAACAAGCACGAACTTGTTCGTGACAGTGCTATTCACTTAAGAGACAATTCGCCTTCAGTGCGTGTCAGGTCCCCAGTGTCATCAGCCGATGCAGCTATTGACAGCATGGAGTGGCCTCCCGTGGATGAGGATGCCGGTACGGTTGATCTCGAGCAACCGCAACGACCTAAGGTTGTGGAAAACTTAAAACGTCATGATCATGGAGTTGATGATCTGCCATCTCAAAGACACAGAGGAGAAGAGCACACAGATCTACAAAGAACACAGGCAATCCATAGAACGCCCTCCCCTCTTGAAGGAAGGCATAAACTCACTCGCAAAAGCTCTTTGACTCGTGGAGAGCTGGCAGAAGCGAATCATGTAGACTTTGTCCGATCCCAACGACTAAAGGCATTCCAAACGAAATCCAAAGAAAAGCTATCTGAACCTCATCAGGCAGAACCAATCAACAAACCTGTGACCCCGGAAAAGGAACATACAAGGCATCGTGTTCACCGTTCCGAATTGCCAGACGCCCAATATCGCAAGCCAAAAGAAAACAAATATGGGGACCTTGAATCTGTTAAAACTCCAAGGGCAGAACAGCGAAGTATTTCTGAGAGTTCTCCAGCATTGTTTGGAAGTGCAGCTCTTGCAGCGGCAGGATTGGGATTTGCAGCAGCAAGGAGATCAAGTCAAGAAAGTCGACCTTTAAGTGCTCAAAGTCACAAAAGTCAAAAATCCGCTTCAAATATCAGTGTTGCTCGATTACGGACCCCAGCTCCATTAGATGCGCCCCATCAGCCACAGTTTCCAGATAGCGCTAGTACCAATCGTTCGTTTACACCGCCACTCCGTCGTACCGCCCGAAAAATTAGCGGGGATCTAAAATCGCTCCGTCAACAAAGTAACATTGATCTCGCTAAGGAAATTGGTCCAGCCTCTCTCGATACCGCTACATCGACATCCTCCACAAATTCTGCAAATCCAACTGCAAATGAGGGCCGAGCCAGGGCGCAAGAGATGGCTGACGTCTATGTAAGTTGGCACAAATCTGAAGATGAAAAATTTTCACCATTAATAAAAATAATATAGGATGGCTACGGCGAAGGCCATATGGGCTCACCAAGATCCCCTACTCGACCTCACAGTATGCGACGACGACAGAGTATGCAAGTCTTGGAACTCGAATCCAAACTCGATCAATTAACTGCGGAAAATCGTGCGCTCGCAGAATCAAAAGCTCATGCCGAACATATGCTGCGATCAAGCCAAGGCGCACCTGCGGCTTTGGTAGAAAGGGATGCGGAAATCGATCTACTCAAACGAACACTATCGTCGATGCAAGATGAAGTCAAAAGACTGACGGAGGTCAATGCGGGACTTACGAGCGCAGCTGTTACACTGGGTCAACAACATAATGCACGATATGGCATACTCGAATCACAACATGCGCAAACTTCAAGAGAACTGCAGCAAGCTCGCGAAGCTCATCACAACCTCCAAAACGAGGTGGATGGCATTATACACAATGCTATACAAGAAAGAGACCAAGAAATCGCATCTTTGCGATCCCAATTGGATGTTGCTAAGGAACAAATCCGAGCAATGCAAAGGGAGATTTTAGCTGCCAAAGCTGGCGACGCTCAATTCTTGACCATCCGGGATGAAGACTATTTTGATGGTGCCTGTCAACAACTCTGCCAGCATGTGCAGCAGTGGGTACTTAGATTCTCGAAATTCTCCGATATGAGAGCTTGTAGGCTCACGAGAGAAATTAATAACGACAAGACCATTGACCGGTTAGATAACGCCATTTTAGATGGTTCGGATGTGGATAACTACCTCGCAGATAGAGTAAGGAGAAGAGATGTCTTCATGTCAATGACAATGACAATGGTTTGGGAATTTATATTCACTCGCTACTTATTTGGCATGGATCGAGAGCAAAGACAAAAGCTCAAATCTTTAGAGAAACTGTTGTCCGATGTTGGACCATCATCGGCAGTTCATCAATGGCGCGCAACCACTTTAACCTTGTTATCCAAACGAGCATCGTTTGCGAAACAGAGAGAACAAGATACTTTAGCTGTGGTACATGCTATCTTAGAGACACTAACAGAAATCTTACCTCCACCGAGCCACCTGGAAGATCAAATCGAGGAACAACTCAAGCGTGTTGTTAAAGCCGCTGTCGATCTCTCAATCGAAATGCGCACCCAACGCGCAGAATACATGATGCTACCGCCGCTCCAACCAGAATACGATGCCAACGGCGATCTCGCTAGCAAAGTGTCTTTCAATGCAGCACTCATGAATGAACGCAGCGGAGACACTGTCTCCAATGAAGAACTCGAGGCACAAAAGGCTGTCGTTAGAGTTGTGCTCTTCCCACTTGTCGTGAAGAAGGGCGATGATTTAGGACAAGGCGATGAGGAAATCGTGGTTTGTCCTGCTCAGGTTTTGGTTGCCAAACCAAGGATAGGGAAAGGCCGTGTAGGGAGGGTTTATAGTCCTGCTAGTGGGGATGTGGACAGGAGGAGTAGCAGTAGAACCCCGGCTAGTATGCAGAGCAGTATGCCTGATACTAATGTTATCTGAAAGAAATGAAAATAACGAGTTTATGGATGAAGAAATGAGTGGAGGGAGGGATATTAGAAGGATAAACTGGTGGAATAGGGAAGGTGATGAAATAATTGATATCCTTTGGGTTCAGGTGCTGATGGACGAGTTGGATCATGTGTTTTAATATTTTTTTTTTTATTTTTTTTTGTCTTCGACGATTTCCCGATTCATTTTGATGATTGATGATGATGCTATGCATTTAGCGATCTCTAGCTACGGCTACGATTTTTTCTTTTCACGTCGCAGGGAAAAAAGATATCCATATTTTAACGACGATCATGACCAGATTGTAGTATTAGATGACCTTTATTTACTCAGCTTAGTTTATGAAATCAAATGCAAAACTAATTTAATTTGATTTTGATCTTCAATACGATTTATTTGAGTGATGTTCTCATCTAGGTGATGTTAAAACTGGAAGTTCAGTTCTCGACATTCGGTGATCAACAATCATATACCAATACAAGACTAGTTCTAGTATAATTTATCCTTCAACTTACTCACTGCCAGTAAATAGCTCGGTGAAGATTTCCCAATTACTTCCTTCCTCAGAAATGGGTTCAAACCCAGAAAAGGCAAAAGGATATACGGAAAAGTGGTACTTTGCATGTTACCCCACTACTCCATCTTTGGATCTGAAGCGTTGTTTCTGGCAGCGTGGGCAGAATTTGCCATTCTTCTTCAGTCTATGATGATATGTCGGGGAGAAAGAGGTTTCTAAGATTACGCATGATTGGACGATGAAGGGTTGTGCGGAAGGAAGCGAGGGAGAGGGGAGGAAGAGGAGTGGAGTTACGTCCTTTGATTAAATGAATCAGTTTTTTTGTTATGGGATTGATGTGAGGAAGTGGATGTGTCTAAGGGGAGAGAAGGAGGAGGTTTTAAGCTTGGTGGTGGAAGATGGGCAATGAGGATGGAAAATATAGACGGAAAAGAAAGAGAGAAAGGGAAAATGATGTTCGAGAAAGACTTGGAATTCCATATATCCGGTGCTCTAGTAGGTATCACGGCACCATAATAGAATATTCATAGCTGGGGTAGGTAAGAGTTACAAATCAATGCTGTATGATATCATGCTATATCAAAGCCATACCTCTGATTAAACATTCTTGATTTCTCCGTATTGAACCTAGATCACTCGTTCTGTGAGAACTCTCTTGAGATATCGATAGTATCGTCTTGATCACAGCTGATTATATTGACTTGGTTTGAGATGCATATTATTACTGAGTCATTTTCCATATCAATAGTGGTAGTAAGTATCTGATTTGTCAAGGGAGTAGGAATATGATGATGTGGTATGTTAACAGGAGACAAAGGCAAAAATGAGAATCAGAGCTCCTATAGAGCAATTGGGATAAGTAACATTAATATGGGATTCTATGGTATCTTACAGAGATCGAATGGCAACTTTGTTCATCTCAACTCAAGATATTCATCAAGGATTATATGTTAATTTTTTTTAAAAATTGAATACTCATTGACGGCCGATGATCAGATATTAAGAGTCTACCCGGGTATATCTGCGACATGATCTATACCCACAACGTACTAAGTGAAATAGAAAAGAATGATGTCTATAGATATATAAGTATCTCAACACAATATCAATATCAATCTATGTCATCATTAGTAAAAAAAGCAGCTGAAAGAGTCCATCTCCTATAAATATAAAATGGATCTCACAAAAGAATCTGTAAATCCTCAAAACTCATCTTACGATTCTTCTAGACCATACGCGGAATCACACTTATGTCCTGAGACACAGAAATAGGATACAAACCTCGCAAGGTTAAGGTTAGAATAGAGATAGTAAGAGAGAGAGAGAAACCTGTAAAGTAGGATCCTAACTTGAAGCATCATCCGCAGATATAGACGTCGATGCACGTTGCATAGTATGTATAATACAACACAAATAAAATATCTAGCTCATTGTTACGATCACGGATCTTACAGTAACCGATCGTGTGTTTACGAGATGCGATTCGATCAAATTAGTATGGGATTAAGGTCATGTGAGGATCTGAAGAGCACAGACTCTGTTATTATATGATTCCCACCGATCCCACCGACTTAAATCAAGTGGGGGCGATGGGATGATGGGATAGGGAGTACGAAGATCTATATAACTAGGAGGGATTCTCTCACTCTAGAGCTTCGTGCTCAAGATCAATCATTTAGTATACTCTACTATTAGTTACGAATTGCATATCATTATTGTCATTACTTAAGTCCCTGCTTGACGCCTAGTTATAAACCACCTCGAGAGCCTAGAGCACTTCCACGTGATCTAGACGGCAAACCTCGTAACACTCATTGATTATAAATAAATATAGAACTATTCTTATATTAAATCATCTCTATTAAATTTTTATATTTTATAAGACTAAATTTTTGACTCATCATCATTATTTGATTATATTTATTAAATATTATAAATTAAATAAATGATGTTTTTCTTTAAATTCTTGTCACGATTCACCATTAGGATTAGTGTCCTGAGGCAAAATTATCACGTGATGGATAGACTGGATAGACCAGTCTATCCAGGCTATCCAATAGCATTCAGAAGTATATAGTCAGAGTAGTCTCATAGTATAGGAGCTTCGTGCTCAACTTAGTTATCAATTAGTTTACCCACATTCTACTTGATCTAGTAACGACTTCACTTCCAAGTGAATGCCAGTGATAAAGCCTTAACCCATAACTACCAACCAGACGAAACCTTAGGCAGCCGCTGCCTCCAGTACAGTATCGTGACAATTCTCTTCTTAAGAGATATTAAAAATAAATAAATAATATAAATTTTAAAGAATAAAAAAACTTTATAGAAAACTATTTTTATATTTTAAAGTATTCATCTAGAATATCTATTCATACCCATTGAACTATTAAATGCCATACTCTGTATCATTTGATTATCCACTAATATTCTCAAACCTTCTCAATACCCACCTAGTATATTAACCCAACTTGCTTGCAGATGGATCTAGCACCCAGCATCCATCATACTTGGAATATCCAAACAAATCCTCCAATTCTATCAACCTTTATCAACCATAGATAAATCCAATGAAAGCCTTGATCCAATCAATCATTTATATCATTCAAATATCCAAAAACTGTGTTATGTGCTACTCGAGTATCAGTATCACACTTACACTATATACTACCTACACCTGTCAGAAATGCTTGACCTCTTTCCTTTTCTCTTCTCTTCCCATTTCTCATTTCACTCTTTTTTCCTTCTCTTCGTTTATGCCGTGTAAGGTTACTATTCAGTAGTACCGCACTGTACAACACTATCCTACCTATCTATTTACTTACTTGCTTAGCAGAGATAAAGAGATAAGGGATATACGGATATACTACCTCGATCCTTCAAGCCTTACTCCACTTCATTTCACTTTACTAATAAACTTAAAAGCAAAAATATCAATGAAAATACACTTTATATATATTTCTCTATTTCCTTATTTATCCTATCTTAACTATACACTCATCTATCGATATACCGATTAAGCAACTCCTCAAAACGAACACATACTCCGTACTCAATGCCTCACACATATTCCCCCTCTATATGCTCCATCCATACAACCTCTCACTCCCCTCTACCAAGTTCTCGCTTTTTCCCTTCCTTGCCCTTCCCCTCATCCTCCTTTCCTTGCCACCCTCGCCATTACACTACACCACACTAGTAGCACAACCACTAACCACTCACTAACCACCATCCACTAACCACTCAGCATCCACCATCCACCATCCACCAACACAACCACTAACCACCGTCCTCCGTCCACTCACCCAATTCACCTAGTTCCAAACACCACCCGTGACCCATCCGAGAATGAAAACCCCCTTTCCCGTCCCTTCCCTTCCCGTTTCCATTTCCGATTCGTTAGTTCTACATAGTTCCATTAGTCCCATTACTTCTAACTTCTAACCCCATCACCTCCTCCACTTCCGTAGTTCCGGTTCCATTTCTTCTACGTAGTTCCATTAGTTCTAATTCTAGCTCCATTAGTTTCAACCCGTTCCTCTCACCTATCCAATCACCTATTAGTCAGTCAGTGACCTATCCAATCCAGTAACCTTATCCCCATTCACTCAAATTCACATTCACAGCCTCACGAATCCCATCCCAACAGCGGGGTCACCGTAAGATATCTTGATCATATTACTCCTCACTCTATATTCAATATCCCCAAGAAATGCACCAACCAATCCAACCAATGATTTCCCAATGCCCCCAATCCCCAAGCATCACCTAGTTGAGAGATTTGTGCGGTGCGGTAACCACACGGCGCGATCACTGTGTTCAACCTTAGAACTCCTCCGTATAGATACCCACCCTAGATAACTCCGTAGATAGTGGGGTAAAGAGGCACAAACAACGCAAAAGCTCATGCACGACACATCATAGGATGCGAATGCACGCACAAAGACAATTGGACAAGATCGACGAAAAGTTGAAACCCCTTCCAACACGGAACTGAATGGCAAGCGATGACCGATTTCTGATGCTTTAGGCTGGGATGGGAAGGGGGGGGATACTTAAGAGTGCAACTTTCTTTTTTTCTACTGAGCTGAGTCTTACAATCACAACCACACAATCAAATAAACGAATCAACAATTCTTCAATATATCCTAAATATCAAACCTTTTAACCACAAATTACCTCAAATCTATCATCATGCCTGAAGATCACGGATGCAGCTGCGGTGCTTCTTGTATGTATAGCCTTTTCTACCTTCCAGTTCCGGCATACCGTTATTCGGATTGCTTTAGATGAAGATGAGGATTAAAAAAGAGTCATACTAATACTATTCATAGGCCAATGCCCAAAGGACAACTGCAATTGCAGCAAATAAATCTTTCGACATGATCCTCGAATCCGTTTATTAAACACCTAATCTTCTCTCGAAATCATCTCGAATTTTCTCTTGAAATCCTCTTCTTCGATACGAACAGAACAATTTGATCTTTTGGGCGGACGCTTTTCATTTCACGGACACGCATTGGATACAGAATGGTCGTCGTTGGTTTGGACTTGATGGAGTGAAATTGGAGGAATGGAAAGCTTTTGATATGGGGGTTTCATTGCGGAAAGGCAACGGAAAGGAAAAGGGTTCTCGAACTTGCTTTGATAACATCAAATCAATTGACATCTTGACTCCAAAACTCGTTATCGTAAATTGCTTTCGAGGTGATGATCTTTGTGGTTGTGACATGAGAACTCATTTATCTTTTCTCGACAGTGAAGTTCCCCCACCATGTTTCATCAGTGAGTGCGGGGAAAGAACAAATAATTCTTCACTTCAGGACGGACTTACCAATTATTTCCCTTTTCATTTGTTATAGCTTGATCCAATTTATATCATATCCTCTACTTGCTTTATCAAATTCATCAGAAGCCTTCGACAGCCGGAAAGTTCCTCGATGGATGGGTCACAAGCTTTCAACCATGGGAAAGTTCCTCGGTGAAAGGGTTGCAATCACCAGCTTGATCCCAGCCCATTACCAAGCAAGTTCAAAGTCGCCAGCTCAAACCCCAAGACTTTTCCTACCACACTTACATTATCACACAGCGTAAACACTGATTGCTCTTCCCTACCTCTCTGGAGATCTTGATTGAAATGTCCACAAAAGTGTTGCCACGTCGTGAAAGCCTTCTTATCCGCCCATCCTATCATCTCATTCAACCTTGCCATCCCGTTCAAGAATAGATATGTCAGATTAATCTCAAAGCACCATCTTGAAAGTAATGTTGAGCTATCGTCGACTATGATCAGTGTATCCGAAAAATTCACCGTGACTTCATCCGGTGGCTATTTTACCTCGATATCATGTCCTCCTTTAGAGCAAGCTGCATCATCGACTTATATCCAGAAATTTGCCGACACTGTGCTACCGCAAGTGAGGCCATGCTACTCAAAATCAGTGCGATGATCATTCAACACTATCTCACCACGTTTTCACACATGTACCCAATTGCCATCTAGTTCGTATTTCTCAGGTTAAGCAAAACACTAACCTGGCACCAAAATCACGGGCAAGGACACCAACGCCGTCGAGCAATAGTCACCAGATAAAGTTTGATTCCTTGCCTGTTCTTCCATTTGTTGTGATTCATCGTATCTGACCGTAGTTGGGGAATATCTCTCAATTCGTCAAGGTAAATCCTAGAACCATAGATCAGTCGCAGGTGGAATCCTGTGTCTCACTCAACCCTTGGCTTATTTCACAAGCTCCTGGTCTGCAGCCGTGAAAGGTTAAACCTCATTATCCGAGTATAAGTACCTGCTCTCCTCCTCACTTCCTGGGAATTCGTTCATCTGTCAACATCGACACAATTATTCAAAATAACATCAATACAAATCAAAACAACAAGACCAACACCACAAACCTCACAAAACCCTATATCAACGGTCATCATGTCTCCTTGCTCTTGCTGCACTCATGCTGCATCTGAATGCTCGACTTGCACCTGCTGCAAGGACAAGGTAAGCTCATATTTGCCGCCATCGAGGAAGAATAGATGTTAACAGCTACTCACAGCACTAAGAACCTCACCTATTCCCTCCCCTCACATCAATCCACATGTATCTAACCTTCCTGTCACCCCGTCGTATCACCAGCTATCTCGACTAAGACAGCGATACGGTAACGCGCAGACCACGAAGACGTGAATACAATATCACTTGATGGGTTGGAATGGTGATGAAATTTTTCGATTAGAGGTGGTGTCGCATGTATATTTCTTTGGGGTGAGATAGTGGGTGTATGTCCATCTTTTTGACTGCTTGTGCTGTTTTTCAAGGGACGGGTATCTGAATGGCAATACACTTGACTTGATATTCGTTGGTGGCTTATGATGAATTCATTACATTCGCTTCAGTAATCTTCCATTTGACTCGGTCGTGACAGGATGAACTGAATTGTAACTGGGTGTTTGTGCTGTGCTGTGTAATATGAAGCTGTCTCCTGGAATCGTAATAGGTGGAAGGACCAAGGAGGAAGTGTGTAGATGTCTCATGATTGAGAACTTCAGGGTGTTGCTAAACGGAACAAGATGGTCTGTAGAAGCAAAGCTTAGACACTAGAAAGGACCTAAGCTGATGTTATCCACCGCCATAGTGATTCATCAAACCTCGCTCATGATACCCAAAGCTTGTCAGCCAAAGTAGGTTGAGGATGGATGAAGATGGAGGGTAAAAGTCAGACAATCGAGCCAAATATAACATATGAATTAAAACACACACATAGTATCATCACAATGTAATATAACAACAAGAAAAAGATCAGATAGACATCTATCTAGAGCGACATGCCCGACTTTATAGCTCTTAAGCACCCATCCATTACCAACACCTTGATGGATACCTACCTACCTATGCAGCACCTTCCAAGTTCCAAATGCGTGTCACTCTTCATTGACACCTTGATGGGTACCTGCCTATTGCCTACCTAGTAATTAATGGCTCTCCCTGCTTACCTGTTAGTCTATCAATCTATCACCCGTGGATCCTATGGTTATGCTAGTGTTAGATGTCCATCTGATATCATCCATTTAAAACTCCCAACCACCGAATACTGCACATGGTCTTCGAATCCCAGGCACTCGAGGCATCCGAGGAATTCGAAATATGTGGGCTATAATCTTACCATAGGACTGAGTAATATTTGAAAAGGTTTCAATTTGTCTCAAAACATATATCAAATGTTTTAGTATCTGATAATATGGTAGGCCCAAGGTTCAACTTGGTGGTGATTTTGAAATTTGACAAAAGAATAAACGACTTGGTTTTTCGTAACAAAAAGCAAAATCTATCATCTATCATACACTATCATAATAGCCATCCATCAACAGTGACCATATCATCTTCTATGATATCTTGGCCGTGGCTTGATGTACCTTTTCCTGAGCATCTCCAAGCTTCTATCAATCTATCTTGAATGTGTTTGGTTGGCCATGCATGCTGCTTCTCGGTATATTTTAATACTTCAAGAATGCTTTCTTGTTCTTCTATTTTTGTGAACTGTTCACCGCCTGTGAAAGAACATCATTAATTAATTTTCTTGTTTACTGATGAGATGTCGGAAGACCTACACATGGAAATAGCCATACATGCCGTATTCATGGCAGGCGGCGACCGATGATTTGATATTGCAACACCACAAAGACGTTTAACGATCGTGTTTATTTGTGCCTACAGATTATGAATTAGTATGGGCAATCAAAGTCGTAAATGAGAGAGAATACCTCTATCCTTTGGCTGGCTGCTCGATGACCCGGTCCCAGCCTTGGTATTCGAGGATTGTAGGTTGTGAGTAGGATCTGGGAGATGTCCATATGTTGATGGGCGGTGACTATTCTCTATAGTAAGCGTCGCATTCTCTCAAGTAATCTGGAACAGCTTACCATGACAATCAGATAAATACCATATCTCTGGTAAGGCCTGCTTTGTATTCCAAGTGGCACCTCTTTGGTACAATGCGTCGAAGGATTGTGGACGCAAGTTCTCCCAGCCTTCATGATACTGAACTAGCATATCATAATCACTGTTGGTTTTACTCCCGTGGCCATAGCAGTATTGCAATATATCGGCACAATGAACAATTGTCCGATAAGCCCAGGTGAAATCTTCTGCATATTCTAAAGACCGATATTCGTGGCACTGCAAAGGCATATGAAAAGGCCTTTGCTTGATGAATGCCATATGAACTTCTTGCCTATACGCCACCCGAAAAGCGGCTCTACGAAGACTGCTATCAAGACCTCCTGATGCTTGAGCTGTGATAAATACTTGAGTCCCCTTTTGCGCCCAATCTCCACCACTCAAAGGAGCTACAATATGTGATTAGTCAATTGATATCAAATTCTTGTGTTGGAAGAGCAAACCATCGATTTCCTCGTAGAACCTTAATATCACAGAAGCCACCAACAGATTTTCATCATATAGGGCATCGAGATCATCTGACACAGATACAAGATGCTCGATACATTTGCTATGATATTCAACAGCAGTCTCCATTTGCAAGTTGGGCAGCTGTTTTCCGTGGTATTCGACTACGCCATTTTTCTTGTATTGCACAAGTTGGCAAAGATGTCTCGCGGACGCTGTATAAATAGCATTGAGAAGTGCGGGACAATGTTTTGCTCGCTGTGGGACTACTAAAGCAAAATGCCGTTCAGGATCACAGAGGTCAAACTGAAAGAAATCGTAAGTAAAAATCGCTTTTTGTTAGAAAAACACGTACTAAGCAAGCCAACTCATCTGCAAAATATCTCAAAAGACAGGCTTCTTGTATTTCCGACTGTTGTAGCCCATCAACGGCTTCAACACCAACATTCAATGCTTGAGGGAAGAATGTGGGTAAGTATGATCCTACAGGTCGCTGTGGCATAGTTCCATCAAATATGCTCGATTCGGTGAGATAATCATTGGTTTTTGCAGGCCTTCTTGGGTATGACTTGACGTTCGTATTCTTATTTGAAGAGGTTGAATCACCATCATCTGGTCTCCGTCTCTTCACCGGGGATTTTGCCTGATGCTTGGAGAAGGAACCTCTAGGTGCTTTGGTACGAGAGGTAAGAGCTGATTCTACCAACTCTGTCGACACAACGGATTGAGGCGTTTTCTTCCGCCGATCAACTGACTCTAATGTGGGCTCGCTTTCACGTTTTAGTACTGTTGTATATATCTCATCTAATTCGGGAGCCTCATCGACAAACTCGGAGCATACTAGAATACAAATGAGTGAGAATAATTGCCAGAAAGGCAGATTTTACTTACTTTTTCCCGATGTTTTCACCCATACCTGACCCTTGAAGTCGGAATCGTAACGGGCACTTGAACCATGACGAAAACGTAAGTTTCCAAATGAGTTAGAAGAGCTCGTATGGAGACTTCCGTCTTCTACTTAATCATGTCAGACATTGGATTTAAAAATTGGAAAGAAGTGATATGCCAAATCAAGTATTGAAAATCGGACTTTTCAGCCAAAATCCCCTATGCTGCAGGATAGCGAGAATTGAGAGCTGTAGACTCTCTAATGCACTTACCAATGTGGTTCTGCTCAATTGCAGAAACCCTAATAGTCACATATTAGCCCATTCCGATAGAACATGTTGAGCTGCCTTTTATTGTATTCGGCGGTGAGATAGATTACCTAGGACTTGACATTGGAATCTTTCAGAAACCTCGATATTCTCGTGTGACGGGTATCATCACTGTATGAAATCCTCGTGGTAAACAGCATTTGCAATTGTCGAAGCTCAATGGATGAAAAGTGATGTCTTCCAATATTTACAGTATCGTGTAATAAAGTATTATTACAATAATATACTGAACTTGTGATGGAAGAAGACGTGGGGAACTGGGGTAAGAGGGTGGGGGTTTGGTAATGCTGGGGAGTCGGCGGCGTCGGAGATACCCTTTAGTACCTATCCGCACAAGTACATAGTAGCCAGGGCTGCTGACTCTACAAACTCCAGTTTTCCATATATATAGTATTTGGATAGTCCCCTTTGCCCTTCTATATGAAAGGTTCAATGAAGAAATTTTATCTTTCCATCTGCTTGATAGTCTCTGCACGACTTAGGATCTATTATCTTGCAGCATCAACTTTCAATACATTGAATATCATGAACACTTGAGGGGAGAGTGTGATTGGTTTCAACCCTTAGTATTTTCTCATTGAACGCTTCTGATGCTAGAGTGGGAGAGATTTCTTCCGTAGCCAATGGCCAACAAGTCATGATACTTGTAAGTTGCAAACAAGCCAAGAACCGAAGATATTCCGACTGTTAGGATAAACCGTGCTGTTAGTCTGTATACTCCGTACACATATGCATGTACATCTGCAGATTATTATTCTCTCATGCATGTTGATGCAAAGATTCCCGAATGGGAAAGAAAGATAATCAGGGACAATGATCCATCCTCATCAACTTTTGCGACTTCACCGACTTTGTGGAATGCGATAGGAGGTCGATTGGGTCTCGAGGGGTTTTCGTTCCACTATCATGTGACAGGGAAGTAAATGAGGCGATTGGGAAGATTTTCATTTTCGATCTTATACACTATCTAGGAACTACGATTAGATTCTGGCATCCTCGAAACACGATAAGATTCAAAAACAATCATTGTTGCGAAAATCGAAGCTAGCATGATAGCATTTTAGTCATCATGTAATGTTTCATCTTAAAAGACAGCTAGGCTCTCCTGGTTCGATGAAGACGTTCATGGAACCAAAGTATTAGGTAGATCAATAGTGAACAAGTACTCCCTCCGTAAGTGCTCGCTCGTACCTACGAGTAGTCATGGATATCAACGACTACTTTGTAAATACCTAGTACCCACCTAGGCAGGTAATAACTTTATTGGTTTGATGAATGAATTGAAAAAGCACCTAGGTTGTTAGTTGCTTGGATATGAACTCATTCATAGGTAAGGAAAATAAGAGGCTCCCCAACTCATTTATAATTTTCATTCGATGGGCCAATCCCTTTTGTGCAACGACCTCATACCATATTGATTAAAATACGTACCTACCTACTACATACGTCCTACTTACTATCTACCTACCTAGTATCGTATCCAGCTGAAATGAGAGGAATGCTTTCGAAACATTCTCACCAACTAAACCTCAAACACCTAAACACCTAAACACTCGCTCCAAACTCCAAACTCCAATTGAAATTTCTTCTCTTCCCTCTCTGTCCTTCCAATTTCATTGAAAAGTAATCTTCATCAAATTCCAGTCAATTGTTGATTGTGAAATACACTCATTACTAGATCATCCATTACCCATTCTCAATTCTCCTTTCTCCTCTTTTAGACTTCGCTCCCCAATAGAATCCCGTACTCTGTATGCTACTGTACAATTCCGGGGCCTTTTTACCAAATCAAAACTGATAAGACCTCATTTCGCATACAATAATTGCAAAGGTAAAAGCTTCGAGACTAGACCGTCGATCCCCTTAACTTAACGGTTTTGCTTTGGTAGTACCAAAAACCAAGCAAAGCCCTTCAGAATAAGCTCACAATTCCCCATTGAACCTCTTTTTCTCAAACCGCCACCTTGACATTTTCTCAATCTCGTTCGATGTAATGAGATGAGATATTCCACAGTCGCTTTTGCGCCATTGAACTTCGATGAATTCTCAAAGCTAGATAACACAATCAACTCCAATGACAGTGCTTAAAGACGCGTTTGCGCGATCCGATACATTTTTGCGACCCCGGTCTGAGTATATTTCGAGTCCCGGAAAGCAATCCGACGATTCTACACCTTCGACGCCTGATAAAGATTCAGAACGAAAACCACGGGCTGTGCGAAAACCCTCGCCTGGTCTTGCCGCCCGACTTGCAGCGTTAGGTTTTGGAAAGGAACCCGATTCAAATTCAACAACGACAACGGCACAAGCTGAACGAATTGGGCGCATCCCTGAAGATCAAATTCGCCAACTTGACCACCTCCACCGCGCTAATTCGACGAGTTCGCACATTCACCGACGAGGTCGAGCTTGGAGTGGCAGTATCGGTCTCTTGACGCCTCAAATAACTGGCGGTAGCTTTAAAGAGACAAACCTTCGAGAGATCACAATCAGTGACACGCGAGTCCCTGACAGTGCCACACATTCAACACCTTCGCCTGATAGCTTTCGTAATCAGGAGATGACAACAAATGTTGACCTTACAGGAATGGATTCTCAGAAGTATCGATTACCAGAACATACAAATGCAAATGGCACAAAGACGATGGCAGATATAAAGCAGGCGCATATTGTGCGAAGGATACCTCCTGTCGAAGAAATCAAAATACCTTCACCTCCTGTTCATGACGACGAAATACCTCCACCTCCCATAGCTAAAGATACACCGCCAAGCGCGACAACACCCAGCGAATCCTCGAATGATGTCTCATCCTACTTCAATCCTTTCGGTCATCAACGGGCAGGGTCAATATACACACTGTCGCGGGCGTCTTTCGCAAGTCAGCTTGCCCAATTGACGTCATTGCAACTGCCAGATGCCGCCTCGTTGTCAACAAAAATATCCGCAATTCCTAGCTCGAAATCCGCCTCAAAGGCATTAATGGGGGCTGCGGAACAAATCAGGAGTTGGATATCAAAGGCATCAGACGTTGTCTCTGGCCTTGATGGAGAGGACGATGTGGAATGGGCTGCAGCTGGTGGTAGGGAAGGGCTAGAAGAAGTTGATAATGCGATCACACGTTTCGAAAAATTAATTAATGTTTATGTCTCAGCCATCGAATCACTACAAGAACGGACTGATATTGCTATGGTACCTGCAGACGAACTTCAAAAGGTCGTACTACAGGTAGAAAGTATACTTGAGGAATGGGAAAAGATCAAGAGAAATCTGAAGGCGGTAAAGAACTCTGTTGAGATTGCTATGGAATGGGAGGAGTTGTGGAACACAGTATTGGGCGATATAGGCAACGAGGTGGATATTCTGGCGCGTCTCGTTTTTGAAATGGAGGAAAAGAGACACAAGTCCTTGGCAGAAGCCGATAGCGACGGAGTTGATATCAAGGAGCTTGAGACCATTGTGGAAGAAACGCCCCGGTCCAAGGCGAGATTACAAATCGGCAATCGATTCGGCATGTCTTCCTCCTCCCCAGCTTTCCCTTTGAGCCCGAATTCGCCAGTGACGCCGATAATGGCCCAAGACGACTCTAGTCTACTAGCATTATTTGCACGAATGCAGCCTTTGAGAGCTTCTTTGGACTTTTTACCTATGAGACTGTCAACGTTTCATTCTAGAGCCGAAGCGATCTTTCCAACGGCTTGCGATGAACTGGAAAGTCGCCGAGGTGGTTTGGAAAAAAGTTGGAAGTCTCTCGAAAAGGATGCCGAATCATTACGAAGGGAACTTGGTGAGGATCGGTGGGTTCTCGTCTTCCGCGGTGCGGGTAGACAAGCACAGAAGATGTATGAATCAGTCGAAAGAAGTTGTGCCAAGTTGAAGGAATCTCTTGACAATGGGGTTCATCTGAACAATCCAGCTACAATGGGCAAGAAGATAGAGAGTTACGAAGCGAAGAAGGTGCATTACGGTCCAGCCATTGAACGAGTTTTATCCATCATAGAGAAAGGGGTTAAGGACCGCCTCACTGTCAATGGCGAGATTTTGAGATTACACTCGGACATGCAACAGAAGTGGGATTCATTAAAAGGCGAAATGAATGAACTGGACACAACACTTGAAGAACTCCAGGGAGATCACAGAAATCAGCAGCTCAGGGATTCAATCTCAAGCATGGTTTCAAATGATCGATCAACCCTGGGAAGCTTCAGCAATGACACACCAGGAAGTTCACCAGCATCTTCAGTAATAATGTCAGGTTTAGGCAGTAAGCTTGACGCCACGACGTCTGGTAGAAATGGCAAGATGCGTCCCACTTGCAGAACTAGTTCACCCCAAGTTGGATCAAATAGGAACCTAACTGCTGGACAACCTCCACGTTCTTTCAGTCGAGCATCTCCATCTCCTATTCCTTCCCGACAAGGCTCAGCAACTCCAACAGCTCGACTTCCCCGACCTTCCAACACTCCCGTTGACAATCGTCCTCGATGGAACAGCAGCACCAATACCAATGACACACTTATTGGACATGGTTACAAACCTCTCAGTATCACAACTCCAAGTCCTAATCAACGTCGTCCACCTTCTACCAATTCGAATCGTTCCACTAGATCCAGCACGTCTGAGTCTAAATTACCTCTACGAAGCCCACTCGGTCGTGGAAGTACCGCCTCTCCAGTCATCCAAGAGCCTACGACCCCTTCGGGGAATAGGCCGGCCTCGCGAACCGTACGACGTGACGCTTCTACCCCAGGGCCATACTCTCAACAAACACTATCAGTTAATTCACCTTCCCACCCCCGTCTTCTTGGTAGCAAATCATCCATGTCCAATCTCATAGGTGGCAATCGTCGCTCCTCGATGCATCCTTCGTATACATATGACGCTAGGTCTAGCAGCCCGGTAGTCAGGAGACCTGCTAGTTCATTGGCTACTAGCAGAAGGATTAGTCTTTTGCCAACCCCAAGAGGTAGAAACTCGGAAATGGCTGGTCGGGAGAGTCCCGCACCAAACAGAGGCAGCAGCACATCTACCACTGATAGCAAAGGTAACCCCAAGAAGCCATGGAGACCATGAAGCCTTGAGAAACGACATTTATGAGTAGCTGAGGCACTTTGATTGGGTTGGTGTTCCACCGTTTGATTTAAGATTTACACAGCATGGTTTGTAGGCGTTTTCTACTTCATCACACCATTTGAAACACGATGCTTTTAGCGACTTTAATTTTTTTATGCCGTAGAATACACAATGTGGATGGAGCATTGAAGGAGTTTAAATGGATGGCATGATCGAAACGTGTGCCGGTACAAGATTCTTTTTTTCTTTTTTCTTTTTCTTTTTTTTAATTTTATATTTGAAGAGTATAGAAAAGCGATGCGATGCGATGCGATGCGATGGAATGTGATGGATTGGAATTTGGAGGGTGTTGAAGGACCGCGTGAAGTAAACGAAGAAGAATGATACCATTACCTGTATGATAGTGAAATTAGGATTATTTAGCGACGCAAAGACTGTGATACCCTTTAATTTATAATCATAGATGTATATGTTCTCTCGAACTGATAGGATGAAATCAAATGATGTGAGATGAGATGAGGTGATTGTGAATAGGTGATGGCTAAGTCATTTCTTTCCTAGGTACTCCAGCTTCAGTCAGCTCCATGTATTTCGTACCTGATCTATTTATCACCCTAAAACATTCTGTCGGTGTATAACCCGTTCATCTGATATCTAGGTGGGTATTGAAAGAGTATGTTTGCTTGCTTGCTTGCTTGCTTACTTATCCTATTTATCTATTTACCCTTTCTACTAAATCATATAACCTAGACCTGTCTTGAAATTCAAGATATATCATATTGTATTATCTAGGTACGATCGATCAAAGAGAAACCCCCTACCTACTTAGTAGTAATAGCACCTAGCTAAGCTAATACCCACCAAACATTACTAATCCCATCCGATGATTCGTTCGATGATTTATTTCCTATTTCCTATACTCTGGAGTCTGTACGGTAGATAACCACCGGTGAACTAGTAAACCATGATAAAAAGTGGATCACATTCGTCACTTTTTCTCTCCGTTTGACTTTAAACCCCAGCTTTGTGGGGGTACTTTCACTAGGTAGTGACTAGGTACTTTGCATTAGGTACTAGATAGAATCATTTGTGGTTTCCGGTTTAATGCGTGCCGAAGTCGCTGGTTGGTATTTGGGGTGAAGTGTGAAGTGTGAAGTGTGAAGTGGGAAGTGGTACTAGTGAAGTTTCTTGTACATTTCTCTCTCCTTTACACTTTACTTCCTAGGTATTTTGTGTTTTGATTTGCTTATTTCTTATCTATTTCGCTGGATTTGATGCTCGAGTACTGGTAGTCTTACTTTACTTTAATTTACAGGTTCTTTGAGGATATACGGATTGGATCTCTGTATTCTATTGCTTGATTGGTTTGATCGGTCAATTGGAGTAGGAAATTCTCAAGGTTGAGTGAAAATGACAAAGACGTTTAAGGGTTCGGAAGGTATGGGGTTTTTGCTGCATCTTGTCTCATCTCATCTCTACTTCTCTATATCTTTTACCAATGCTTGATTTGCACTTCCGCAAACGTCAATTGATCATCGCATTTTACTCATTGTCATCATCTATTCCAATAAACTAATATACAACGATAGTCGCATCCCATAATACTCTCGAGTCATGCTGGGTATGCATCAATTCAACCATCTACGATGTAACGGAATTCCTTCCCAACCATCCCGGCGGATCCAAGATTGTTTTAAGTCTTGCTGGTAACATAGACGCTACCGAGGAATTCGAAATGATTCATCCGCCTGGAACTTTAGAAGAGAATCTCGATGCCTCCAAAACAATCGGCAAGATTGACGCTTCAGAACTAAGAGAACCGGTTGAAGAGAAGAAAAAGAGTTCTCCTGTTGAAGATGCGAGTCAAAAAATCGAGGACGAAGATGCGATTGATATAAATACCGATGTAAAGACCCTATTGAATCTAGACGAGATTGAACAGTTGGCCACGAAGAAAATGTCGAGTAAATGCTGGGCGTATTATTACTCGGCGGCTGATGATCTCTGGTCGAAAAGTTTCAATAATGCCGTGTATCGACGGATTCTCCTTCGACCACGAGTCTTTGTCGATTGCACGAAATGTGATTCTTCAACCACGATCTTGGGACAAGAAGTCGGGTTACCCATTTTTGTATCCCCGGCGGCAATGGCTAGATTGGCGCATCCAGCTGGCGAACAAGGGATTGGAAAGGGAATTTCGAGCTTTGGAGCTGTGCAGATTGTCTCCAATAATGCGAGTATGACTCCGGAACAAATTGTAGAGGGTTCACTTCCGGGACAGATTTTTGGTTGGCAGTTGTATGTGCAGAATGAGAGGAAGAAGAGTGAGGCTATGTTGCAGAGAATTAATGCAATGAGTGATAAGTATAAGTTTATCGTTTTGACGTTGGATGCACCAGTGCCAGGCAAGAGAGAACATGATGAGAGACAGAAGGATGTAGGAGCCAATTTACCTGTTTCATCATCAGTAAAGGCAAAGGAGAAATTGGAAGATAACAGCCCCCCAGCTGGTAAAGGTGGAGTGGGAAAACAATTGTTCATGGGAACAGCTGCGGATTTGACCTGGAAAAATACATTGCCGTGGTTGGCTCAACATACTAAATTACCAATTGTGTTGAAGGGTATTCAAACTCATGAGGATGCATATCTAGCATCTCAATATGCACCACAAATTAAAGGCATTATTCTTTCGAATCATGGTGGAAGAGCTTTAGATACAGCGCCACCGGCTATCCACACACTCATGGAGATTCAGAAGTACTGTCCGGAAGTTCTTAGTAGGATAGAAGTCTGGGTCGATGGAGGTATCAAGCGAGGTACAGATGTAGTGAAAGCTCTCTGTCTAGGAGCTAAAGCCGTTGGAGTCGGCAGAGCTGCATTATTTGGTCTCGGAGCTGGTGGTCCAGAGGGTGTAGAGAGAACTTTCGAAAGTAAGTCATATCCGATTTTCTAAATTTCATGCAGTACTCCCACTCTCCTTATCTTAAAAAATGACTAGAAAAACAACAACAATTGAGAAATTTACTAACACATCCAATCCACTAGTCCTCAAATCCGAAATGGAAACTTGTATGAGACTTCTAGGTGTAGAGAAGATCAGTGAATTGGGTCCTAAACATATCAATGCCAGAGCGGTCGAAAGAGATTTATATGATGGACATCCCGGATTGGAAAAATTGGGATTGTGGGTAAAGGCGAATTTGTAATTTAGAAGGTGGGAATGTGAGTATTGGGTTGATGGGTGGGATGTATGTAATGTATGGTAATGTGTATTTGGATAGATGAGTTAATAGATAAGTTTATGTTTATCTTCTCGTATTAGGTACGATTCAATAATTAGTGTATCATCAAGTTTAATAAGTGCTTAGATTGTGTGTGTGTGTGTTTTGTCTGTTTGTCTGTCTGTTTCTTTTGATTGGTTTGAAATGTTATCGTACAAGGTTAGTTTATATAGTAGTAAGTAATCTTACAGGATTAATAGGAAAGAAAGAAATTTTGAAAGATAGGAATGAATTGAATAGGTACCTAAACAAGCTAATATTAATAATAACAAAAGAGTAGTTAATCTATATCTAGGTAGTACTACATAGATCCTTCAAGTTTGAATACTACGTATAAATCTAGAAAATACAGTAATTAACCATGAGATAACTAGATAGATATAAGTTATAACTGCCTACTGAGAGGAAAGTAAGATGTTTAAGTCTTGAGATCTTACAATATTAATGAAGCAGTAGGTACGTATGGATTACGGAAAAGCAAAATAGGGAGGGAGGGTAAATTGTGAGTACCTAGGACTTATTTATTCATTTATTTTATGAGTATATTTTTATTTGAAAAAAAAAATATATATATATATATTATTTATTTATTCATTCATATATAGATAGGTATAGGGTCACATATATATATATATACTCTCAGCTCATCACAAGCTGGAATGGAGGGAAAAACTCAAGATAGGATGACAAGCTATCTAGTAATGTAACTCGCGTTCTCTCGTTCCATCATTAACAGCTATCGTACCATTTCAAGTTCTTACATTCAGCAGTGGCAAATTAGATATATAGAATATTGACTTTCTGCTCCTATCCTCATGCACCACAACTAAGTACAAAAAGAAGGCGGTAGAAATGAAGGCTTGGTGACGAAACGTGGAAAAATGGCTCACTCGTTGGCGTTCCTATCTGTATCTTTTTGTTTCAGTTATGTTATTGAGTAATGACCGGATGACTGGGTCATGTATAAAGGCCCTGGGATATTCCTGATGAAAGTTTCACTGCAGCATCTTTTACAGTACTGCATTTGTATCTGCCATTCATCTGCAGATTGCCGTTGAAATCTCCGAGAGGATCCAGTCAAGTAGGATCGGTTGCTCTACTTTCTCATAATCACCATGCTCCTCAAACTCGCACTTGTCTGTCTGGGCAACCTCGTTACTTCAATCTGTTGCATCGATGTAACAGTAAATTCCATTCTCGATGCTGAGATCAAAGTTGCTTCTAGCCAGCTTGACAAAATGAATCTTCCGTTGAATAACAACCTGACTTGGTTCTTCGATTTCACAACGCAACCTCACTACACCTACACGCCAGGCGCTGTCGTCAACGCTGATGCTGCTACATTTCCTGCTTCAACTAATTACGGCATGACGATGGCGTTGATAAATTTGGGCCCATGTGGAATGTTACCTCCTCACTACCATCCGCGTGGGACGAATTTGTGGTGGCAGTTGAGGGTGTGACACAGACGTGGATGATTGAGGAGAATGGGGCGAAGCTCGTTAATCAAACGCTGAGACCATGGCAGATGACAATCTTTCCGAGGGGCAGTATTCATAGTATGCAAAATATAGGTACTGTACGTCCTCATAGGCTAAGATTATCAATGCTAAATGGAATCAAGGTTGTACCAAAGCTACTCTTGTGTCGGCGCTGAATTCGGAGGATGCAGGGACACAGAATATTCTTAATGGGTTTGCACAACTGCCAAAGAATGTAATGACAGCTGCTTTTGGTAATCCGATAGGAGGGTTCAACCTGCCTCCTATACCAGAAGTAGGCACTGGCAGTATAATTGGATCTGCAGCGTGCCTGGCAGCTTGCAGAGGGAAAATGTGACACTGAATCTAGCGCTCTCTCAACTGTAAGTTATTGACCCTCTAACGACTCAGTAAAATTGCTAGGGTTCGCACCAAATGTCTTATTTAGTGTTATATTATAGTGGCGTTCGATGATTGGATGTACAACACAATATGGCGTCGCTGTCGTTTGGTGATTGGGAAAGACAACAAAAGCTAGGGTTGTGGATTATTGCTTGGAGGAAACTATGTAGCGACTTGATATAACAACCGTGCAAAGTATGTTTAACATCGTCCCTACTCGTCTTGGTGCAATATATCCGTAGTAACCACGCAGAGTCTGACACTGGCTGTCAAGGTTGATCAGACGAGGAAATAATGCTTGAAGTTGTGCATTCGAGAATATCATGAATTCACATGCGCTTATTTGCCTCCAAACTTCTTTGCGACCCAAGCGCTTCCAAATTCGTCATACTCTTGCTTCGTTACTGATAACTTCTTCAAGACATCTGGATGTTTCGCCAATTCTGCCCCACCATTCCAAGTGCTGATAATCGGATGTTCTGGTCTCGCACAACGGACGTAACATTCTGCTGGTGCAAGTGCCTTGATCTCAAGCTGAAGCCTCAAAATGAATCCTTCTATCTTTGAGCTGCCTCCTACGACAATGATATTTGCGAGGAGAGCTGGCCATAGACCCATGGGTAAGGAAGAAAGACTTTCCATGACTAATTGAGCTATGCCTGATTGTCGCATACCAATATCCGAAGGATTAAAAAGTAATTCCGGAACCGTGAATCGTTCGTTTCTCAACGTCAAAATATCTTCCGCAGCTTCCGCCATCTTCCCTTTCGTCAACTGTTTTAATTTCCCTGCTTGTAATGGATCATGGTCGCGCACGAAACCTTGAGATCGGTTATGATAATCAGGGAGAACGTAATCTTTCGCTATTCCACCACCTGTCTCAAAAATTTCTCTGCGGTCTCCTCTGGTTCCTTTCCATGTTTTCTCCATATCGCCATTGAAGTCCCTTGAGACATAACAACATGCTTCCTTGATCTCGTTGACCAAATAGGTATCATTACGCATGTCATACTGCCGGAGAGATATTAACCGTGTCAAGTAATTTGTCATGAGCTTGCCTCCCACGTCTAATCTCCGGAT
Organism: Sclerotinia sclerotiorum 1980 UF-70; assembly: GCF_000146945.2. Lineage (NCBI taxonomy): Eukaryota > Fungi > Ascomycota > Leotiomycetes > Helotiales > Sclerotiniaceae > Sclerotinia > Sclerotinia sclerotiorum. Next base: position 2,080,374 of record NW_001820831.1, read on the forward strand.
CGCTGATTGTAGAGGGCGACCTTGTAGAACAGGCGTGATGGTCGTATGAGAATATCCGGCATCGATGAGAAGAATTATTTCGGCAGGTAGGAGGGGCTGTGATGGATCTCGAGCTGGCCCTTTGAATATTCCTTGAATATCATTATACGCATTGAGTATTGGACCTGGATATTCGTTAATGCTAATCCACAGACAAAGCATAGTATTACATACCAGGGCATCGATAGTAGTTAGCAAAACCGAATTCCTCAAACACCATTTGATCACAGTTTGTCTGCAGAGCCGGTAGCGCATTAGGGGCCTCTGTCAATATTAGTCCTGTCTCTCGTGGATCGCAATGCAGCGGTGCTTTTTTGTCAAAGAATTCGTGCTCCCATATCTCTTTTTCTGCTTCCCAGTTCACCAAATACCCTTTTTCAACAGGTCTACGAAAAACGATGTCTCCAAAATCCTTACAGTTGTCCAACTGCGATCCAATGTAAACTTTCTTTTCGCGGTCGCGGGCGATACAGTTAGGTATAATTCGCGGCGAATCTGTGGATTCTGGAGAGGAGAAACCGGCCTTGATGGTGTAAGCTCCATTGTCAACAACCAAAGTTCTAGTTGAAGGTGCTTGAGCAGCAGCAGCTGCTTTTCGATTTGTAGACATTTGTTTTTACCTCGTCCAAATTTGGACTAGGAAAGGTCAGCACATTATTATGGCGATGATAATTGAAGTGAGTGTTGGTAGCTTTTTGAAGCTTCAATTTATTGATGATGCATTTGCGAGGGTGGATGTCGCGTCGCACTACAGAAGTCACGCAGAAACCCCCACTAAGAAAATAGTTTTCAGGCTTCAGATTTCTCAGCGTCATAACCGTTAGTCTTACACCATAACATCAACATTATGGTAGACACCGAAAAGAAGGCCAGCGATGACTTGGCTATTCTGAAGTCGACGGTCGAAACTATCAAAAATTTAATACAACAGCTACAAGCCCCCGCGAAAGCTCCGGAAGATGTCAAGGAGGGGTCATCTTCCGAAGAGACAGAGCAATCTAAGCATGCAGACGTCAACGCTATCGACCTTGCCCATGATTCAGCGAGTCTCATAAAGGCGCATTCGACAAAGCTGTCTCTTTTGATTATCAATAAACCATTTACGGCGTCGGCAATCAATAAAGTGTTGCGGGAACTTGTGGCTGGGCCTTTACCAGGCCTGGCATCTGCCGTCGAAATTTGCAACGCAGCGAAATATACGAAGGCTATGAGTGAGGAACTACAATGGAGAGTGAAGAAGGTCTTGACGGAGTTGTCAACTCTCATCAACGCAATTCCTCTGGATGGGAAAATCCTGAGCGACGATAAGAAGAATGGGACAGGTAAATCGAGTGGGAAGGGTAGTTTGGCTTCAACAGGTGTTGTATGGGATGCCTGTGATTCTGTCATAGGGCTGAAGACTTTAGGTGTAGCAGGATTGGCTATGAAGAAAGCAGAAGAATATCGAGATTTAGTCAAGGATGCGCTCGAAGAGTTGCAAGCATGGGCGGAGGAGGAATCAGATGACGATGACGATGATGAGGATGAGAATAGTGGGGATGAAGATGACGAGAAGAAAGATCCTCAAGATATTGTGGATGATCTTTTTGGATCCCAATCACATATACCCAAGGACGACCCGGAAAAGATTCGTGAAAAGCTCGAGTCGTCAACGAAAAGATTAAGACTCATAATTCTAATGTACCAAGCAGTCGAGAAGAGAAGGTTAAAGACACTTCCTCATCTACCGCATCCCGAGTTGCCTACACAACTGAAGGAGAAATCCTCCGAAGATCCAGGTATAGTGGAGTGCTTAGATGAGGTACTTGTAAGGATGAAGAAGATTACAAACCTCACGGATGATTTAGCAAGTGCGTTCTATGATTTGGATAGTGCTGCAATTGATAAGCTCATGGATGAGACTTGGTTTACAGGCTTTGCTACAGTTGAATTACTGATCAAGAATTGGGAGGGACAAAAAGACGATTTCACTACTTGGGTGCGTATGATCTTCTCAGGATTTGGATTGTTTGCTAATACTCCCTAGGCATACAAATTTCAACTTGCTATGAAAAAGGGCTGGTAATATCATTAGAGCGAAAAATTCAGAGAACTATCATTCTGCTATTACATCGGCATCTTATGTTCTACCTATACTATGATGTTTGGTAAAATATTAGATGCATCCTAATAAGTGCATCTGAGGAGGAGCTTAGATCTAACTTGGTCTTGGATTATAGATGTTGTCAAGGAGAAAATGCTTTGAACTTCTGGTTGGTATATTTAGAATACAAAAAGATATGATACCCCAAAGCAATACGAAGTCTTCTTTTCATTTCTTGAAAACACAATCAGGATTGAGACACTTACTCAGTGACAAGGTTCAAGAGACAGCAAGGATCACTGCAGGTTTCTTCTAGGAAAGTGATCTTCAGTATTTATACACCGAGCTGCAGGTTCATTTTCGTGAGGTACTCGCTCATGCATCTATCTCTACAATACTCAGCTATGCATTATCACTCATTGCCTTCGCTGTGCCATTCGCTCAATTCCGAATCTTCTTTTCATTTGTCTTTTCCTCCCGCAACAGCATCTCTTACATTCATCATAACTTTTGATCGCCTGCAACGACCGTCAACGCAGCACTCCCATATCTCGGCTTCTGCAACGCGAGATACCCCGAGGTCTGATGCCAAGATGAATACTAGGTACCCCACTTCCCCACAAACAGCTATCTGCTTCCCCATGGGATGGATAATTTCACTCCGGCTGATTCGATGGATGAACTTGCATGCATGCATGTATACTACCAGACAGACAAGATGGCGTGGGATGTACAGTATATATACCAGCTTCCTAACCTCTGCAAAAAGTGGGATGTATTTTTGTTCCTCTCCTATCTTACGTCCACCCTCACTCCCTCTCTGATCACCGAAAACCCACAATTCAGAGTCCAAGATAATATGTCCGCCGCAATCGAAGATGCACCTCCGCCGCCAAATACACAGAAAATGGACGACAAGTTCCCACAGCCTGTTTCCGAAATATTGCACGTCGAGCATATGCTTGACTCAGGAAATGACAAACCAGATCATATGGATTATGGACGTGTTGATTCTGAAGTTGCTAAATATACCAGCGACGTGCTTATCCACATAAGTGACGAAGAAAACCGTCGGCTGAAAAAACTCATCGATAGACGAGTATTAATTATAATGATCGTAACATATTTTATACAAGCGCTGGATAAAGGAACATTGGCTTTTACATCGATTATGGGCATCAGGGCAGATGCTCATGTATCTGATTCACAAGTATTTCCCCATCTGAATACCTTCGGATTTGAACAATTCGCTGATACACAACTAGTATCCATGGCTCACAACGTGTATATATATTGGAATTCTGGTCGTCGAATATCCCACCAATTGGGTCCTTCAACGAGTACCAATTGCAAAGTATCTGGGCATAAACGTCTGTGTTTGGAGTATAGTACTCTCCATGCATGCCCTCTGTCATAATTTCGAAGGTCTACTCGTCACCCGCACTCTTCTGGGAATCTTCGAAGCTGCCTGTCAGCCCATATTCGTCGTCTTATCTAGCATGTGGTACAAAAGAGAAGAACAAGCAGGTGTGGTGATATATTGGTACATGATGAATGTATGCACGTCTCTGAAGCTCCCCAAATCCGCTCGAAGAATCCCAATCTAATGATAATAAAAAACGCAGGGCGCTCAACAAATCGTCGGCGGACTCCTCGCCTACTGTTTCACGCTCCTGAAATCCGGGCCCCTCAAATCCTGGCAAGCCATCTTCGTCGCCTACGCCTGTCTCTCTTTCCTCTGGGGAATATTCATCCTAATCTGGATGCCAGACTCGCCTATGCGTGCGAAATGCTTCAGCGAACACGAAAAAAGACTCATGGTCGAGCGAGTGCGCTCCAACCAAACCGGCATGCAGAACCGCAAATTCCGCATCGAGCACGTCAAAGACGCACTAACCGATCCGCAAATGTACTGTTACTGCCTAATAGCCATCTGTACCACGTTACCGACGAGTGGCCTGGGTGCATTCGCCAATATCATCATTACGGGATTTAACTTTACGGTGCTACAAACACAGCTTTTGTCGATGGTTTTAGGCTTTTACATCATCATTGTATTATTATCGAGCCATTATCTGGTCAAGAAGTATAATCAAAATATTCTCGTCATGACATTCTACCTAATGCCGTAAGTGCAAACATTCCCTCTCATCACACACAATAATACTTACCAGAACCTTTCATCTAGATCCTTCATCGGCACCGTAATCCTCATGACAATCCGCAACACGAACTTCAGCACGAAAGTCGGACTCCTGATTTCCTACTACATAACCCTCTCGTTCTGGTCCACTGCCACTCTATCCCTGACACTCATGTCCCGAAACGTCGCCGGCCAAACAAAGAAGACCATAGTCGTAGCTGCAAACTTCATAAGTTGGGCTGCAGGGAATGCGGTTGGTCCTCAGGTGTTTCTGAAAAATGATGCGCCGCGATACTTTATCGCCTTCGCTACTCATCTTGGTTGCTACGCGCTGCTTCTTTTAGTGTTAATTTTTTTGAGATGGCATCTAATGAGGGAAAATAGAAAGAGAGATGAGTTGGCTGAGGCGGGAGTGAGACAGGCCAATGATCGGGACATGGTACACGCGTTTGATGATTTGACGGATAGAGAGAACCCTAACTTTAGATATGTATATTAAGATAAAGGGATTGGTGTTAGAGTAGACTATGCAGCTTGCCGGGACAGGGCTGTTTGATCAAATGATAATCACGATGATGCATGCATATATAATTCCGAAATACGTGTATGAAAACCGCTTTTTGTATATATCATGGTAGTGGATGAAAGGAATGAGAACATAGAGACAAGCCCTCACATATTACCAAACGGCCACCTCTCCAATCATTAAGCTGGCTAAGGTATAATTTATCCAGCATTCGAGGAGTCAAAAGAAAAGAAACATCGAAGAATTCATCCTGGACCAATAGGGATGCTGATAAGAATACTACTGTACACGCTGTCTGGTCGAACACATTAAGACCCGACAACAACACTGATGCTTCCTACAAGCCGCAACGCTACTATTTAATGGAACGATGCGAGGCCTTGAGGATCAACGGTCATTGGTTGCTTGCGCTGTTGGAAGTATGTGGTGTATCTAACTTCGCCTTTCAATAAAGAAGCAGCGTCAACAACACCCGGAATCGTTCCGTTCTCTGTCGCTTTTCCCAATTCCGTCGCTTTGACGTAGTCGGGTTGAACTGATACAGGACTATAGTCCATTAGCATGGTACGCCATATGTACGCAAATATATGCTTACCCATTCAATTCTCGATCAATCTGCAAGAATTCCTTCATGGTCTCCTTAGAACCTCTTTCTCTCAAGTACACCAAGTATAGATTGCTAATTTCCTTCTTAGTATCCAACCTCATAGATGTCTTAATCATATCGCTGTGTATTTGCTTAAGCCTTTCGTGATGCTCGGCTTCGGAGGCTGAATTGGTGGGCTGCGCCAACTCAAACTCCACGTACTTAGTCCAGAAATGACGGCTTTCGGGATACCATTGTTTGTTCTTCTGGAAAACTTGACGAGCCTCATCGACTGATCCTTGGATCTTCCACAACAAGAAAGCCCACTCAACAACAAAAGCAGCCTTTGAGTAAATATCTAGTTCTGCCGAAGCGATCTGTGCTTTATATACTTCAATTGCGGCATTAAGGCCTTTGTGGCGGCGTTCAAGATTGGCCCAGGAAATTATTGTCTCTACATGACCAGGCATGCGGTCTAGAATGGCTTGATGTATATCCCTCGCAACATCGACACGGCCGGTCATCTCCTCGAAATATGCGTATTGCAGCCTAATACCGGGTCTGCTGATAGGCACATAAAGTGTGCTTGCTCGCTGGTATATGTTTCGGACCTCTTCTTCCTTGCGCTCCTTTGATGACATCCAACGAGCATAGCGAAACCAGAACTCATCGTAGAATGCGCAGGTTACTAAACACCTCTCATATAAGAAAATAGCACGGGTATAATCACCCTCGGCCTCTTCAAAGTCCAAATACTTGCGCCAGTTTGCAAGCTGTTGGTTATCGAGCTCGGTGACATGGAAATAAGGGCGCTTGATTTCAGACTCGTACGTCCAACGTTTTGTGGTCTCTGCTTGTGTGCGAGCAAAAATTTCGAGATGGAAATTATCGATTTTGGTTCTGATGTCGCGTTCAATCTCTAATTCGCCCTTTGGTCCAGTCTGGAAACCGGCATTTTCGGATACAACATCCGCGCGAAATTGTTCGAGTTGTTCGGCAGGGAGAAGCTCTTGTAATGGACGGGTGTGAGCTAATTGGCGGAAGCGTTCGAAATATCTGGCATATTGATGCATAGGGATCTTTACGACCCGGTTCAAGATAGCGAATATTTTGTCATGGGCTTCAACTCTGTCCTCAAATTCGAGATATTTGTCCCAGAAAGGGTGCGCAAGGAAGTCTAATCCGACTGCGACAGCTCCACGCTCGAAAAGCCTAATTTTGGATGTTAGATGCGAGTTATAGACCAAAAAGGGGAGGAATGGAAAGGTGGCAAGGAGTGCAAATACGGGAAGGGCAATGTGCTTAAATTCAAATATTCATATCCTCCTCATGCCGACAATGTGTGCAGAGTGATACGGGGTAAAAGCGAACGTGTGATAGCAGAAAGAGATATCCTGGTCATGTTGGTGAGAAGAGTCAAACATGAACAGCTTTTGTTGGCATTTCTCACCGTTTGTGAGCCATGAAAACTCCTAACGTAGCCCATCTTGGCTGCCTGGTCATGCTGCAGATGCTGTGTTAAGGGAAGGAAAGCATCTAATATACTTACTCTCTGATCACATCAGGATCATGACTTGTCTCCACCTTGAAAGAACAATAATCCGTCCATAAGTCCACAGATGTTGCGATACTGGCAATGCCTCTCTCGAAAACCTAGAGTGTGTCAGCAAATAGCTCAATGCGACACAAATTTATCTTCAATTTACCATCTCAGCAGCTTCTGTGCCAGCTATGGAGAATTCCAGATCTGCATACTTCTTCCAATATCCAAATAGTAGGGGAAACTTGGCAAGGAAGCGATCGTAAGAATCTCGAGTTGTCGCAATTGCTTGTGGACTTGAATTGCGATTCAACCCTCCTTCCAACGTCTCTGCTGCGCGAACAAGTTTTTCCCAACTCTCGAAATTATCGGTATCTTCAAGCTATAAAAGAACATAATTAGCAGAGGCGCAATCAATTGAAGCAATTTAATCCACCTACAACTTCGGCATTGAGTTTCTTGATCTCAGCAGACTCCTCGTCCGTCCCTCCATAATGAAAATCAGCCATTGGAGTCGACGCGTTACTGGGTAATAAAATCTTCAATTAAAAAATGTTTTTGAAAATGAAGAATGCCACAAGAGTTTCGAATCCTTATGCTTCGAATCTGAGACTTTAAGTGTGGTTTATCAATGGAGACAAGGGATTGTTTGTAAACTATGTAGTAGAGAAAGTTACCGAACAAGTGAGGCTGAAATTTGAGCTCGATCAATCAAGAATGAGCTTAGTAATTGAAATTGTCAGCAGCTTTTTCTGGCCTGGAATTTCGGGTTGCACTTGAAGTTTATCAAATGTGAGCCTACTCTAATAAAGTAGGTACTTATCGCTAAGGAAGTTTTAGAGGGGCTTCAAATTGAAAAGTATCACCAGCTTTCATCTCAAGGCGATTCAAATTATGTCGTTCTTACGCTTGGAAGACCAACAGTAACTTACTGTTTAAGCCAAATACTAGATATGAGATATGAACTGCACAAGAACAGCTTAACCAGTTTCACGCGTTGTGCTTTTTATCCCATCATCCCATGCCCAGGTGACCAGGAAGTCTATTAATTATTCAAGCTGGCCCATCACTCTTCAGAATCCGTCATGTCGAACAAATACCATCCAACAAACAAATCACAACGATATCCTCGTCGACAATATCATATATCTAACTACGTGAACTTAGACCCTTGATGAATTTCGCAGTTTCTCACGCTCGATCCTGATCTCCAATTTCCAAACTTGACTTTTATGTCTCGTCCCTTGCTCTCCAAATATTTTTATTATTTAACCAACTTCCCAAACTTTCAGTCCGCTGGTGGTCCCAGGTACCAAATATCATCATCCTTGGCTGTAGCATTATCCTTTCCCTAAGATCCTACCATCCACAGGCCATGCTGTCAATTTTGGTCTCATCGACTTCCTATCACCTTTAGGGTTGGGACTTCGATGAGTACATAAAATGCAACGCATCATCGGGTGGCTCAATGTCAAGTTAAGTTTGCAGATTTCAAGTTCGCCAGTAACAAAGTCATAATTCTTTTGCGTTGCAGCCCTTGCATGAAGAATGATCTAGAATGAAACAGGCTTAGCTCCACGCTAATAATTATTAGCCCGCACCTCCATCCTTTAAAAATTTCTTTCAACGAAATTCCAATGATAAATTATCAAGGCTGGTGATGAACGATACAAAGTATCAAACATATAGGAAGAGAATGAACGCTTCAATGAAGCATGATCTCACTTGACAACTTCTGAAGCCTTCACAATTTTATACATTTTTTACAGTTTTACATAATATGTTTGCTTGGCCGCGGAGGAAATCTTTGATGCAAAGTGGGTTCACAAATAGGGCTCACTCCAATGACTCTGTTTGATGATGGAGCTTTCAACCATTGCCAGTGCTTTTTCATGTGGCCATTTTGGGTTATCACCACTGTCAGACTGTTATTCGAGCTCTTCTTCCATTACTTGTTGAAATTGGGCAAATCTGCCTACTACAGGTAAATCATTTGCTAGCATACAAGTTGTGGTCCTTGATGATTTGGGACTTTACCAACCATTGCATTCTTGATAAACTTCTCAGTGCGCCTCAGCATATTGCGCACCGGACATCCCAAGCGTACTACTGCATGTTGCATTGTCTAGGCCCAAGTGCAACCCACATGAATTGAAGTCGTGAGAGAGCTTGTTTGTGCCATCATTCTCGTTTCCGAGACAAATTGTTCATCATTGGTCTGCGATAACATGCCATCGATTGATTGCACTGTTTTGAAGTATCCTATTTTGGCATTTAAGGGGATAATCCGAAGACGAAGCAGCCTACAATGCCAGTGCAGACTTAGTCATATATCCCAACTTATACAAGAATGTACATACTGCGGAGAGAATTTGCCCGATGCGATTTTAATGTGAAGAGATCAAATATGCGAGAATAGATAATGAGGAAGAACAGAAACAATAACAAAGCAAGCTCTACCAATGAGAAAACTGAGCATCATCCCCAACGACAAATGTACTCTGATATCCATACTCCCTGCCCCCTGCTCCTAGACCCTATTCTGCACCAATCCTACGATCTCGAATACGCATAACTTGCCGTATAATCATGAGGATAATAAGGCTGATTTCTTCCCGGATACGTTTCATTAGGATAAGGTAAATCCTGGGGCGGTATACTTCCATAGCCATGTTTAAAATCAGGCGGATATCTAGGTGGTTCTCGAAGCTGCTCATTGGTCTCGTAAGCACTATTGCTACTTCTATACCGCGATCCGTATTCCGATTTCGATCGGCCAGATCTAGAAGAAGAAGAGATAGAGCTTCTAGAAGAACCGGAGCCAGAGCTTGAGGAGCGGCTTGGTTTTGAAAATACGGTAGATGCATGGGATTTGGTGTCGTCGTCGTCTGATGACGATGAATCGTCTTCGTCGTATCTACTAGAGTGTCCGTCATAGGAAAGGGAAGAGCCACGGTGTCGTCTTCCACGAGAAGGACCAGGAGAAAAATCGGCATTTGAGACAGTTTCCCAGGAGCCAGTGGATCCAGCATCGCTGTGTGAGGGACGTCTCATTCGCTCATGTCTTTTGTGACGTCTTTTCTCATTATTGCTTAGTTGTATACCAAAGCCTCTCGCAACTCTAGACTCGTTAATTCGGCCAAAAGTTTTGTCTCTTCTGACCTCCCGCCTCTCATGTCTTTTTTCCTTGTCCGTTCTTTGGCGTTCAGTCAATCTGACGTCGGGTTTTATGAATCGAGACTGGTGAGCATCACGGGAACGTTCGAGAAGTTCTAGTTTGTGCTGATGAACCAGCAGACTGCCTTTTCTCAATGCTGCTTTGAGGATCGCGCTTATGTAGTCGAGCTTTTTGTAGCGGTAGTAATTATTTTCTATAGTCTGCTGAGTCTCTCCATGTAGCTTCTCAAGTGTTTTCAAGAAAGTTCTCATTTTACCCGGTTTAGTCTTGCCGAGTCGATGTGCCTGTGAGTTACCTCCATAGACAATCTCATGTTCGTTATCTTTATGACCGGATCTACTGTGTGTATCTGGTTCTACTTCGTATGTGATTGAGTATCTCAAGAATCTCGTTCGCCCTTCATGAATACCAATATCGAGTGTGACCGATTGCTCTATAAAGCCTGGTAGGAGCATGCATTCGCTGGCATAGACGCTGTAACTTATGTTCTCCCTTTTCTCTTCCCTGGATTTCCTTAAAACAACGAGAGTGATTAGCGAATATGCCTCTTTGGTGTACACAGGAAGGACTCAACATACGGGCAATGTTTTAAAAACTTATGTTTGCCTCTCATCTTTGAGCTAATGGTAAACTACAGGTATAATCAAGTCTTAAAGAACTTGTGACTCAGTCTGTAAAGTTGCTGTGCTGTGAATACCGTTTCACGAGTGATTGATGATCTCGAATTCATTAGAATAATCCTGTCCCATGTCAAAGGTTTTCTAGAAATCTTGAAAGAATAACAATAGCCTCACACCACTTGGATGTCCTACTGTCCACAGGCTTCTGGCCTTAGTAGCTCAGCATTGGAGGCCTGCTCTGCACCGCCAATGGCCGGCGCGTAATTTCGTCATCGCAACAGAATCCTACACTGGCCAGGCCCAGCCTACCTGATAGCGAGAGATCCTACGACTATTCCTCTACTTGTATGCGATCGAATTGACAGCAAAGTCCTAAAGTCGGAAAGAATACTTGCTCCACCAAAATGCTTCTGATATTTGGCTACGCTTCGCGCAGAGCGATATAAAGACTCAGTAGTGCCTTTTCACTAGAAATATGACATTGCAGCGAGAAACAGGTGAAGCGTTTCATTGGTATAGCATAACACCTGCAGGTTCAAAGGAACTTGATATTAAGGGCATCCAGTCCTGTTCCATTAATGGAACTTAAATATGGATTGATATTTGTGGAAGATTATTCATGTAACCTTAATAGCCTAGATGTTCAATTGACAGTTTCCTAGAAAGTCACATCATCCGTGTTAGATCTAAAAAAACTATTTAAATCTGGGAGGATACAGCCCCGTGTATCCGGATTTGCTGTGCTGAAGTTGGACAGGCTGGACGTTGGAGATAAATCGGAAGAGGAAAAGGGTATAATTTTTGGTGGCGGGGAAATATACATCGGTCTACAGGCACGCCAGCACGAAGTACCTCTCATAATTATTGACAAAATTTTCATCCTATTCATGCACTAACACTAGTAGAGGAGACTGTATAAATTCCTGGTTAAGATAATCAAACTACTAGATCCGAGACCCTTCAAAGGATCTAGGTCAATCGCCTTCATCTGACCATGGTTTCAGGCTTCTGGATCTTCTGTGACATTAACACAGTACAACAACGAATTTCGTGTCCCCAAGACACATTACGAAAGAAGAGACTTAAAGACCAGGTCTATCAGCCACTAACAGGTAGTTTTCAAGACCATAAAGCGGTTGAACATGTTTCGCTCGCTTTTGTTCGCTTGGGATGTCGGCCGCGTACGCCAACAGTACTAGGAGAATCAAAAAAATGTGGCCTAATAAAATATGGGAATCAAGACCATAATGATTTGATTATGCATACTAGTTTGAGAATATTCGTGTATCTGAAACTTTGATTTGTAGCGAAAGAGAATTTGGCAAAGATCTGAGATATAGTTTGAAAACGAAAGCAGCTAATTTGCAATTCAGAAGCATATTCTAGATCATGACTTCATTTCATCCAGAGGTTTTCAGTTTCAATGGGAAGTTTCAAGTCTATACTAATATATAGCCTCTTATTCCAGGCCTTGTTCTAGTCGGCTGGTACATCAAAATTCCCAATTTGAAGAGCTGTATGCCCGAGACGCAGCAGCGATTGAGGCTAGTCAAGGACTTGTTTTAAGACGTAGTGGACAATACATCCGTATCGGTAAATACGGCATACTGTTCTTATCTGGTATGCTCTATGACTATCAGAGGATGAAACTATCTACCGGCGAAGACTCAGATCCGGGTAGTAGTAAAAAAAGATTTGCTCCTCCGTGGCACGATATGCATTTCGCTCACAAGTCATCAATATCGTCCGATTATCCTGCTTCGTCCGATTCGAGATTGGGGGTCATCGGTAGCATCAACTACATCTAGATTTCTCCATTCAAGCTCCAGCTTTAAACCGAACGCGAGGCTTCATCTGAATGTAGGAGGTCGCGATATTCATGTACTTCATGGACCGGGTCGGACGCATAAGCCATCATCTGATGATGGTTATGAAACAGATTATAATATCAAGGTAAGGAAACTGAAGAAACTACCTGGACCTAACTACACTGCTGCTATGGCAGTTTAATCATGTTTCAGATTTATCATAGTTATCTTTTTGTCTCTCATTTTGTTGTTTATTGTATTATCTGAGCTATGCTTGCTTCTCTATGCTTCTGGTAGTGGCGTTGAAGGAATATATACCCAATTGCAAGTTGAAGCATTATTGATATCAGCAACATAGTGTGACTTGACCTATATCTAACTCTGTCTTCCAAGATTTGACACTGCGATAAGCTTGAATATTTAATATCAGAGCGCTGTATTTCATCAATAATTGTCAGATAATTAAATTACAAATCCACAATTCTCTAGTATTAAAAAGCTATAAAAAGTAAGAACAGAACCTATTAAAACCATACTGCTACTAACATATCCAAATCGGCGTCGTTTTCTTCCTCATCCCCCTCAATGGTCCAACTACCACCATTAGTTTCATCAATTCCTACCCTAGAATTGTTAAAGCCTACACAACTATCAACAGCCACTCTATCCCAACCCTCCATGTCACTCTCACTCTCTTCATCAAGCATCAAATCATCATACCCTCTCACATCCCCAGCACACCATTCCCCATCCCCTTCCCCAACCCCATCATACCTTTTCCCTCAAACCAAGCAACACTCAACCTTCCACCACCCTCATAACCACCCAACCTCCCCACCTCCCTCATCCTCTTCCCTTCCAAAGCCTTCGCCTCCCTTCTCGCCATCCCTACCCCATCCATCCCCATCTTCGACCAATTCCAACTACCCGGTCTTCTCCTCCCTTCCTTCTCCATCTGCATCATCCCACTCCATCTTCTCTCTCCACTACCCATTCCCACTGCACCTCTTGCTCCTGCCGTAAATTCTCTCTTTTCAGCCGTGTCACTATCAACTCTGACAATCTCATCCCAGAAACCTCGTCGTTCAGATCCATCGACTGCGGTTGCAGAGTTCCGCCAATTGAACATGATATCCAAATACTGCTCAAACAACACCGGTTGAAATCCATTCAATATAAACATTCTACCACAAAACCGAGAGTCCAGAGTGTGTAAGACCGGATTTAAAATCGACATAGTAGATAAGGGAGAAGAAGTAAGAGGAAGATAATGTTCGATATGCTATTCTCATAATTAACAATGAATTTGAAATGGGATGGATACAAAAGGCTTACGGGTATCACACGTTCACAAGATGCTTTCATATTCGCACTATCGTTTTCTCCAAGAGCATCAAGTTCCATACATAGCGAACTAAGCAATGGATTTGAGAATGATCCACCTGCGGCCCCAAAAGTGTAAATCTCCAATTTCGACATCAGAGTTGGTGGTAAATCGGCGTGCAATTGGTCGAGAATATCAGAAACTACCTTGGACCCGGTTGAATGCGACAGGATGACAACTTTCCGAGTACTAGGTGCCAAAAGACTTTCGCGAAGTTGCGAATATAGACTGCGGTGGATAGGCATAATTATAGAGAGAAAGTGTAGCAGAAGGTCGAGAGGAAGTCCTAAGGTGCGATTGTGAATTCCGGTTATGCGGCGGTGGAAAATGATGCCCAAGCGAGTGAGATGATGCATCATCTGAGTGTAGCTGTTCATGATTAGTGCTATGTATAATCCATCCGTATGGCTTTCCTAGAGGGTACTTTTTACTAACCTCGTGCAGGCGCCATTAACGAAAATCCATTTCTCGTCCCCAAAATCTCCAATGGGCATCATACTTTCACAGATTCGATCGTTTCCTCTCAATGCCCATGACATTCCCATAACAGCTCCCCACATAGCTGCACAGCACACCATGAACATCGCTGCAGGCATTGTCAAGAATGCCGGTATGACCATAAACATCGCCCAACACTCTGTAATACATAACATACACTGAATGCCCATTTCGTAAATATCCCTTCTTGAACTCTTCGGGATTGTCTGGGCAAAATTGAAAGTGAAAGACCCCATCATCTGGGGAATACAGTACAAATTTCGAGAAAGTATTTGCATGGAACTCCGCAGAGCTTCCATTGTCGAATGACGGTACTGGGCTGGTGATGTCCCGCATGTAGGATCAATGATCGAAGGAATGACTGTGACTGCCGCTGGGGATATTGATGGTATCTGTGCCGGTAAAACAGGTGGTGGTTGAACGGCCATCATGTCTCCAACGGAGTTCATGGAGCTGCTGTTGCGTGATAACCAGGGCATAATTACTTACAGATTCAAAAAGAAGGTAAAGAGCGTACAGACTCAAAAGCAATGGTTAAAAAAATTCGTATCGCCTTGAGAAACTAGTTGTTTGTTTTGAAGCTAAACACTATACTTATAGAACAAGCGGGGTGCACCTACATTCCTTGACGGGAATGTAAATATGCAAACGCGGAGTAGTTTCCGAGTCTATCTCATTGGCTCAAGATAGAGGGCAGAATGAAATCCCATTCTTCAGTAGAGATTGTAAGTTTTAGAGATCATCACAAGAGGGGGACACCCTTAAGCCTACTTTCTGTACTTGTGACAACTTGTGTACTCCCACTCCACACCACCTCCAGCCTTGAAGCTATTACCCACAGATATCTCCTCCTTAAAGATCTGGCTGTCTAGCTTTAGATCTTCTCCAATTGCCAATACTCTTTCCCATCCATCTTTGATATTCCATTTCCACCTAAAAACCGAAAATGTATCACCGTTTCTCATAACCCCCTGTATCCACTCACCAATTCTGATCACCATCCCATTTACTTCGCCATGAGTGCCCTTAGTTTCCAGCACCCAGCTCATGAAGTAATCACTTTTCTCCCCTTCCATCATCTCCACCTCTAGATCCTCCCACAACTCTTGATAGTCCTCCACTTTCCCAGTCTCTGGATTTACCATGGCTCCCTTTTCCAAGACCTCATTTGTGCCCTCCACAGGATACATGAATCCCTCATCACGATCATCAGGTCCAGGATTTCGTATTTTATTATCTATTTCATGAATCCATTCTGTATGCGCTGGCTTGATCAAAATGCTTTTATCACCATCTTTAAACTCTGCGGGGGTACTGATTGCCCGTCCCGCGAAACCCCATTCTAGCCTTGATATTGCTTGAGGGTCAGAAGTATTGTTTGGGAGCGGTTTGGATGGGTCAAGTATTCGTATGTCTACGTAGTGTTTATCGGCAGATGTCAAGACCAGAGTGCTAATAAATGTATGTTAGAAAGGTCTGAGCTATTGAATTAACAGACAGCCTCGGGTTCGTACTTTGTGTTTTCCTTTGCCTCACTCTCCTGCAATCATTGTTAGCAGGTTCGAATAGAGCTGCAGAAACATTAATAAATACTTGCTCCCCATTTGATATATCTCCTGATTGACACAAAAGGTTCTGCCATAGTGTTTTCTGCACTCCTGAATGAATCAAGAAGAGAGACTGTAATGAAGCAATGGATGGTGGGGGTTTGAAGAAGCTCTTATCGTATTACAGGGAAGCTCTCAATCAGTGCCACAAGCCTATAAGCTACGCCCGAAAGTCTAAATCTGGTGTCTAAACCTTTTAACGTTTGCTAGCATCGTGAATAGGGAATGTCATTATTTAGGTATCAATAACTACAAGAGAAGAGAGCTGTAAACCGTGGTTACTAATAGGAACCATTCCATGTGCATAACCAAAAGTCACCCAGATCGTAACCATCAATACCAATCCTAACCCAGGCTGAAGCGTATTCCTTAAAAACCACTGCAAGAAACGCCGATTCCAAATCTCAAAGGCACGTTTTCAATTCTTCTTCATGTTCTCCCTAACAGACGCACCTGACGCACGATACCAGACATCACCACCCCATCGCATCATGCGTTCTACTGCTTGCGTGGGAGTGAGAGCGGGTCTAACATCAAGATAGAATATTGGTTCCCCGGTGGGTTCTTCTCCTCCAGAGTAATAATCGATTATATATCGAACTTCCTTCTTCTGACCATTATATTCTCTTTGGACAAACCAATCGTGACGATCAAATGGGGGCTCGGTACTATCACCATGTTAGTCATATTCTCCGCCATCAACAGGAATTACTAAACACATACCCATATTTTTCTGGGAAAGCCCAACCCATTAGTTGAATCATGGCAGCTTTTGGTGTTATTTCTTTCGGTCTGCCCATAAATCGAACTAGTTTTGGCTGGGGCACTTCATCTTCATTTGCACCAATGTCTGCGCCTGCCTTGGAACCCACTTCTCCCCTCTTACAATTCTCCCAGCCCTTCGACAGCCCTTTACCGAATCTTCGCTCCCATTCCACGATTTCAGCCCAAGCTCCCTCGTTCAAAAAGTTGTGAACTGATACCATACTCTCAACGGCAGTCGCATCTGTATCGGTATAACCTTTGCGCAAAAGAGCATTGTACATCTGCTGCGGCGAAGGATACTCCCAGTTACCATCGCCAGTACCTTTAGGGATAGTAGATGGTTCTCTTTCAGTTGGCAATGCGATAGTCTGATCTTTTGCTCGCTCTTGAGATAAATCTGGAAACATGTAGTTTAGAGGATTGTATTTGGAGTATTTAGATGTCGATTTAGGGTCTTGAGAGACATTGTCTGGAGTATATGGGCAGGCGGACTCGGGTGATGCTGCAGGTTTTGCCACAGGCTTAAGAGCATCTGCGCTGGGCTTGTGCATAGGACATGATGGCTGCGAGAAGAAAATCAGAATCTCAAAGTGACTAATTGTTGGAGAGAATGGGCACTCACAGGAGGAGTTACATCGCTATTCTTAGGCATGGGGTGAGGGGCATTTCTCATACTCGTAGCCGCAACGGTTGCGGGAGGATCTGCCCAAAACCATCCCATATCGCTTGTGAGAGAGAAGAACAGTAAACTTGTGTACTTTTGGGATAGAATGTGAAGGGTAAAAATGAGATTCCTCAGTACAATATCAAGAAAAAAGTATGAGCCAAAGGTTATATTGGAATTAACTTCACTGTGATTCGAAGGAAAAGAAAAGAGGAGGAAGGAGGAGATTCGGAACAAATTCTGCCGCGACCGTTCAATGAATTTTTTTACCAAAACCGGCGAGTATGGTGGCTTCGAGGTTCCGCTTGTTCACCGAAATTGTATGGGTCCTTCCTTCATGCAGCCGCAGCACTCGTAACCCTACAATGATTTATGACATCGAACAAACGGGCGCAAGATGAAAGAAATCGATTTTAAAAATCGAATTAAAAAAACATTTTCAAATTCGATATTTCTAAACTGGCTCTTGTTTTACAATTAGTATGAAAGTTATCAAGTGAACAAAAAGAATTGCATCTTTTAAGCAACTGAATGAAGAAATGTTTTGAATGAATCCTGACGTCACTTAATCAGCACTTCACTGGCGCATTTGCTGCTTCCCGCCGCCTCTAATGTTTCCACGAAGGGTTGCCTTGGATTGTACTCTAGCCAAACTCGTTAACAGCAAAACATAAATGGAGCCACGATAGTACTCGAGTAGGAGAACAAGTCGATCTTCGCACGAAGGAAGATAAGGATGTTTTTGGTCACAGGTCGAACATGTCTCCGTCAGACCCTTCCAAGAATACGGCCCTCGATTCAATATCGAAATCTTCACCTAGCAACAAGACAATCGTGTAGAAATGGCCGCAGCAGAGGAAGGGGAAAATGGGGAAAATGGCAATTTAAATTGCCCCCGCAGAAAAAAGGACTAATACTGGCAACTTTAGCAAGCTTGAGTCCTGCCGCATTTGTCCGATTATCAGAAAAGGACAATGGCGGAACTGAGATGACAGCGGAATCACGAATGTTGAAGGCATCAAGGGAGGAAATTAGTAAGAGAGTTAGCGATGATGTTCATGGGCTCGAACGAGTCAAAGATAGCATAATCTATCTCCTAGATACCTATCTATGGGAGCCACTCTGCACAAGCATACGATTCCTCCACCTTGTGGCTATATTCGTTCCAGTTATCATTACTATACCTGCTGCATATTTCGGACCTAGGGACGAAGAGCGAGATAATGAGCGGGCGGGTACTATATGGTGGTACAAGTTCTTAGTTAAGGCTATGGAACGAGCCGGGCCTGCGTTTATAAAGGTGCGCCATCTAATTCCTTCTACCTTTGGTTTTACTGACTTTCTAGCTTGGGCAATGGGCCGCCTCTAGATCAGACATCTTCCCCACGCAAATGTGCGAGATCATGTCACAGCTTCATTCCAATGCGCCTGCACACTCGTTACATGCCACCAAAAGAATTATAAGCAGAGCATTTGATGGACGACCCTTTGATGAGATATTTGAAGAATTCCAGGAAAAGCCTTTGGGTGTCGGAGCTATAGCACAAGTTTACAAGGCGAAGCTGAAACCGGATTTGGCAACACCAATTGATCCAGACATTCAGGAGCCTAAGAATATACGAACGAATGTGCGTAGAAATGTTGACACTTTCATCAAGAGTACACCACAGAGAGTTCCATCCAGTTACGTCGCTATCAAGGTCCTCCATCCAGGGGTAGAAAGAGTTGTTAGACGAGATTTACGGATTATGTGGGTCTTTGCCTCAGCAATAAATTTGATTCCTACATTTGAATGGCTGTCATTTCCAGATGAAGTCGAACAATTTGGTCAGATGATGAGACTGCAGCTTGATCTTCGAATTGAAGCTGCAAACTTGTCGATTTTCCGAAAGAATTTCAAACCAAGAACAACAGCATGGTTCCCATTCCCGTATACTCAGTTCACCACGAGGCAAGTACTTGTAGAAGAATTTGCTCAGGGTATACCATTATCTGACTTTATGGAAAATGGTGGTGGGGTATTCCAGCAAGATATTGCAGATGAAGGGTTGGATGCCTTTTTACGCATGCTGCTAATTGACAATTTTATCCATGCGGACCTTCATCCAGGTAATATCATGGTCCGCTTTTATCAATCTGAGAAGCCCAACCTACCTTTCAGCAAACACAAAGACGAAGATCCACAATCTCAACCAGATGTTACCGAACAAGTGCTGGCAAGGCTTCATCCATACCGCCACAAAAAAGATCCTCAAGCTTGGCACGCAGAACTTTCAAAGATTGATAAAGAAGGATTCCGACCTCAATTAATTTTCATTGACACAGGCCTGGTCACAGAACTAAATGCAACAAATCGAAAGAACTTCCTTGATCTTTTTAAAGCCGTTGCTGAATTCGATGGCTATAAAGCAGGACATTTGATGTGTCAAAGATGCCGCCAACCTGATGCAGTCATTGATGAAGAGATTTATGCTCTGAAAATGCAGCATCTCGTCCTATCAGTTAAGAGTCGCACATTAGCCCTGGGTAACATGAAGATAGGGGATATATTAAACGAGGTTCTCTCCATGGTCCGTACCCATCATGTTCGGATGGAGGGAGATTTTGTCAATGTGGTAATTAGCATTCTGTTGCTAGAAGGCATTGGTAGAAGTCTCAACCCTAGCATTGACTTGCTCTCTTCTGCGCTACCAATTTTGCGCGAATTGGGAGCACAGAGCGGAAGTGGGATGCTACGACAAGGTGACTTTTCAATGCTGAAGGTCTGGGCGGGTTTGGAAGCTAGAAAGTTCTTGCAAGCTTCCATTGAAGATGTATGTCCCCACTTTCTTACTCCTCCTTTATTCTCTACTATTGTGTTCTTAATCACCACATCTACACTACCCTATTTCCTTATTATCGCCACCATTCTATTTTGGTCAATTTTCTACTCACCACATTCATGTTCCGTTGGATTGTGTATGGTGGTCCTGGTAGTTGATTGTGACTAGTATTCGGTTGGAGGTCTGTCCGTGGTTAGTCCATGGTTATTGGATCAATATATGAAATCCAGAATCAATGTCGTCTGCAGCTCAGATCAACTTGCTGTACAACATTATTTTGGAAGCGCTGAGACATCACTCCGCTTACCTCTTGGCACTGGCCACCCCCTGTTTTTTTGTCTACCTCACCCTGAGTTCCCTGTCCCAAGTCTTCATTTTGTACATGCCTTGATGATGACAATGAGCCCGAACCTTTCTATTTCTACCTGGCCTATACACTTTCTGTTTTCATTCCAATTTTGTCATCTCTTCATTGCGATTTCTCAAGGTTAGCAATGAATGCGCTAATGCTAACAATTTGATGTAGGTTGAAACATGTGTCAAGTATGACTTATTATCACCAAATGTATAGAAAAAAAGAGGTAGAGTGGTTTGGATAGTGGTTTTCTGCTTTGATATAGATCCTGCTTATACTAGTCTCTGTCCATGTTGTATTATACTGTGCATACGGAGTAAAGGGGTGGACTGGTGTTTGATTGTTCTAAACACTCCATTGTAGTCTTCAAATTAGATTTTATACCCTGCTGTTCATATTGAAAAGAACAAACCTCGCCAAGTAGACTCGTCAAGTGGCTTCACCATTGGAGATGGAGGCAGATGAGCATCCGGTTTTTGGCAAAGTAACAAAGGTTAGACCGATGACAGTGACAAGATCTGAAGCTTTCTCCTAGAATTCATTGAAAAGTAGTAGCTCTTTACAGAGAAATTATCGATAGTGGAATCCTGATTAAGACGAAAAATGAAAGTGATAGTAACTAGAAATGACAACACCCGGCCCGAATATTGCCGGCACAGGAACAATTTTTCTGGTTGACTAGGTAGTTTCAGTCAGTGTAAACAACAACAAACCTTTCAAGCCTTCACATACTATCTATACTTTTCTGTTTCTTCACCTTCTTGCTTCTTTGCTGCCAGTATCATAGAGTAGGGCTAGCTTTCTCTGTGTTCCCACAAATATAATTCCTCAAATTCATCTCTTCCCTTTCCCCTCTCAACTGTTGTATTAACTTGAAAATATTCACCGCCTAGACACTCGTCTAAAAGAGATAACTTGACATTCTTTTTGTATCATGAATGGCTCCACCTTTTCTGCTTGTCTTTGACAACTATCCAGCCTTCAGATAATATAGAACTCCTCAGACTTATATCTCCTACTACCTACCATAAAGACACTGCCAGCCCCTCTCCACAACACCAATCAAGATGCTTTTGTACCAGACGTGATCCAATTCTCATCTCAAGCTTTTATAATTCTCTCATCGAATGGCCTGAGTGACATTTCTTGGCCTTTCTCTTGGCTTCTTCCTTCAAAGAACTACGGCAAGGTCGCAAACACTCCTCCTCCTCCTCCTCCTCTGCCAACATCATATTCGAATGCATCTATATCATCTTCACATAACTGCTACTTGCTACTTACTGCTTGAGGCAACCACTTCCCAAAAATTGCGCTTTGAACGTTAAAAGAAGTGCATCTACAAACTATAGCGCGTGGTCTGCAAACATGGATGGAAACTACAAAGGAGGTCGAGGACCACAACCTACGTATAGATCAATAAATACCAAATCACAGCGGACAGAAGATCCTTTTGATGATTCGCACCATTTGAAGTCGCCTCATTTAAAATCGTCAAATGCGCATTCTAAGGACGTTGATCCAGAGAGACCATCTACTGCGCGCAATAGTCGAGTAAGTCACAACTTAACAATACCTACTACAAAAGCTTGAGAGTTGAGTCTGCTAACACTTCTTAAGTCTAACAGTCGATCGATAATGATGGCTCGGGGAGCGTTTTCCAAAAGTCTTAGTGTTTTTAAGGAGAAAGAATTGACACAAGTGAATCAGAGTTCATCAAATGGAGATTTATTTGAATATCTGATTGCACCTAAGGATAAAGGTGGACAATTGAACACCTCCGCTGGTTCTCCAATGGAGAAAGATTCACCTATATTCACGGACAATCAGGGGGCCTCTGCATTTTCTCAGCATGCATTTGACAGTACTAGGAATAAGCTTCATGACAATCATTCTCGCGGCCTTAGCGGATCTATAAATGATATGGATTCTTTTGAAATAGAAAGCACATATGATGATGGGTTTTATACGGCGAATGAGATTGAATCAATGCAGCATCGTCGCGAAGGCACTCCTCTGAGCGGCTCGGTTCCGTATAATGAGTACCACCAGTCACCGTCCTATTCGATGCGCCACGATACTCGCATAGTCGGTCCGGCTTCAGTACAAAAGTCTTCTGCAGATCAACAAGTCCAATCGTATAAGACTCATCAGGCTCCTGTGTTGGTTGCAAAAGGTCCTGGAGATAATGCAACTTCGAGATTTAGAGGATCGAGCACATTATCATTCACCAACACCGTACCATACAATGCAATGACTGCTCCGGAGAGCAACATGGATCAGGTAGATGTTCTCACCGGCGACAAAGATTCGACATCAAATAAGAGCAAGGAGAAGAAGGCTAAGAAAAGCAAGTTCTCCCCGAATTCCACGGCGGTTTCTGCCATCTCTGATAATCAACTCTACTCGGGACTAAGCGACATGCACACCGGTCTTTTTTTGTCGACGTATAACGGGAATCGTGCCTCAGCACCTCGTTCTAAGGATGCCAGATCGACAGGTTTTCCTACAGAGTTACCTCCGCGTCCTGTTCCCCGGCCGCCACTGCCTATCAGAGTGACCGCGGAGGCTAGAGCGCAATTTGCCGCCAGGAAACAGGACGAGAGATTAGCTCTAGAGCGACGCTTGGCAGAGCCTCATCTTGTCCGACGCACTGTTTCTACCAATAATAATTGGGGTTTTAGCTTCTTCCAAGGTCTTACCTCTAATTGCTGGGCTGCGTTCGCCGTCACACAATTTGGATTTTTATCAACGGGAGTTAGCGTGGGTGTCGTCGTTACAATTAAGAGCACAGCCAGTCAGTCATCCACTAGTAATATCAGTGTAGTGGTTATCTGGTGGTTGGTGCTTAGTTTGATCCTTCTGTGTGTTGGAGGTACAACCTTTGGCTTCATGATCTGCCGCGAAAGTGCATATCATCCTCGCGGCGGATTTAGACAACATGCTGGCAGCCGAGAGATTGTGGATGGAATTATTGGAAGTAGGGATCTGGAAAGCGGCCATCACGGACAACGATCTTTCGAAATGGCTCCTAGAGCTAATGCTATTCGTCGGGAGGCCTTGTCGACTTTCGATGCTCCTCAACGAGTCCAAAATTCCCATACTGAGGTTCTTCGGCCTAATATGGAGATATATCAAAGAGGACCAACTAACCACCATGGATTCGAACAGGTTCCTACGTATGGCGCTGGAGAAGGACCACATTATGGGCCTTACCGTTTAGACAGTCCAGAAGTTGAAAATTATGACTATATGTTAGCGAATCCAACGACGCCCCTAATGACGCCCCTAACGCCGTTACCACAAGCTGTCTTAAAGCCAGTAACTTCTCGGAACATCAAAGATTTCCCAGTTCACCATCATACTCCCAGTAAACTAAGTGGATCTCATTCAGCGAACCCTTCTTTGCCCGATGAGGCTTACGGTACAATGGGTGTTCCTAGTTGGACATCGACCAGGAGTAGGGATAGTTTGGTAGCAGCTGCACCACATCGAAACTTGGCGATGAAGAACCTCCTTGGAGAAACAGCAGCTCCCGAGGTAAGTCCAAGTTGCTTTATTCAAGCTTTATTTCATAGTATTCAGTGGGACTCGTACTAACTTTCATTTCTCGCAGAACTCACTTAACACTACGAATACTCTGAACAGAGACCGAGGCACCATAGAGTCCGTAGCACCATCCCAGACATCTGTATATTCATACATGCCATCAGCCCACCCCTTACATCGTACACCCGCGGAACTGCAGCAGCGACAGGCAGTGGATACTTTCGTACCCAGTAGTCCCAACGCATCTTGTATGAGTTCAAGAATCGACTTGGACAAGGCAATGCCACCTACCCTCAAACGGGTCGAGACTGAGGGGCCGCTAGAGAAATTGGAGAAAAGTTTCACTCAGCAGAGTGAGAAAATCGTTTTCGGACAACAGTTTTCCCCTCCACTTGACCTTGGTGACAGACCTTTGGTGGTCTGTCACAAGCGTGTCGTGAATGGAAGACTTAGACAATACGGATCGCGTGAAGACAATCTCGAAGCTGCACCTGCCGTTGCAAGCATCAGTAGTAGCAATAATCCTCGTCGCAGACCGGAGGCCCTTGACCATTGTACAACACCGCAGGCTACTAATGGTGGTATACTTTCCAGATTAAATACCGGGGACAGCTCTACATTAGATAATACCAACCAGACTGACTCTACCTTCGCCTCACGAAACCCCTACCGCGATAGCATGAATGATAATTGTGATAACAGTCCTTGCAACATGGAAACTTTACCAGCTACGTTCTACACAGGCAGTGGGAAGGGGAAGGGTTCAGCATACGAATGATTCGGCCTCATTCTTCACTCCGGATTTAGAAGCTATTAGTTCTCATCTCAACGGGGAACAGTCATCTGAATTTCAGTACTCTTACAATAATTTGCAACTTCTACTACCCTTACAACCTATTCCAATTTTTCACTTCGTTTTACAACTCATTCAACCTACTCCCATTCCGTTAAGAAACAGGAGTAATGGTCAAAAGTTAAATTTGCATTTATTTAAATTTTCCTCACCATCATCTCATTCGAGCTCCAAATATAAATCTCCCATCTCCATCTTTCATCAGAACCCATGCTAAGGTCCCGGCGAAAAGACAAGGAAGGAATTTTCTTGGACAATCGATTCCACTGTTTGAATACACAACACTCTGTACAAGTACAACCTAGCATCTGCGACATTTCCACATTCGGAGTTTATACACGAGATTATTTCCCCCTAAAACCTAATATTACACTGACATAAGGATTCGGAGTCGCTACTAGGTGACTAGCTGGTCCGTTGGACATTTTCTTTCTTCGTCACAACACAAAATATACGCAATACGATAGGATACCTACGATACGAATAATCTTCTACGATTTGATATCGTGGCCGGAATGAATAATTGGACTCGGATAGCGAATACCAGATCGGTCATAGGCTGGACACATTCATTTGGATTATACCTGGTCTGGATACTCTCGATACTATGCGAATTGAATACGATATAGTGCATTTTGCATGATTCGACTGAATACCTCGAGAGGACTCAAGATACAGCGGCTCTTTAATACACCCATTGGGGAGAACTTTGTCGTTGCGAAGCATCAAGAGACAGCAGCTCATCCACCACCCAAAAACTAAACTCAGTAGTTTGCGACTTGTACAACCGTCCCTACTGATTTGAAAATGGCCGAAACATAATCTTACATACATACAATAATTTCACCGCACACCCGCACACACACGTACACATATAAAAACAAAGCAAACAAAATTCAAAACCAAGGAATCAAAGAGAACAGGAAACCCCCAAAAACACACAAAAACGTTACTCATAATAAATACGGCGAAGGAAGGATAGGACAACTAGCTGCTTAGTACAAGACGAGTAAATTCTAATTTTCTAATTTTCTAATTTGAGATCTACCAGTCTTGCGACAAAAAAAAAAAAAAGATGCATTTATGTGCAAAAAAAGCAGAAAAAGAATAAATATAAATGAGGAAATGAGGAATTGAGGAAGCGAGAGGATGGACTGAGTTTCTTTCTCTTTCTATTTCTATTTCTATGGCAAGGAAAGGAAAGGAAAGGAAAGGAGGTTCAACTAACTACCTACCTATCTACTTGTTTTCTGTTTAACTTTCGCTGGCTGGATTTGAAGAGAATCGAAGATGTTCTTTGGGTCGGTTTCTCCTATTTTGCTGTGATGTGCTGTGAGTGGATGCTGATATGTTGTGATTGAAGCCTTTTTACCACGACGTTAATGATGATATGAGGATGATTAAATATGGTATTTTACTAAGAACTTAGGTATATGGAAGCTAACAAGATGAGAGATTGAAAAGCCAACAAGTTCATTCATTGTGCGAGGTATCCAAGCAAAGAGATTCATCCATGACTAAATAAATGCATAGTAAATAGAAAATTAAACACGACTCCTCTTTTTGTTCTCTCTGTGCCTTTGCTCTTTAGCAACAGTCTTTCTTCGCTTCTTCCACCCTCTCGTATTCTCCCCTCTGTGCTCATAAAACCATTTCTGAAAATCATTTTCAGGCGCCTCTTCTGATTCCTTTTCCTTAAATATGAGTTTTCCACCTACCGACTCTTTCGGGGTTGGAGAATTACCGTCATCACCGACATCATCCTCGTTTCCACCTGGCCACACAAATCTCTTATTGACGTAAGCGGTGTCAGGAGTCGGTGCTGCGCTTCGTATGCCTCGATAATCGAAATCACGTTGACTAAAAGGCGTCAAAGGAATTTGATTGGGTTCCTCGCCAATATCGGAATCTTCGTCGTCAGCACCAAAGAAACTAAAGGAGTTTGATTTTGTTTCGGGTTTGGGCTCATTAGAGATAGAGTCAGAATTAGGTTTGGGGCGTTTGTAAAGAGCTTCGAGAGGATGGACCTCTGTGGGAATAAGGGTTGAATGAGGTATAGGGGAGGGTATCTTGATACTCAAGCCAGAGGATGACTGAGGTCTGACTGATTTGGTTTCCGGAGTCATGGTTGAGATGGGTGGTGGCATGGTTGATGGTTTGGACGCGGAGGGGCTCCGGGGAGAGGCTGCAATAGACGGTAAATCTTCGTCTTCCGAGCCGTCGTCAGAGGAATCCGATGACTCAGAATCTGAGGATGTGTCCGAGCCTGATGATGATCCATCATCCTTCGATTCAGCTTCAACTTCAGCTCTAGCTTTAGAGACTTTTGGCTTGGCCGAATTGACATGCGCATCTTTTTCCTCTGACGAGCTTTCACTATCTGAAGAACTCTCCGCCTCAATTGGAGGCTCGATAGCATCGGTTGCTGTCGCTTTCTCGGAGTCTTTAGATATTGATTGTGGTTTGATATACTCATCTTCATCGGCGGAACTCTCCGAGTCTGATGAGCTGCTACTTTCGACTTCTGCTGCCCGTTTCACTTTCTTCATTACTCGCTCCTCGAAATTAGATTCATCTTCTGAAGATTTGTCTTGATCCGAAGCACTACCACCATCACTACCACTACCCTGGTTTTCCATTTCTTCTTCCTGAATGGGCTTCTCCTTTTGTGGTTCCTGATTCTTCCGCACCTTTCTCACTACTTCCTCCACTACATTACCATCCTCGTCTACCCATCCCTTACCATCCACAAACTCCACTGCAGTTTTCACCTTTGTACCTCCGGTGGTACTTCTTAAGAAGGTAGCATATTTCGTACTTTTGGCAAACTCGTGTACAATAACACCTCTACCTTTCTTACTCCTCCTACTCGATTTCTCACCACTCGTAGCCTTTGTATGTGCCGCAACATTTGGCGGTAATACTGTCTTGAACAAGCACTCCTCATTTGTAGTATATTTCGACTTGACAACATTCTTCAGTTCCTTTGATTGCTTTTTGGTTTTGCTGATATCCGCAGCTGTTGTAGTCCAACCCCTTTTAACTTTCCTATCTCCAATTACTGCAGCAGGTATAGTCTCCTCTCCACGTTTGCGCTTTTTGCTTGGATCTTTCCTTTCTCTTTGTCGTTTGGGCGCTTCTTCTGGCTCGTTTACTGGGCTTAGATCTTTCGCTGGCCTGGCAGTTTCGATACGGATTTTTGAACCTTTTAATATGGAACCATGAAGCTTCTTTTTTAATTTCTCAGCGTCCATGGTAGGAAGGTCAACGAAGCCGTAAGCTTTATCCTGGAAAGTTTCGAGAGTATGGTAGGAGATGTTCTTTGCATTGGGGAGGATTGACGGAGGTATTATGGTAGTGAGGAGGTTGGGGTTGAGTGGGGTTATGTGTAACCTTGTGTATTCGGGAGTTGGGGACATATCTATGGTAGTATCTGAATTCGACTCGATACCCTAAGATTTACTGGCAATGAATCTCTATACGTGAAGGTATGTATCAATGATCTTTTAAAAAAATTAGGGAATCGGAGAAATTCATTGATAGCTAGAAGGCGCTAAGATAAGAAAGAAAGGTCTGAGTTACTAGGCAAAACATGTGACCATATGCGGTGAGCCTCATTATTTACCGATTCAATTGTATAATTTGCACTTTATCAAATCTCTTAAACTAGAATCGAACGGATTCGCAGCGATCAGTAGTTCCAAACTTATCAATACACCTCTTATGACATTCTTAGTACCAATTAGTCTAATCATCGGTCAAAACACATCGATCGTAGCGGAACTAAAGAAACCTATCTGATAAATGTATGACTAATCCACACAACTAGTCCGTGCACTAATCAAATCCAACCAAGCAGGAATTTCTGCGCTGTATAAATCTCTAATTGTTCAACTATTCACAACAAGTAAAATGGGGATCTGGTTTAGGGGTATAACATTCCTTTCGCACTATGTGTCCATCACAGTAGTAGACTAGGAAAGGTCTTGGGTTCGATTCCCAAGTTCTCCATCCTTTTGCCTTTTTGTGTTTTTTTTTTCGCACTGTATTTTGGCAGCTGTTTTGTCCTAAAATTATAAAATTGAGCATCATGGTGGTTTTTGTAAGATACAAGTTTTTGGTTCGATTTCTGCGGTGGTTGTTAAGCGAGGTAACAATGTCGATGCTAACTTAGGAATCCACTTAATTTTAGTTGAAAGTACACCAGGACAACACAAGACTTGTTTCCCGGTCCACTTCATATAATTGTGAGTGCGAAAGAAAAGTTATAACAACGTTATTCAGTTATAAAGCGGGTATTTTCCACTAATCCGTTGAAAATGGAGTTAAGGCTCGAACAGTCCAAGCACCTATCCATATATATACTGTTCCGAATATGGCATGAAATGAGATTTAAATTTGACCCGTTGATATTTTCTTACCTATGCGCATTTCTATAGATGTTTCCGTTGTTTTAGGTTTATGATCAGATCGAGTGTATTTCATTGGATTTCATAAAATCAACATGTTTAATAGGAGCGCAAGGTTATCTAGAAATGTACAAATATACTTTGGGTTTTGGCATCGGAAAGTTGTGTCTGGAGAGTCAACGGGACAGGTAGACCTTGGGAGTTTGAGAGAACGGAGCTTGGAATAATCGGGCGTTACATTATGTTAATTGCGGAAAACGAGATCTTGAAACTTCGAAGAATCTCGGAACAAACTGAACATCATTCATAGAGCTATATAATTGTATACGCAGCTTAAAAATAATAGAGTACAGTATATGTGATTTATCTGCAAACCCATCCCATCTCTA
Organism: Sclerotinia sclerotiorum 1980 UF-70; assembly: GCF_000146945.2. Lineage (NCBI taxonomy): Eukaryota > Fungi > Ascomycota > Leotiomycetes > Helotiales > Sclerotiniaceae > Sclerotinia > Sclerotinia sclerotiorum. Next base: position 2,110,189 of record NW_001820831.1, read on the forward strand.
CACGTTTTACCGTAAAATATGATCCCCAAACCTCAATCTCTACCAACCTTCTCTAACCTTAACCTTAACATACAAACCCTTCGCCGGTTTAGCCGTTACACCCCCTTTAATATCCAAATTCTTCTCATCCATCATCTTCTTATCCCTCAACTCAAACTCAAACCTCCCAATCCAGGTCGCCAACAAAATAGCAAACTCGGCTTTCGCAAATGCTTGTCCAATGCAACTTCTTGGCCCATGCAAAAAAGTAAGAAATGCATAATTACTTGAGCTTCCTCCGCTCGTATTATGAGAGTCACCATTCTCGGGCAACCATCGATCAGGGTTGAATTTTCGCGCAGAAGGACCCCACATCTTTTCGTCTTTGTTGATGGCCCATGGAATAAGCATTACACGTGTGCCCTTGGGAATCCGATGACCAGAAATAATCGTATCAACAGCTGCTTCACGAAGAGTGAGAGGAACGGGTGGAAAGTAGCGGAGGATTTCGTTACATACAGCGTTTAAATAAGGCATGTAATCGATATCCTGGTTTGTGACAGTGGCAGTTGAGTCTGGACTGGGAAGTTTTGCACGGACTTCCTCCCGAAGACGAGATTGGACTTCTGGGTATGCGCAGAGTAGATAGATTGCCCAAGCCATTGCACTCGCAGTGGTCTCGTGGCCAGCTGCTAGGAAAGTCATAAGTTGATCAATGAGGTTTTCATCGGGAAAGCCTCCACTTTCCAGTGCGACACTTAAAATATCCACATCGGTCAGCTCCTTTTTCTCTAGCTTCGCTTTTTTCTCACGAATGAGATCTCTACAAACGGATCTAATAGTTTCTGCAGCTTCCTCGATCTCCCCATTTCTCTTGATGGGTATCCTTTTCACGAACCATCCAGGTAGGAAAAGTTGGAGGAATCCAAGAATCTGCGCGGAGCGTGTTGGCTTGAAAACAGTCCTATAAGTCCTATTGAGTAATGTATTAGGGTCTTGGATGGCACCAAAATCTTTGCCTAGGCCAGCCGTTCCGATTATGTCCAGTGTCATTCTACTTGCCCACTGCATGGCTTCTATGATTGCCACACCCTTTCCTGGTTGGTCAATATTTCCATCATTTCCATTCTTTTCCCCGATCATATCAT
>NW_001820831.1:2111477-2133585 GCF_000146945.2 Sclerotinia sclerotiorum 1980 UF-70
ATCCTTACATGCCGAAATGCGAATGCGGGCATGAGGTTTTTTCTCGCGAGATAACTGAGGAGTTCATCTCCCTCTGCCAAAAGAACTCCATTTCCAAGGAGACGCCCTATTCCGAGGCGAAGAGTAGACGGTTTGACGAAGTCATAATTTTTAGTGGTAAGAACTTCGCTGAGCGCTTTGGCATTTGTGACCATAACTCTCTCCGAATTTAAGATTCCCAGATATCGTATGATGCCGTCATTTGGAACTTCCTGTATCCTGTTACATCAATCAATATATGTTTGAGTATATAAGGATTGAAGCTTACCAGTCAAGCATAGGCTGTCCAGTCGGCTCTCCAGAAATTCTCTTCCAATGACCATTCCACCAACTACCACCTTTCGGCGAAGGCAGATGTCTAAGTGATGAAAAGTAGAAAGGATATAAGATTACTCTCCATATCACAAAGCCTATGAACTGCAACAGATATAGTTGCACAAATGTTCCTAGGTAACCTGGGCGTGAGGATGACAATGCATCTGGTTTATAATGAACCAGTGCGTACGAAAGGATGGTCGGTAAGACCAGCAGTCTTTTGAAGGGAATAGACATGGAGACGGACAAATTGAAACTATTCTAAAAATTGGCATATGTTGGCAGAATGTCAAGTACTTAAATGGTGGGCGGGGTCGGGTCGAGAAATGCGCCGCCTCCGCAATCTACTTCCTAAGCTGAAGATTCAACGGAAATAGTAAGGTAGTATAAAATGCCTGTGGAAATGTAACAATGTAACAACGTAATAATTTGCCACCGAAGAACCTTTTATAAAAGAGAATAGATGTGAATCAGACCCAAAGGCACATCTGCTCCATCGCAAGTTTCGAATGTCGTGCTAATTGTATGTAACTGGAGACCCGGGCGCAGACGATTCCACTTGTCACTCGCGAAAAGAGACTCCAATAACTGACTCTATGTACTTATCGTAATCCCGTATTGAAAAGGAAATGAAATGGAATGAAAGATGCCGTAATTAACATAAGGATACGATGTTACTGATGAGTTGCTTCGAAAGAATAGAAACAATAAGATTGTAATCATGGCTCAAAATAACTCGAGATGAAAGGAAGTTTTGGATCTCATCACCCACCAGACCTCAACGTGTGGTATACCCTTTTCAGATGGAATTCCAACAAGGATATGGTAGATCTTGCCCCGTATGAATGCACCAGGAACCCACTCTTTTCACTCTTTCCTCACCTGGGCCGTATCTGTCGCCAATGGATTGTCAAGCATTACGATAGAATCAATACGGTTAAAGCTTGAATCTGACCTTAACGTGAGTAGTATTGGCTTTTCTAGCGGACGGAACGGACCTCCACCAAAGATACCGGAACAGCCTTTTCCGACTGTGTGTTACATAATCCCCCGGGAAAATGTTCGAGGTCCGGCCCCGCTTCTTTGTTGATTGGTTGATCGTGCATCCACGAGGCCAATGTGAAGGATTGTAGGATAGAATCAACTTCCTCTCTAGAACAACTACACTAGCGTACCTATCGAAATTCGAAAAAATACAATATGATTGCTTTCATGCTCAAAACTTCAGACAAGCTCTTGTTATTATCAATAAGATCTATCTACCAACTCTTCCAACGTTTCCTGACGTGATATCCTGAATCCACCAGGAACACAGTCTGGAAAAGCCCAAACCCCTCAAGAACATACTTCTTGCTGATAGCTTGTAGGCTGCTTTTCATCTCATCACCATATTTACATCAATTGAAAAATCCCGTGCTCTTTCTAGAGTCATCAACTTCATCGATAGTTTTGGCCGCTCTATCCATGTATTGTCAGATACTTCTACCTAGGAGTATGCCAATATATACATAGAACAAAAATACCTTTGCTAAATATCAAAACCTATTAAGTTATCTCCATATCGCTGATTTGTTGATAATTGGGTCATAGAAACGCCAGTATATCAAAATCCAACACATACCTTTAATATCTTCCAAGGATACAACCGCACTTCTAAGAAAGCGTTTTGCAAATGGGCAATAGAAAATTGAAAGGATGTAGCAGCAGCAAAGATCTAGCGAACTCCATCGCTTGCATCTTCTGAATGTCGGGGCTTAATATCCATGAAAGATTTGAAAACAACAGATGCCTTGTATTCCTTGATGTATTCAATTTTTTTTGCAATAATAAACCTTCTAGATTGAAGATGTTATACCCAACTTCATTGAAACAGATGAAACCTAAATATTTCCTATACTGGCGAGTACCGTGAAGTTTTCGTCCAGAGTAGAAATCGGATAATTATATAATGATTCCGGGCCATTTTTTTATCTCTTAGGAAAGTTCTTATATCAAACTGTATTTGTTACTTCCTCCCTTGAGTGCGGTCCACAGGTCCAAATCCGCATTGGCATTGATGATTCGACCATCTGTAAGAATCATTCTGAAATTACCGGTCAATTTCGCAAGCTTTGAATACTCTTAATCACATCTGCATAAAATAATTATTCTACCCTTACCGAAAATCCTGACTGCATGCACTCTCATATGTTCAATGTCCTATCTTGCAGAGCTGGTGAGCCGTCCATGCTTCGCTTCCCACGATAATTGGACTTTAGAAAATGTCATTTAGACCGTACTTGTTCTTAGTAGACAAAAGTTTTGCATAGTTTTCACCATAGAAAACCTGCTGCCAATTCGGCTAATCGAAAGCGGCTTTATTGAGGTACGCAGCAGGATTAGGAGTTAGTTTTTGCAGGGCCGGGACTAGCACGTTGATCACGGTTTTTTGGCTGAGAAAATAGCGGTCATATTGGATTGATTGTAAAGTCTGATTCATGCTGCTAGTCAGGTTTTCGCAGTATTACATTAGGCTTTGTACAAAGGTGAGAACGACTTGCGTGCCCAGGAACGCCAGAAACAAGGAGTTGCGCCATTCTGGATGAACAGCATTAGAATGGGTAGGTGCCTGGCTAACATTCATGGAGACACCTGCCAGGATGCCACTATTATTCAAGATAGATTTGATGCCATTAACTAAGGAGATGGAGGAATTATTGGATGCCACGAGAGAACGTGGAATGATATTTCCTCCAAGATTGAGCTCCGTGATATTCATGTTAGGGTTCAGAATATAGAAGGCATCCTGAAACGCAGGGAAGTCGACAGAAGAGAAGCTATAGTCAGCTGTTAGCTGAAGGCTACAAACATGGGGAAACGGTTAGATCTGCCATGCTTACCGTTTTAGATAGTTCTATGAAGGTAAGAGTAGCCCTGACGGTCGGCATTTTTTTATGCAGTTCCAGTCATGGATAGCACAGCACCCTATTTGCCGTCCCCACCACCAGTAAGAGCCCAGTAGAAATCCGAATTTAACTTAGCTCCATAGTGAGAAGTTCTCCTGTTTCAATGACGACCTCCTACTCTAACACTTGATCCGCTGCAAATCCAAACTTGGACCTAAGCGGGCTGGTCCCGCCTCCCTGAGTGTAGCCTCGACTGGAAGAGATGTGTATTGCTACAGCTATACACACTCGCGAGTACGATCGGAGTCAATATCGGGCAATTGGCCACCTCGGCCTTTTCATATGGGACGAATGTCTTGACTCCACAGCTATTTTACAGTGCACATCATTAAAAACAAGCCATCCTCGCATTTATCGAAGCAACAAACTTAGATGCAAATGGACTTCTGGTTGACATGCAGTCTTATCAGCAATCCGTGATCGCAACGACGTATGAATGGCCATCATCAATTTTCAATTTACGGAGGTATGGCATCGGCCGCTGCCTTCCGAAGAAAACAAGGTCAGGAAATGATAACACGCGGATTACTCTTGGCCCACTCATGTCCTTAGGCTAGTGATAACCCCAAAGGTTAATATTTAGGGAAGAAGAAATATCCCCAGTTGCTATTGTCATAATAGTGTCGTCTCTATCGCAGGCTCTTCCTTGTGGCAGCCAATGGTAAATAGTATAGCGATTGCCGGCTTCAGCACCAGAAGCGATTCGTAGAGTTTAGAGGCATACCAAAAAAGGGTATTTCCATTCGTTCCTATTTTGAGCTTAGGGCGAGCCCGAAGATATTCAATAGATACTTATCTAAGAAAGATATCCCGGGATCCTTTGCCATTTAGGACAATATTAAACTCAAAGCGGAACATTCGTAGACCAACTAATTCTCATTGTACTTGTGGTTTTGGCTCACATCACCTGACGATTAGATTGCGATCCTTCCGCTCATTCACCTCCAATCGTATCTTCCAACTCAAAAATAATGGTGTCTAAATACCAGCACCGAGGACATACAAAACAATGTTACAGTATACAGTTAGTCTCTCATGCTACAAAGATGGGAATGTCAGAGTGCCATCATATTTCCCATAATATTTCAGTGTAACGGACTTAAAATGCCCGCCCCCGCATCAAAGGTGTCGTTAAAAAGAGGAACATGACATGTTTCGATACGTCGTGGTTTGTCTTTCGGGGGCAGCTAACAAACTATGAAGGAGATATCAAAAAAGTCAAGTACTAATTAATATCCGTCTTACCCCATATCTAATGATTCATTTGATAGCAGCAAATGAATAGGTACAGAATCCCTTGATGTAGTGAGGTCAGGATTGTAGCTCAGAAGAGGTTGAGCTTCGTTAACACCATCATATAACTTCGATTCTAATTAACCATATTCAGCTCTAGCTTTTTCCGCTTCCACTCGACTTTCGGAAATATAATTGGCTAGAAATCAAAAGTGGATAACACAGCGGTTAAAAGGTATCCACTTTACTAATTCTTCCAATCATACTCCGTCAGCTTCCCCAACTTTTACCTAGATTAATCAGGTTAGATGGGATCCGAGCTATCTGGGATTAATAAAACGGTCGACTTGCCTTTGAAGTAATATGCTTTGCATTCTGTACATAATCTTCCGATTGTGTAATCAGTAATCTCAACCTTGTGATCTTGGAAATTCTCAACAAAGAAACTCTGCAATATTAGTAATATAGGTAATACCTACTAGATAGGTAATACAAAATTGTAGGAAATTCCTCTTATCTCTCATATTTCCCCTCTCTCTTAATATCAGCTTTTCCCTTCATTGTCTTAGAGTTACGTACAAAGTATCTTGAAGAGAATCCAGAGATACACCTGCATTGCCAGGATAGGAAAGTGCAAGCGTTTCTCCGCGCCCGGCTAACTTAAGCCGTTGCTAACAGCTCCAAGCCCCTCCACTTATCCCAATTACACAAGTAGGTGTTATTATTGTTGTTGTTTTTGAGGTGACAATCCTACGATACTTGGAGAGATACAACCAAAGTTCTCTTCAAATCTCTGTCAACTATAACGTTGTGAGCAAAAATGCGTCGAACCTTGACAAGAGGCATTTCTACTGCCGCGGCTCGCCATACCCCCTCCTCGGTACGACCTAGAGTAGCATTCAGTATGCCCTCCTCCTCTGAGACCTCCAAGATCGCTACCCGCAGACTCCATGCTACAGCTCAACATCTCAAACCTGCTGCAGCTCTAGCTTTCAGTGCCGACAATTACCCTACGACTCACGAAAAAATTCAAGATGTCCAGGATACGCCATACTTTGTCGACAACAAATTCCTCAAATCTGAATCTACACAGTTCATTGATTTACACGACCCGGCAACAAATAATCTCGTAACGAGAGTACCACAAAGCACAGATGCCGAGCTCAAAGCTGCGGTTGACAGTGCGGTTAAGGCATTCCCAGGATGGAAGAACACCAGCATAATGGCAAGACAACAAATTATGTTTAAGTTCACACAATTAGTACGGGACAATTGGGATAGATTGGCTGCCAGTATCACATTGGAGCAGGGTAAAACCTTTGCTGGTATGTTACTAGGTGGTTTGATTTACGCCTCAACGCTGACTTGCCCGCAGATGCGAAAGGAGATGTTCTTCGTGGACTGCAAGTCGCCGAAACAGCATGCGCTATTCCTCAACAAATGATGGGAGAAGTCATAGAGGTAGCAAAGGATATGGAGACCAGAAGTTACAGGGAGCCATTGGGAGTTGTAGCCGCCATCTGCCCATTCAGTGAGTCCTGGTCATTTTCCGGACTTGGAGCAATCTAACATCCAGTAGACTTTCCTGCAATGATACCATTATGGTCTATACCAATTGCCTGTGCAACTGGAAACTGCCTTATTGTAAAGCCCTCCGAACGAGATCCTGGTGCCGCAATGATTCTTGCGGAACTCGCCCAAAAGGCTGGCTTCCCCAATGGAGTACTCAACATTGTCCACGGTGCTTCGAAGACGGTCGATTTCATCATCGATGAACCAGCTATTAAAGCTATCAGTTTTGTCGGAAGCAATCGCGCAGGAGAATACATTTTCACCCGGGGTTCTGCTAATGGCAAGCGTGTGCAGGCAAATTTGGGCGCCAAGAATCATTGTGCCGTCTTGCCGGATGCGAACAAACAACATGCACTTAATTCAATTGTTGGCGCAGCTTTTGGTGCAGCTGGTCAAAGATGCATGGCTCTTAGTACCTTGGTCATGGTCGGGGAGACTAAGGAGTGGCTGTCTGAGCTAGCGGAAAGTGCCAAAGCACTAAATGTGAATGGTGGATTTGAAAAGGGAGCGGACCTCGGCCCAGTCATCTCTCCACAGAGTAAGAAAAGGATCGAAGATTTGATTGCTAGTGCAGAAGAGGAGGGCGCCACAATCTTACTGGACGGTAGAGGTTACAAGCCAGAAAAATATCCCAACGGAAATTGGGTCGGCCCCACGATCATCACCAACGTCAAACCTCATATGAAGTGCTACACGGAAGAAATCTTCGGTCCAGTACTAGTCTGCTTGAATGTGGACACTCTTAACGAAGCCATTGACCTCATCAACGCGAACGAATACGGAAATGGTGCCGCTATCTTCACACGATCTGGAGCAACAGCAACACACTTCCAGAAAAACATCGAGGCAGGACAGCAGGGGATAAATGTACCAATCCCTGTTCCTCTCCCTTTCTTCTCCTTCACTGGAAACAAGAAGAGTGTTGCTGGAGGTGGTGCAAATACATTCTATGGCAAACCAGGACTACAATTTTACACACAGCAAAAGACAGTTACCAGTTTATGGAGAAGCGAGGATGCAATTTCTAAGTCTGCTGATGTATCAATGCCTACTCATAGCTAGATATCTTGATTTTATGAAAATTTAATGATTTTAACGATCTGATTTACAAGCGACGTACAATTGTACTTCTGGAAATGCACTTTTTAATCAACGACTAATCTCTTCGTGTCCCATTCTCCCGTCTTAATGGAATTTACCAAAGCAATATTCACAAAATAAGCTACTCTGGACACATCGGTAACTATCGCCTGAGGTTCCTTATTCTAGCGGGTTCAATGTTCACGGCAAGAAATACATGTAAGGGCTGATGATGTATAGTTCACTGAAATTAATCAACCACGAATGTTCAACTGTGTGATATAGGTTGCAGTAGAGATAGATACGGGAAATGTAGAAAATAAGTATTGAGGTAACAATGGTGTAATAATGTTCATGTTGAGTAATCTTGACTCAGGGCCAGAAAGCGTCGGGTCCTTAGTAAGTGAAGGTGTTAGCTTCACCCGAATGTTCGGAACTATAAACGAGAAAGGGTAGAGCTTGATTAGTGTACAGAGTAGCTAGCCAGCTTGCTTAGTGGGGTCCTTACTACTTATTAGTACTATTGCTATGCCTTCAAAGCTTCTATGAACGTGTTTAATATATTTAAGTTAATACTAGAGGAGAAATGTAACAACACATTCGCTGCTATTGAGAACGACAACACCACGATTCCAAGGCCCACAGGAAAGCGGCAGGGACCGAGCTTCGCTAAACATGGATGGCATGGCTCCGTTGGTAGCGGTCAATTTTGTAAAGAAAAAAGATACCGCGGTCGACGGTAATCATCTGTTGAACAGTGCAATTTACTGGAGTCAAAAATACCTAGAGGGACTCCGTATATTACTGACCATCTGCAATTCGAATGTTCAGATTAAAAGTTAGTGGTATTCCAAATGCAATTTGGACATCCCACCCTAGTACAATTATAGACATTCCCAGTTCCTTTCCCATTCCCATTCAAAGTCGAGCCAGACAATTCAGGAGATCATTCACCCGTCTGACCAACAGCTGGCCTCACCAACCAAAGCATCAACTACCCCTGCACCTACCGAATAAAGGCGTGACTGCCGCGCACGACAAACTGGCGAACAAAAACAACCCCACCATACCGCTTAGAGTGGTGCAAATATCTCGTCACCTCTCAACCAATTCATCTTCAGACAACAAAACACCATTAAATACAACAATGGCTTCCAAATATACTGTCAGAAAGATCGGAGCTCCAAACACTTTGGAGCATCGTATCTATATCGAAAAGGATGGAATCCCAATTTCCCCATTCCACGACATTCCTCTTTATGCCAATGAGCAACAAACCATCTTGAACATGGTGGTTGAGATCCCAAGATGGACAAACGGCAAAATGGAGATCAGCAAAGAAGAGGTTTTTCTTACTCACCATCCCATCTTACACTGTCAGCTAACATGCTATTAGATGCTTAACCCAATCGAATGTCCCCCTGTCGCTAAACTCAAATCTTATGCTAATAATTTCAACAGAAGCAAGATGTCAAGAAGGGCAAGCTTCGTTTCGTCCGCAATTGCTTCCCACACAAGGGTTACCTCTGGAACTACGGTGCTTTCCCTCAAGTAAGATTCGGAACATATATACATTATTTACGACTGGAGCTGACGGGACATTAGACTTGGGAAGACCCTAACGTTGTCCACCCAGAAACCAAGGCCAAAGGTGACAATGACCCATTGGACGTTTGCGAGATTGGTGAATTAGTCGGATACCCTGGCCAAGTCAAACAAGTTAAGGTTCTTGGTGTTATGGCCTTGCTTGATGAGGAAGAGACCGACTGGAAGGTCATTGTCATCGATGTTAATGACCCCTTGGCACCTAAGCTCAACGACGTTGAGGATGTTGAAAGACACCTTCCAGGTCTCTTGAGAGCTACAAATGAATGGTTCAGAATCTACAAAATCCCAGACGGAAAGCCAGAGAACCAATTTGCTTTCACTGGAGAGTGCAAGAACAAGAAGTAAGGCTTGCTAAATGAGTATCTTTGGCATTGTAAGCTAACGATGTTCTAGGTACGCTACTGACATTGTCCGCGAGTGTGCTGAGGCTTGGGAGAAACTCATCACCGGCAAGACCACCCCAGGAGATGTCTCAACGTAAGTTTTTTGTTATCTCCCTATGGCAGCTTTTTAACTAACAATTGTCAAGTACCAACGTCACCGTCAAGCACTCTACCAGCCGTGTTGAACCAAGCCAACTTCCTCCCATCCCAGCTAACGAGAACCTTGCTCCGGCTCCTATCGACCCAAGCATTGACAAGTGGTTCTTCATCTCTGGTGCTGCCGCTTAAATGCAAAATCCATGGATAAGGGCTATGAATTTCCAGGCATTACCACCGGATTACCATAAAAGTTACGTTGCAGCATTCTATGAAGCGAAGCACTACACAAGTCTTTACTATTGGCTGTAGATACAATACGAAGTTTTCCAAGTGCTAGTTCTTGCACATCCAATCTCACTCCTGGTATTCGATCCGTGCAACTGTGATGTGTTATCAAATCTTTGCTCTTCATATTCCCTGGTTTCAGATAACTTGATGGGCTTTCTCAAAAATGCATGAGGCTGTTGGACCCGCATATGAGCCAATCCAGCCAGAGAACGTGGCATTATGTTGAGAAGTGAACATTATCTGTCTTAGCATTGGTATAAGATGTAACCTTAAATGCTCGGCGCTAGGGACCTTGGGTGCGATGAGCGCGTAGAGCGTCCTAACATTGCGCCCGTATCAAGCCTCCAAAGCTTCTCCCTGACTTGTGATTCCGCCCAGCCCGCAGGCCCGAGTAACCCACCACGGAGAAAACCGGCACGGATTGGAGGATATTGAAGATCCTACAACACGTATATCCTGTTCACTCCATAGACATGCCGTACTGACTGGAAGTATGGTATTGTCATCAATCATACGGCCTCAAAACGCCTTCCCACATGCAATAAATATACATTCCAGCATTGTACATCAGTTCCCTGTCAATTCCTCCTGCCTTGCCAATATCCGTGAATGCCTATCTACCTCATCGGATACTCCCCTAATACCGAGCTTTTCTGCGTCCAAATTCATCTCTTTCCCATCCTCTGTAAACCATAGTTAGAATTTATGAATAAAAGTTTGACTTCGTCGAAGACATACTGAACTTCAAGCGCACAAGACTCGGCTCTTTAGATGCTCTTGGTAGTATCTTTGTATCAATCTTCATGGTCTGTCGTGCATTTGGCGGAAGAACCGAGAGAAACAATCGTGCAGTTTTAGCTTTGGGAGAGAAGGGATTGAAGACGGTCGAGACTTCCGTGATGAATCGGGTGATCATATTTGCTAGCACAGTCTCCTAGTATACAATCAGCATCTGATGATCAAACATATTGAATTGAACTTACATGAGATTTCCAATGTACTATGAAGGTTTCCGAGGCGTAGTTGTGGTCTGGATGCTCACTATGCTAGGCGCAAAATAAAATTCTCGGTAAATTCCGAGCCTCACAAGTAGCTACCAATTTCTCATGACGTGACATCAAGAATTCACAACCAGAACACCTACGAAATTTGAGCAACCTGATATGTCTTTCGAATCTCTCTCCGAACGCCTTACGGTGCTGCAGGAATCAAATAGACAAGCCAGGGAGTTAATTCGCCATTTAGAAACTATTGAGTTTCAACCAGGTTCTATAACATTAGATGGCGATGATGATAATGTATTATTAGAGCTCTCTGCGGAGATTGCCCAGGTCCTGAAGGATCAGTCAGAGGACTTTGCGCGATTGCAGGAAGAAATTCTATCAATGCCTGTGGGACGGCCGAATAGTGAGTTACAAAAACAGAGAGAGGCGCTTGATGAAGCAGTGGAGATGGACATCGAAGATATTAAATCGTAAGACGCATATTTGCTCACTCCCATATATCATCTATTACAAACTAACCACCGAAATTTACAGACATCATAGAGCATTTTGCAAAGCCGAAATGAAAGCCAAAAAGACGCTCGAGGCTGCGAAAGTTTTGGAGCGACAACATATGCTCCAGGCAAGCTTAAATCCCTCTTCCGGTAGGTCAACTCCGAATTCGATGGAAAGACCTGCCGCTCGGCCAAAGTCGGAACTATCAAAGGAAGATAAGACGGTTAATGCTGCGAGTGACGTTACTCTGGCGCTTCGACGAACTCACGAAATGATGGCGGGCGAGTTGGAAAAATCACAATTCGCAAACGATACATTAAGGCAATCAACGGAGGCTTTAGCTCAGCTGAATGAAACATATTCTACATTGGATTCTCTATTATCGAGTTCGCGGAATTTACTTGGGACTTTATTGAGAAGCCAAAAGAGTGATACGTGGTATCTGGAAACGGCATTTTACGTTCTCGTTTGTACAATTGCATGGCTCATTTTCAGGAGGTTACTTTACGGACCATTTTGGTGGCTAGTCTATGCGCCACTGAAGTTGACGTTCTACACCTTGTTTGGCATATTTGGAATAATGGGTTCAAAGAGTGGTTCAGCTGTTGAAAGCAGGATCTCGATATTGAGTGCGCCGGCTACTTACGCGACTGTGTCAGCCAGGAGTGAAGGCGTTGCTTTAGATAATGAAGACCTTCCTGTCATTGACGTTGGAGACGGCAACAGGCAGTCGATAGAACCCGAGGCATCAACTATGGTTGAGGAAGTCGAACATATTATCGATGAAAGTCAGCACTATCATGCACCTGATAAGGAGGAAATCATCATAGAACCAGCATTGGACGAGTCTGCTGAATACGCACAGCCGGTACTGGAAGAAGATGTAGCTCGAAGTGAGCAATCAGATCCAGGGAATCCAAAGAAGAGGATGTGGGAAGAACCAATAGAAGCGGCTAAGGAAGCAGAGCGAATGAGAGACGAACTTTAAATTATCGAACGACATTTGAAGGAATCTGTTACCCCTATATAACATACAATTATACCCATTTATTTCATCAATTATACAAATGTACATTCTATCCTGACATAAAGTCTTGAATAATTTTATGCTGATCAAGGCTGCAGATTACTACAGTGTTTAGTAGTCTGTAGCACAGAATTCAAACGTTTCGAGATCCAAAAATTCTGAATCTTTGGTAGTGGCTCAATAATAAATTCAGTGAGTACATTGTTCTAACTGATTGCACTACATTCCAGACATCAAAAAATTCCGCCCAGCATAGAATATTTCAACAGCGACAAAAATCTCATCTACTAGCAAACTACCTACACATTGTCAATTAATAGGCTAGAAAATACTCTACCAATTATGAGTCAACTCCAAGTTTCCCGCTCACAAAAAGCTCGTGGTTTCAAAGACTTTTGTTCCAAGTATGTTGATTGGATAGGAGTGGATCAGCTGGAATTGTTTAACGACCAGTTATATGCTTTTATTTATGTTTTTTAGGTTAAGAGAAAAGAAATTTCTTTTTTCTTTTGATGATTATGGATTGAATGGAATAAATGATATAAGTGAAATAGTGTTGTTTCGGATTCAAGTGGATTCGAGACTTTATGGAGGATTTGAGTATTTGTTTATACCCATCTATATGCATAGTATCAATTGTTTATATGGTAACCAACCATCTCATGGGTTCGTTGAAAAGCTACCTAGTACATACACCAGTACCTAGGCAGGGTTTCTTACCGAGAAGGGGGGAGTCGCATTTTGTATCGATATCGCACATTCTCGTTCAATCATGCATAGGAAGATCGATCAGCTTGCTCATTGGATCGAACGACCTGAACTTCTACTTGAAAGCTCTCCAATCAACTCGATCAGATCTCTAGACAGGGGCAAAAATGCGCTTGTTTGAAACTCTCATGTTATTCTCCTTCACCTTCTCTATCCCTGGCGCGAGTATTCATAGGATTTCTTTGAGCACCTAGATAATTCTTAGTTCTTTAAGCTCCTTGTATCATCATGAGCAAATGAATCATCTATTTTCGACAATACGTTCTCTATCTGTGCTCTTTCTTTGTAAGGACACGGTGAATGAATGAAAAATCGTCTATTTATTAAATAGAGGACAATAGAATTTTTTCTCAGTCATCGTTTATTGTACTGGTACGCTCGAGGAATCATTTCTTTATTATTGAACAAAGAGAGGTTAAAGTCATATTGTTTTTCTATTCTTGTACAGTTTGTTTTTGCGCAGTATTTATTGCTTCGAAGTTCCTTCGGTTTCAAGTCCTTCCTTCGTTCATAGATCGACTCATCTTTTCAAGTTATTTTACATACACATACGTACATACAGCCGACCGTTCTTAACAAGCAAGGCATATAAGCATAGGATATTTTCAGCGGGTCTGATCATCAACGAACGTTACAACGCACACAGAACACATACACGAATAACAGGAACCTAATCCCAACAACTTCAAGATGCAGTTTACCACCAACCTCGCGCTCGCAGCATTCCTTTGCACTTCTACTATCAACGCACACTTGTCGCTCACTTACCCACCTCCTTTCCGTTCTGCTCTCAATCCTAATGCTGTCCAATCCCAGATCGACTACAGCATTACATCTCCGCTCTCATCGTCAGGTTCAAACTTCCCTTGCAAGTACAACGACATGGGTACACCCGGAGGAAAACCCGTCGCTACTTGGGCTGCAGGCGCAACTGCAAACTGGACAGTCGGAACCGGTGCTGTGCACGGTGGAGGATCTTGTCAAGTCGCGCTCTCCTACGACTCTGGCAAGACATTCCGAGTCATCCATTCCTATATTGGAAGTTGTCCTGCTGCGGTAGGTGCAAGTGCGGACTTTACTGTTCCTGCCGATGCTCCAGCCGGAGAAGCCATGCTCGCATGGACTTGGCAAAATCAAATCGGCAACCGTGAATTTTACATGTCTTGTGCTTCGGTTACCATCGAAAGCTCTGCATCGAAGGTTCGCGCTGCTCCAGCTGTCGCCTTTTCTTCCCGTCCTGATCTCTTCCTCGTTAATCTTGGAAATGGATGTACATCTGTGGAAAGCAAGGCCGTCAACTACCCAAATCCAGGTCCAGATGCAGATGTCACACGTAAATCCTCAGAATCAGGTACCTTTACCGGAACTTGTGGTCCTGTCAATGGTGTGGCTTCATCTGGTTCTGAGGCAGGCTCATCATCGGCCCCTGCAGGAAGTTCAAGCGATGAAAGCTCCAGTTCTCCAGTAGCTAGCGCACCATATTCCCCGGCAGTTAGTGCATCATCTGCTCCAGCACCTGTGGTTTCCCCAAGCACAACTCCAATCTCCATCGAAATCATTCCAACCACTGCAGCTTCTTCCACGCTGACCTCAGCAACCGTCGCCCCAACATCGGCAGCAGCTTCCCCAACAGTTGGCGCCACCACTCCCTCATCCTCAGGAACATCTGGAGCCGTTAAGCCATCAGTCGACGGTCTCTGCTCTGGAGGCAAAACATGTACCGGCTCCGGCTTTGGACCATGTTGCTCCCGAGACGGATTCTGTGGAATTGGCGATGCTTGGTGTGGTGCTGGATGTCAACCCGGCTTCGGAACTTGTGGCACTACCATCAACTCAACTGCCGCTGGCAATCTCATCAGAAGAATCAGAGGAAGAAGTGTCAGAGTTTAAGCGATAAACTGATTGAGTGGGTGAGTGGTGTGAGTTAGGAATCGAATTAGAATCAGAATCGGAAGGCACAGTCTTTGTAAGATAGAAGTCTATTTCTTCATGTCTGTAATGCAGAATATTTATTATTTAAAAAAAGAGAAAAAAAAGTTTAAAATGAAGTAATGTGATGTATATTGGTGATATTGGTGACGTGATGGCTAGAAGAGGGTATAAGCAAATGAACCGTGATGCCGCAGCTTGAATGCATATGATGGGAACTGGCGCAATAAATAAAATTAGAGAGTATGACATTACTAATGCCGATATATAATTTTGCTCGAATACGTGAGATACATTTGTGATACACAAAATTGCGACAAATGCCGGGAATGAATCATCAAAATTCCGAATAATTATATGTTGTGCCCTGATCATCACTGCGATTACTCTAAAGAAAAGGCACATCACCCGTTGGCTCTAAACATACTGCCACTATTCACCGTCTAACCAGCGTAGCGTCTAAACAGGGGTCAAGGCTCAAGCTCCTACCTAAGCTACTCTGGCCTTATTATTACGACGATTACGAGTATCAAAAACAAAAACGATTAAAGCATAAAGCATGCATGTATTCCGCACTTTAACAAAAAATTCAACTTCTACACTCATTTGAAGAACCAATAAAAGGAAAAAAAAACATAACAAGGGAAAATTTCATTCATCATGGAACAGAATGAACCTGCTGGGGCGCTAAGCTGGCGTCTTAGCTCGCATCCTATTACTCTGTTGTGTTTCCTCGGTTTTCGCATTTGTAGGTTTTACTTTGTTTTGGTTGGTTTGGTTTGGTTTTGCTTGCGCATGGTTTGATTTGGATTTCCGGGATTCCTTTTCTTTTTTTTCGAGAGAGAGATGAAAATCGTTGGATGGGCCATATGAGTTGAGTATATTACTGACCTAATGTTCATATAGCAAGTCTCCTCGTCTATCTCTTCGGCATCCTCTTCACGCAAAACTTGCAAGTCTCCTGTTCCTTCCGCTTCCCCTGTTCTCCGATTTTCTAAGCTGACATTCAATCAAATAGTGTCCTGATCTTCATAATAACTATCCTTCTCCTCGCTGCCGATTTCTACTACCTTAAAAATATCGCCGGTCGTCGCCTCGTCGGATTGCGTTGGTGGAATGAAGTAGATCCTACATCTGGCGACTCGCACTGGGTTTTTGAATCCTCGGATCCAAATACCAAAGTTATAAACCCTACGGATAGCAGGTTTTTCTGGCTTGCGCTTTACTCGCAACCATTGCTTTGGGTCGGGTTGGCTTTTGTGGCTATTTTTAGGTTTGAGTTTATTTGGTTGACGTTGATCGGTAAGTTTTACTTTTTCTTGCGGGATTTGGGTGCGGTAATGAATACGTTGAAGTATAGAGTGCATTGCTGATAAGTTCACATGTATAGTGATTGCGTTGAGTTTGACGGTTACGAATACGTTGGCATTCTCGAGGTGCGATAAATTTGGACAAGCATCGAATTTGGCGGGCAGTGCTATGTATGGCTCAGGAATTGCAGGGAGTATTGCGAGTGCTACGCTTGGAAGATTCTTTTCACGTTGAACAGGAGTTGAGAGAGGAAGGTCCACAAGGAAGTTTTGGAAAGGCATGTACGAGCACAACGGTTATGATACCAAAATCAATGAGCTTGACAACTTTGGCCCCTTTTTTTCGACGCAAACGGGTTCGCCACGCCGTGGTTGGAGTCAATATTGTTATGCGAATGTTGCTTGGTAACAATGTTGCAATGGCGGCGTTCAAGTATAAAGGCGTTGGTATTTCAAAGGCTTTTCTGTTCAAAATGAACAAGAGCTAAATTATCACTAGTATGCAATTGTTCGTACTGGGAAGAACTTTCTTCAATGTAACAGTTAGCTCTTCGCAACGAATTTTGATGTCATGCTGCTACTGTGGGGGATTGAGGGATTGAACTTGAAGATCCAAAAAAAAAAAAGAATATGTACTCCAGTATCTGTATGATTAGGTAATGAATGTTTGAAATATTGCGGTTTAAGTAACGCTTTTTATTGTATGGTTCATTTTATTGTGTATGGATCACAAGGGATGACGCCAGTTTGTGGTCATTTTAATATGGTTACTATCTTCTGAAAATACTATTTTTTTAGCAATGTTTTAGGCCAACCGCTCTAGTGGTGGTTAAGTACCATCCATAGATCCTGAATTTTTCATAGAAGAGTCCTTATCCCTCATTGTTCAATTTACGTTTACATATTGAGTTGTACCATTCTACTGTACTCACTGAATCGGGAGTGCTTTCATTGTTAATGTCCCCTTGAAGGCTCGCTGCATAAGCTATTTCCAGAAATGCATACATCTACCCAGATTACGTCCTCTATCTACCCATAAATCAACCCTCAACAACCCCCCCACCATCCCCATCAAAGTCTAGCCATTTTCCTCTGCCTCCCCTCCTGCTCCCTCAAAATCCTCTTCAAAATCTCACCACTAGCATTCTTCGGAATAATCTCCACAAACCTCACTCCGACCATCGACTCTTTATACCTCGCCGACCTCTCCCCACACCACCCACTCCTTCATATCCTTTTTCTTTAGCCTTCTACCTTCCCCCTGTCTTTTCAGCGCATACGCTCGAGGCATCTCTCCATTTGCATTAGACCCCTCGATACCAATGATAGCCACATCGACTATTAACGGGGGGGTGTTGGGGACAGGAGCACAGACTCGGTTTCTAGTAGCGATATGTGGAAACTTTAGATTTTGATGAGCTCTTTTTTTGTGGTTGATTATGTACCAATTTCTTCTTCTTTTGCTGGGGTGGGAAAAAGCGGGATGAGTTGAAGGGAAATTGGTTTGCGGGTTTGTTTTTATTTTGAAAGAGGTGGAGGAGGGGGGTTTAGTTTTGGTTTGTTTATGAATGGGTGGGTGGATGGAAAGTGTTTGATGGTTTGGATTGGATTGGGTTGGGTTGGATGATAGTCTGGTGATGGGAGGGTTTATTTGGTGAGTAGGAATTTCTAATTGAGCAGGCCCATCAAATGATAATATTCTCATATCATTAAACGAATGGAGGTAAGCAAACACAATCATTCTTTTCTAAACCGGCAGTGTGAAATCCGGCAAATAAGTTGCGGATGGCGAAGTTTTAAATACGATATCTTTCACAAATTTGCTAGTTAGTTAATTAGATAAGTCCGCTGGATAAATTATTTCCATTATTGTTGTATATGATACTAGTCATATCGCACACACACACATATACACACACATATATATATTCTCAATACTTATATCCAATTACTAGGTAGATGATACACTAATTAGACTAAATAACCAACAACCAGCCTTGAAAAGTGCAGATTAGTATAGGTTGGTTTTGTTTTGTTTTTGGGGGGGGGGAATACTTCATTGTTGTAAAATGTGAAAGTGATATTCATGATGATGCTGTTATTTCATTAACTTTTGCGAGTATCAAGTATGTTACTGCCGAAAAAGAAATGACCTATATGCTCCTAATATATGAAGGAGAAGTTTATATTTATTCTTCACCTAAGTAATATAAGTGTGTAAACTCCCGTAAATGCTCATCTCTTCTCGGTTAAATCCAAACGCCCCTGATGCTTCCATATCTGACATCACAAGGTATACCCAAAGCATCAAAATGCCACCAAATCCATTCATACCCATATATATGCATATCCATAATCGCAAATCGAATACTAAGCACTAATTGTCATCTCTGGTTTGAGTTCAGTCAAAGGTGCGCTTTCCGTCTCCGTCAAAGTCGAGGATTGGGCAGGATTTTCAAGACTTCGAATTTTCTTTTGTTCCCCTCCGTCCTCCTCCTCATTCTTTCTTTTCTTCTTTGCTGCCTTTGCTTCTGCCTTTGCTTGTGCTTGTTTGAGTTTGTGCTCCTCGACCTGTTTATCAGAGATTCCGATTTTCTCGTCCACATCTATTGCCTGTTCGAGTAAACTTTTATGACCTAAATGGTCGCATAACTGCTGGTAGTTTTTGGACTGCTGAATGGCCCGATATATTGGAGATTTTCCTGGTATCAGGTGGTTTAATAGATATTTCGTATTTCCGAACCTGTTCTCCATGTCCAGACTGAACTTCATATACTGGAGAACCACCTCTTCCCATGGTGCCAAGCCACCATCAGCTTCACTTCTAAAGCAACTTGAATTTGCTTCGGCTGCCACAGCAATCATAGCACCATTTGTACCATATTCTTCGGCCAATTTTAAGGCCTGATCTCTATTTTCTACGTCTCCATTCATCAAACAAGCGATACCACTCTCACGACAGATATCCGCGATCATCTTAAGTTGCCCTCGGATGGCTCTTTCCCTTGGACGCATTGGCGTAGTTCGACAATGGATAGTGAGGCCTGTAATACCAGTAGCACAAAGCTTTCGTACCAGAGCCTCAGTCCTCTCAGGAGTTTCCAATAACCGTATCTTCACACTTATTCCAATTTCAAATTCTGGTACAATTTCCTTGACTAAAGCTTCGAGAATAGCGCATAATTTATCTGGGGTTTGTAGAAGTGCTGCCCCCATACCGCCACTTGTACTGAATGGTTTCGGACATCCTGCATTTACATCAATGCCCGCAACGTCTGCGGCCACCATGCGCGCACATTGGACTGCTTTTTCTGGATCGGATGTGCCGATTTGAAATATGAGTTTTTTGCCTTCGAGTTCTGGATGGAGGCGGAATATGAGGCTTTCATTCAGATTTGCATTCTTTTCTTTATGTCCTTGAGAAGGGAGCCGCGTAAAATCGATTGTATTAAGGGCGGTGTTCACTTTTCGTGTTGTTCCAATCATGGATCGATCAACCGTCTCGGGGCCTTGAACTCGTCAGTTTGTTAACTACCTAGTATAGCTGTAGATTCCATACCCCATACCAAATCTGCTCCATAGTGAAGAGCAAGTAAACGTGAAGGAAGTTCGCCGGATCTCACCATAGGAGCACTGATGACAATGTTAGTAACTTCCTGATGATTACCATTTGCGACACCTCAAACTCACAGTACTATCTTGCCCCTATAGTCCACACCTTTCCTAGGAATAGGAACTTTCTTGGGGATTGAGGTCATGATAAAAGATGTGAGACGTTGCATAACATTGTATTCACAGATTATTGTGTCGAATCGTGGGAAAGAAAAATAACGCTTGTCATAAATTCGGAAAAATAGTTCCACTATCAGTTGACACGTGATAGATAAGGATTGTGTGGAGTAGCCAATCACAGAAGCTGCATGGCTATCTTCTAGGAAGTATTGCCACCCACCTCTTTCCCTACTACGCCATGTATATTGACTACGATCAATGTCATGCGCAAAAGTCCAAGTGGACATGGAACAACTAATGGCATACTACATAGGTAGGTCAGATAAACGTCTCAATATAGATGAACTTGAGTTAGACATCAGTAGGCGATCACAGTTGATAGTATTCTCCCTGAATCCCGAATCAAATATGCAATGTTCGAGTGGATATAACTCCCCATGATATTTGAAGTATGCATTTCCTTCCTCCTGTCCCATCATAAAAACAAATCGACATATTGTCCATCCTCAAAACAGCGCTTGAGTAAAGCAAAACCCATATGGTATCCAAAATCCATCCGCTAAACACCTCCCATCACATAAAACCAATGTACATAATGTCTTCATTCCATTTCCCTATCGCCAAAGAAATCCATGGTATCATTCAGCAATGCTAATCTCCAAAGATTTGTCGTAAAATGTATTTTGACCTAAGAGTTATTAGATCGATTATACTTGATAATGATAGCAGAGCAGAACGTACTGTTTGTTGCTCAACGAAAGCAGTTGAGACCGCAGAGACGCATACGAAAAACAGGTCTTCTAAGACCGTGTCTATCCGCCGACACATTTGCGCCAAATCTCCTACCTCCAACTCCCTTTGACCAGAAAAAAGGCATAGTGGCGAGTGATGTGGTTGAATATTTTATTGATTGCTGCGATAGTGGGTGGAGGTTGATTTAGGATATGTGAGTGAAGATCTTGCTTGTATTCTGATTGTGGGAATACTCTGTACTTCGATTGGAATTTGATAACGAGGTATCATGCATAATATATCCAGATCATTATTCTAGAGTCAGGGCGCAGTGAATGATGTCGAGCCTTTCGGTTCCCAAAACCTGTTTGCTGGCTTGGCATAAAATCTGAAAGGGGCTTTGCTTTCCCAGCCGCTTTGAGGGCTAGAAATCAACCAAAAAAAACCTTTTGCCCAAAAGTCTACATGATAATTCTTTTAACATTTTGACATCAAGTCGTTGAAGTGGGAATCTCCTTCATTTCCTTGTTTTTCCTCGTAACCTAAGATGTGCAACAAACAGGAAAACCCTGCCATCTATTATTGACATACTCCTCTAATGACCAATGACACTGGGTCATTGAATAACCTGTTGACTTGAACAATTGTGCAATGAGACGCGGAATCTTGAATATTAGCGGCTATGAACTGCTGTTCAACCAAGCTGGCGGATTTGAATGGAGAGAAGGGACATCAGTTTGCAGTCTAACGAAAATTACAAGGATACGCTGGCCACATATCATTCAGCGACCTTCATTACAATAGGCTTGGATGTCGGCAAAGGTGTATGTGTTTGGAGCTCCTTGCCAAATAATTGAGCCAGGTTTCTTTGGGAACTATAATCGTTCTGTGGTGCCCGTACCATAAACAGACAATGACGGAGAGCTCAAAAATCCAATTTGCGCGGCCCGCAGTCCTTGGTTTTCTGTGGTTTAAGGGCAGAGACTCAGATTCAGGAACAGGTTATCAGTTATTGGCTAGGCATCAACATTTAGTGAATAAAGATATTTACAGAGAGCCAACTCCCTCTGGAGCAACATCATGGCTCTTTTGATACCAACAAGCAAGTGATAGATTAGCAACCGACTCCAGAACCCACTAATAAGCATTAGGCGCACCATTCTTGACGCTTCCATATGGCTCCGCAGGATAATCTCCAAAGCAAGCATATTCATACTGAGCTTCTTCTGTAGATTTACTCTGCACTTTCAAAAAAGTTTCCAGCTCACACCACCCATCCAACCTATCAACTCCACACTCCAAGAAACTGAATCCCAAAGGTATCGTTCTCTGGTTGAGAATGAAGTGTATATACGTAGTTTCCTTTCCATCGATATACGTCCTATTCGCTGCTAATGGCTTTGGTGTCTTAATAAGTTCGATGTCTAATCTTGCTCCAAAAGGCTCCAGGTGCGAGACGGTTAGATTATGTGGACCAGGATAATGGGTAGCTGGTAAGGGCGTGGCGAATTGTAATAGAAACCAAAAGCGGTGAGAATAGACATGATGT
>NW_001820831.1:2133748-2146357 GCF_000146945.2 Sclerotinia sclerotiorum 1980 UF-70
CCACAGCGCGTCCAGTTGGAGAGGCAAAAGAACTTGCGCTAGCAGAGTAAAGGTCGTTTGCATATTCAAAGTCAGCCCATTCTTGATAGGTGAATAGATCACAGAACGCGCTGTACCCAAAGGCCACCTACACGATGTTAGACTGCGGTGTTCATGTAAACGTCGAAAGCTTGTACTTACAGTCTCGTATGGACACAACGTTTGAGCTGCGTAGGTGTCTGTGACAGTCCAATTGAACTCCGGTGAGACCATGGATTGAAATCGAGTGGTGGCATCTTGGAGATATACAGCAACCCACTGGTCTGAAGCATTTGATCCTCCAGCACTTCTATAATTATTCGAGTTTGGACAATTATCGTAACCTGCTAGACTGTTATTGTAGCCCTGGGACTCAATAATGACCTCAATAGTGGCATTGTTTGTCCATTCAAGACCAAAGAAGCCTGCCATGAAATATTCCGCGCTCTACCATCATTTAGCTTTATGTCAGAGAACAAGCGAGCGACCACAAACCTTGAGCATCCGATCTTGGGTAGTAGTTCTTGCGATGATTTTACTATGAGGATTGTACAGTTGTGCATATTGATAGTAATGCAAAATTCCACTGTCATACAACTCTTGTCTTCCACGAGGAACGAGAATTTCATGACCTAATCCGTATTTCCAGTCGTTCAAGAACGAGAGGGCTCCAGTGGCATTGAGCTTCTCTGTATTGTTTGCGACTTTCTCGCCAAAGACTTCAACATTACTTCCTACTGTAGGATAACGTGATCCATGACGTGAGAGCATCTGCAATATGTCAGCATATGGTATATATGTGTCTTTCGGAGGTCTATCGTTGACGCCATTTGGTAATACAGAAAGAGCTTAAACAATGGTTCACACTCCTATAGAATATTCAACCACACCAACTGTCTTTTTATATTGTACAATTTGCTTAATTCCACTAGGAATTGATTGAAAACTCAAGGAAATGTGATATCATATTGAGAACTGTATGTATCTTCCAAGATCTGACTCTTACCTGAAGTTGAGCGATTTTAGCTCCCGGTGGTAATGGATACTCCGCAACACCAAATCCGGATGGATTAGGTAAATAAGGAGAAAGATTTCCCATAAGTTGGAATATACTCTGATTCTGGCCTTGGCCTACAATAGGCTGGGCAGTTTCAAGAGGAGTATTGGGGACGAAAGTCACAGTTGGTGCAAACGAGACGGGATTTGTCTGGGCCTAAACCGAACAGCAAATTAATCGTTAATCTATTTTCTCTAAAATGGTATTGGTTAAGTAATTTTAACTACTTACCAGGAAAGGAGCTCGACCAGTAGCGGTTGGCCCTGCCCAGAGTTCCGGCGTGGTCTGAAAGTACTGTGGAACATCTGAAGTAGAAGTTGAAGATTGCTGTTTCTCAGGAAGCAAAGCGGCGGTTGTAACGCCTGTAAGAGATAATAAAAGTATCTGATCCAACAACATAATGTACGAAGTATATAAGAAAGCGCAAATAAGAAAAACGAGAGCAACTTTTCGCCAAGTCTCGAGATGCTGAGATTTGGAGCTCTGGAAGCTTGAGCTCCCTTTATATCGCTGCATTTTGCGTGGGTTATCGAAGCTTCCACGTTCAGCGTTCTGAAATCCTATTGGCTCATCAATTAAACCTTGTGATGGATTTATCGATGGGGATCTTTGGAAGCAGTTACGGGGATCTTTGATGCATCAGTGATGTGTAGATTATATATTCCGATGGTTGTTGGTAGAATTGGGAGAATTGGAAGGGGGATAATGGGGACGAAATGCACGGTGACGCTGTCCGTCCAAGCTTTTCAGGGTGTGATGCCCATGGTCGTACAGTAGAGTATAAAGTCAAAAAATGGCAGTGGCTGGGAAAGCAATGAGCCAACAGGACTTCGGTATCTATACACTCTATATAAATTGTAAAATGTTGCAGCTACATGGAGATACTAGGGATAAAGTGTTTTATGTGGTAATTCGACATTTACGGAGTATTTATCATAATTTGTTCCGTTCAGCTTCCCCTCACCCGTTCCATGCTCTACATATTATCGTTCAGCAGGTCACGAAAACAAAAACCACAATCCATCAAAACACTCTCTTTCCAAACAAGACCCTTGCCTCGACCTTCACATAAAGGACTTTAAACTTACATAACACGATGCACCAGAAGTCATAATAAGTATCGCGTGAGTCTTATCAAAGAAAATATTACACTACACGGCTAAATTGATATCCTATTGTCGAGTACGAAGTAACAAACAATTTTATGTGATTTGAATTTATGCAGCGCTAGTCTTAATAGGAAGATGATGCTTTTACTAATAGTAAGTTTTACTATTAGCTTCTCAATTCTATATCAATCCTAAGAATAAGGAAATTTTCAGACTTTATGGGAGGTCTTGGTTCTATGATTTCAATGTTCGAATTTGTTTCAATGTTTCAACGTATCAGTTGACATTTGTTCCAGTAATTATACCATAAGATTTCCTTCCCCCAGCAAGATCAACCCGAACATCTACATATCTTCAACTTTGCAAATGCACACCAATAAACATACAATATATAATGACATATACTCCAATATCTATTCAATACCACTCAAACATCCTATATCAATTCCCAGAATCAAAATATATTATCATTCCAAATGACAAGACCAATTACCAACCCCCCTCTTCAATACTATGAATGAAGCACACCACACCACACCACACCCCTATACTATACTATACAGCCTTACCCCAAAAATTCCAACACCATTATTACCACAGCTTTCAAACCCAATATCACACCTCCATCCTCTACGACTTCCCATCCCATCCCATCAAAATAGCATATATAGCAATCATATCAAACCGCACAAGCCCAACACTACCATACTATACTACACTATACCCACACCAAAGAATATCCCAACATAAACAGAGATCGACTCGCTTGTAGAGTATACAATCATGAATAGAAAGAAAGCGCAAATAAATTATCAGAAATTGCCGGTTCTGAATCCGCGACTCTGTCGACTTAAGCTAAAACCACATATAGTGTTGAAAATTTAATATCCTTAACTAGTTTCCTTGTTCAAATAGTAAATAGTAAATATATAATCCAAAAATGTATAAGATCTCACAAAACCAGAGACACATCTCGCAAGCCTTCCTAGAAAGCAGGAGAATGGAGCTGGTGGAGGTAGAGGTCGCTTGGGAGCGCAGCCCGCCCAGGCGCTTAGCATGAACGTCATGCGTATTAATGCTAGAGACGAAGCTTTATAGCTTACTTAGGATAATAGCGCCGATATGTAGCTGACGCATGTAAAAGTAAAGAAAACCCGGTACAAGATATCCAAAAGGTCACTAATATCCAAGCTGCAATTTCGACTCTCAACTACTGATGATGAAAGCGCCGCAGTGACAGCCGTGGCCGTCACAAGGAAGTGTAGGTCTGATTTCCGCTCTAAAATACGCCTAGTAATATGATAGCATTGAGGAGGATGAACCTCTTCCTACTCCTCCCGATTCTAATTGGGAAAGTTTCTAACCCCATGCTGCCAAAATAGACGGAACGGTTGCCAAAATTTCTTAGCCCGAAAAAAGGCAGCGTTCCATTCGAAAATTTGATTTTGCAGGATACAAAAATTAATGGAAGTCTTATTGGATGAGTTGATGTGATCCTTGGCCCCCGCAATCTTCATCTAACAAGGAGAATAGGATGTCGAGGCGAAGCACAAAAAAAAAGCTAGAAATAGTATCAAAGCACAAAACCAAAATTTAAACAACCCCATTTAAAGACCTTTGCGGGTTCTAAAGGCCGTTGGAGCTGGCTAAATCGGGCAAAATGAAAAGCATCATCACCCCATCACCAAAATTGATAAAGCCCTCGAGAACGAGAAGAAGTGAGGGCTGAAGCTAATATAAGCATGGTTTTAATAGCGACTTTGCATCATATTTCACCCAAATGAAAATGTATGATAAATCAGGATAATTCAATGCTTGACTTCTTCTGAGACATTCTTGATGGGACGATAAAGTATATTCCTTGTAGCGCTACCATAGGGTGGGCTAAAACAATCTGAAGTATATAGATAGCACATCTCAGGAATTCTACCATATCCCGTTCTAGTCTAGTAAGAATATCTTCCAAACATGATACGCCAAATGGTACCTGGTATAAAACAATATTGAAACATTTCCCAAAATACAGTGACAAATTTCAGTAAGTAGAAAATTAATCTGATGGTACCTGACCAAGAGATGATGCACAAAAAAAAAATAAGAATAGAACAAACAAGAATATTACGCTCTCCACCACCTTCAGCAGACCAGTCTTGTCTGGCAAGCTTTACTTCATGGCGCGTTTTCCACGTCGATCGCTAGAAGTACCAGACCTGTCAGACCGCTTCCCTAATGCTGAACGAGTCGAGGAGCCTCGTCTAGTACGTGACGAAGAGCTTGGTCCTCTGAGAAGCGGACCGGCAACGGCATAAGAACTTGACCCAACATCGTAGGAAGGCTCGAGGTTGGTAGAAACGGTACCTGTAGCTTGCATGGATGACGAAACCGACACTAAAGGAAGTCCATAATTTTCTCTAAGCTTTGACACCAACTGGTCTAGCCTATTCACATATAGTCGCCTTGGGGAAACAAAACCGACACTGCTAAAATCGGCGCGGAGACGGTCTAAACGATCGATAAAATCACCGGCGGCAACGACATTCCTGGGCAAGGTTTCTAGGGCGTCAAGAATGAAATTGCTTCTACCTGGAATATTCTCGGATTGTGGACCAAGTAAATTCAGGTAAAGATTTCGATTGGTCAGTTGCTCTCCATGGGGTCTGTTGCGGCGAAAAGAATGATTCGCGTATACATCGACATTGCGCGACCGAACAGCCTCCAACATTCGAATCAGGGTTGCAGCTGCTTGCAATTGATTATGTACACTCATACCGACTCGCCATCTCAAGTTATCACTCATTGAATCACTAATTCGAATGAGACTTTGGGCACACCATGGTACGTTGTGTTCAAAAGCAACGTTGTCGGATGGGGTCATCGCATTCCAATTGGAAAGACTGCCAGAAGCTGAATATTCATCCAATTGCCGAAGTGATTCGTTGAACTTATCCTCCATCTTGTGCAGATACATGATATCACGGCGTTCTCTGGGGATGTGATGTTCAAATCGACGAAAAATAACATCATCCTGGGTCAGCAGTCTGGACAAAGTCGCTTCAAGGTTGTAAGGCACAAGGACCTCGTTGCTATGTACAGCAAAATCAAAGATGTCTCGGTACTCATCCGCCACGGCTTGTGGGTGAAAGAATGATAACATGTCTCTGACGTCATATTCTCTTCCGCGGGATGCCGTGCTTGTCCTTATTCTCTCATTCTTGAGCGTCCATTGTGGTGCGGGAAAAAGGTATGGTTCGTCTGAGTAATTCCACCCAAGCTCGTCGCATACATTGGACATACCACGTTCGTCGAGGCGCTCAAAGCAATCATCATCGGCTGCTATGCCCATTGCAGACTTAAGTCTGGCTATGTGGAAGCAAGGCTCCATTCCGCACGAACACTTCTCTTCCCCTCCTTGCCTTAATGAGCCAATTCGAATGCTGCGGGTTTCGACCTCTGCCACACCAACCTGGAAAGCGAAGTATGGACTCAATTGCTCCCCCGACTGCCTCCTTGATCGTACTAATCTGCAATGATCGACAGCAAGCACAGTGTGTAGTGGCTCATCGTCTGATTCCTCATCTTCTGAGAACACGTCAAATTCTTGGGATCCTATTCCCCCGCCCTCTCTATACTGTTCCTCGTCTCCATGATCGTCATCGGAGTATGTCGAAAGCTTGCTATCGTTATCTGAATCGCCATCACCAATAGAGGCGTGTCCACTCAAGGACTGATGGGAGTAGAGTTGATCACTACGTGTTGCATACATGGTCTTGCCGATGTAAAGATGGCGAAAGTTGGGAATTGGAGACGACATAAAGGTAAAAATGCGTGGGACGTGAATGTGTGAATCCCATGATGATGCTGATGATGGTGCGACTTATATATCTTGCAAACTTGTGAAATTCCCTCCCTTCTGCCTGTAAAGTTCTTCGTCATTTTGTTAGTATGCAGAGGATTAGAAGCAATGGATGCTCAGCCCTTGGAATAGCAAAAGTATCTGGTATCATTAGTAGGTCTCCAAAGTGGTCGCATGGGCCGTTTTGTAGGTCGGCTGGGTGGGAAGACAAGGCATTCATATGAACAAGATGTACGATGTGGACTCGTTGGTACTTTACGACTTTGCCGGTATGGTAATAGTGTGCGATGCACCTAGTATAATTAAGTAGGTGTGGAAAGTCAAGCCACAATAGTCGCTTGCGGCGTTAAACTATGGTTGGATAAGGTTCGATGGGGAACATTACCATTGGCTGGAAAATATGGGATGAAGGGGAACTTCAAAAAGCACGGAGCAATTGGTGGAGAGAACCAAACGACCCCGATACAGAACAGCCGGACAGATACCATACGATTAGCAGACCAATAATGGGTGTAAGAGGTCGTAAGTGGACCAGGCTGACATTGAGCTGATGGAAAACATTTAACCAATAAAATTTAGTGCTTCGTACGAGATCAATACCGGTACTCGGTGATAAGGCTCACTCCTTCAATCAATCCTAATGAATTCCCTCAGTTCCCCCAAGTCATCCATTTCACCCAACTCCCCCTTCATTGTGAATTCGCCAACACGTTTTTTTGCCATCTTTATGCCAATGACAAGACTCAATATCGCCAGATGGATGGAAATTTGAGCATCTGAAAATAACTCAACGTCCATGACGGATCGCCCCGGGGTCTACCTGGTACTTACTTTAAAACTGTTGTAGGGTAGGGGGGATTGAGGATGCGGGATTGTGGCCTTGGGTGGATGGACGGTGGACACTGGGTCCTCATCTCAACTCACTCGTCAATGGTCAACGTTACGACGAGGGAAATGAATAGTATGACACTTAAGAAACCTTCGGAGTTGGTGCATTGCAGTAGTGTGTTAGGCCATTCTCTCCATCACACCGTATCCTTTCCCAATCGAAGTTAGAAGTTTCAAGCTAAAAAAGAAACAACCCTCCCCATGCATATTCTGGCCCTCTTCCCGCATCATTTCAATGTCAAGTGATGCTCCGTAGAATGAAGGTGGGAAGGATGTTATCACAATTCGTGGCGCAGCACGGCAAGTGGGTCACCAAAATCATCACCCATTTCTTCGAGAAGTCATATCTAAAACAGGCATGTCAAGCCTCGATGCATCGACTGTCCATGAACTTCTAGAGCTTTTTCGGTTATGATACGGCACTGATGCAACCTGTAAGATTTTGGTCAGTACCAAACTGCCGGTACCAAATCATTCAGCTTATGATCCCTTTACCAATCATACCATCATCTCCAGGTGGGTCATTTCGAGGCATCGACGGTTATACCAACTTTGCAGATTTGGATTGGATATCGACGTGTAAGCTCAGGGCCATTGTAAGAACTCTATCCATTAACATTCCAGTAGAATTACTCCTCGGTGTGACAAATTCAAAGAAATCGTTTCATGTTTTCATCATCATATCCTCATTCATGTTTCAGCTCTAGTCAATAGTGCTTGAAGAAATCATCAAAAGTTATTTCCTACATGAGAACTTATGTGTGGCAAATACAGGCCGTTTCTTTTTTTCACTACGACAAATCAAGTACGACTCTTCCTTGCATCTTGCCCTCCGACATCTCCTTGAATACCTCCGTCAAGTTCTCCATCTTCTCCATTCGGATACGAGTCTTGATGATACCCCTGGCGGCCATATCAAGTACTTCCAGTGCTTCACGTTGGTTACCTACGGACGAGCCCTTGATCTTCCATTCTTGGGCAACCTGCTGACGTTAGTTAATATTACTGATGTGATGAGGAATAACTTCACCATAGCTGCAGGGAATGAGTTGGCAATAGGTTGGGAATCGCCTTCCGGCATTCCAACGCAGACCAACGTTCCTCCAAATCTCAAGAAACTAAGCGCCTGAGCATAGGCGCGATTAGAAGCAGTGCATACAATGACCGCAGACGCTCCAAGTCCGCCTGTGACTCTTTTGACCTCCTCAGCGATCGCCTTGTCGTCAAATTTGGTGACATCAATGAAGACCTCTGCTCCGCACTCTTTCACTAATTCTTCCTTGCTCCCATGGTCAACTCCAATGATCCTCATTGCCATCCCACGACTTCCGATTTGACAAGCCAAGTGACCCTAAATACGGTTAGCATGAGGTGTAATTAAAGGTTCCGTGAAGGAAATTACAAGACCGCCACCCGCACCGGCTGTTGTATGTTAGTTTACAGACTTCATAAAACTCGGAGATGACCGTACCGATAACAACCCATTGTCCGCTTTTTGCATCACTCTTTCTCAAGGCTGAATATCTAAACTCAAAAAAGTTCTGTGAGCTTCGCCTACTCGATTGGGTGGCAACCCTGAGGAGGCCCGGCCGCCTAAGCGACCAAATTGAGGCTGTGAAAACTCACGTCGTGACACCAGCACATAGTATAGGAGCAGCGTCCTTAGAATCTAGAGCATCTGGAATTGGCGTTACATAGTTCGCTGGCGCGAGCGCGTATTGTTGAAAAGTTCCCGGGTCTATTTTCTTAAATTAGAGATAACCCCCACATAGAGAGCCTCGATTCACGAACAATAATAGCCAGAGATTTTTTGATTCTACGAGACGACAATTTTAGTTTTGAATCATAAGGCGAAATCAGAATTGGGTTGACTTACGAAGCAAACACCATCTTTACCCTCAAGGCAAGGAAGACAAGCACCGCAAGCATAGGCAATCCACTTTGGAGATTCTCAACTCAACATATCCCTCAGGCTTTGGAGGTGAGCTCACCTTAATTCCAACACGATCACCAAGCTTTATGCGACCATTTTCCGTACCTGGGCCTAATTTCTGGACGATTCCAACCCCTTCATGACCGCCCACTTGTCCAGCTTGCGTCGGATAAGGAACTTTCATGGCATTAGAAGTTCATCTTGAATGTGAATGAGGTCGCAAACTTACGGCCACGCCAGCTATTCTCGCAGACTCCCATATCACTGTGGCAAACACCACTATGGGTGCTACATACGACAACATAATCAGCGAAATGACATCAACAAAAAGGGGTGCATCATGCGAGCTCACAGTCGAACAAGCACATCACCAGGTCCAGGTTCAGGGGTATCTAGTTGCTCGATCTTTGTGGAAATAGTTCCCGGCTTATCGTATACGATAGCTTTATATTGTTTTGGGATATCAAAGGATTGAACCGTTGCAGCAGCCATATTTGCGATTTGTTCTTGGCGAGGCTAAACACGATTTTATCTTTCTCAAATGATTATTCTGCGGAGGGATTTTGGAAAAGAAAAAGGATATGTGTAGGTAGGTAGAGGTAGGTATAGAGGGATTGATACGGGAGAATGGTAATTGTTAGAGATTCTAATCACTTTAAGTAAGGAAGGGTTGGGAGAGCGGGGTTACACCAACTGTCACCACACCCTTTACACCGTTTAACTACGAGGGTTCGACAGCCGACAGGCAAGGCCGAGGTCTGGTATAGGATACTTCATTGAACATAATAAAGATTATTTGTACGACGGTCAATGCTACCAATACATATTGGGTTACTCTTTCTGAGCGGGGTTAGTTGTTGAGGTGCGGGGCGAATAGTAAACTCGGGGTAGGTAGAGCCACATGAGCCACTCGTAGCTCGGGAACTTTGATTAGGAATCAAAAATTCGGTATGAAAGTAAAGATATAATTTGTAATTTTGTTTTACAATTGTGTTTATGTTGCTCTTGTATGTGGATATGATGCCACGACATAACCAGTTCATAATTGACGCTCTTGGCGTGTATTATTAGATTGTATATTAAAAATCATGCATGATATTTCCATTGTGGTAGTTCATACCTCCGAGCTCCATAAGTATCATCGGATCGTGTCTGAGCCCCAAACGGTCAGTTATCGTGCCCGTGCGTGCCAAGCGAAGTGCAAAGACCCCGTATGATGACATTATTGATCTGACGATACATCTTACATCTTATATTACCTATATCTTACATTTTACATCTTGCATCTCATCTTCGTACCTTTCACCAACCTCATGTACAATATATATTCCACATGCATTTGAGAATCAGTGAAAATCTTCATTTTTTGGGGATTATTGAGTGGATTTTGTTATGATCTCGTGATGTTAACTCCCCTACCCATAGCTAAATCATAGCTAAAGTCTAGAATGACCCTATGACGTCGCTACTGCATGCATAGCTAAAAACATCTACTTACCATGTCAGTTATTTCTACCAATTTGATATGGAATACGTCAGGTAAATGGTATTACTTTTCAGGACTTTCCGCAGATTTCGCTTTCGACCAAAGAAAACTGGTATTGAGTATAATATAATATAATTGCAGGAAGTATATTGATGTTCATTCCCTCACTTTTCATTCTCAATTTGTACATCATCGTCGTTGTGTATAAGCATTCTTTTTCTTTTCTTTTCTCTCCTCTAATTAATCACTACATAAAATGTCCTCAAATATGCAGAAACAGCATCCTCAATCCGTTCATGGGAAAAGTCACGAAAGGAAATATGGCGCTTTTCAAAATGAAATCTACAAAGGTTCAACACCCCATTCAATCTCTCGTGATTATCAAGAGAAGGCAAAGCGGCTAACCCAACACCTCTAGATGGCATGTTCGCCAATGCCACCCCAACCGTGACCACTGACCCTAACAAACTCGAAGAACAAGCACGTTCCAAGCTCTCATCTACATCATATAACTATGTAGCAGGAGGAGCAGGTGAAAGAGCCACTATGGATGCAAACAGGCTCGCATTCAGACAATGGAAGATGATTCCACGAATGTTACGTCCCACCACTAAGAGGGATCTCCGTGTCAATCTCTTTGGTCAGGAATATGACAGTCCTATCTTGATGGCTCCAGTTGGCGTCCAGAAGATCTTCCATGAAGATAAGGAAACGGGACTCTCGGAAGTTTGTGCTGAGATTGGTGTACCTTATATTCTCAGCACTGCTTCTTCTTCATCGAGTAAGAAGCTGAATATTTGTTCCCATTAATGAACACAATTACTGACCCATATTTTCCAGTCGAAGAAGTAGCTGAATCCAATGGCCCAAACGGCCACCGCTGGTACCAACTATACTGGCCACAAGACGACGAAATTACCATCTCCCTTCTCAAACGTGCCAAAGACTGCGGCTACAAAGTCCTAGTCGTAACCCTTGATACGTGGGCACTAGCCTGGAGACCCGCCGATCTCGACGGAGGATACGTCCCATTCATCAAAGGCGTAGGCGATAAAACCGGATTCACAGATCCCGTTTTCCGCCGCAAATTCCACGAGAAATACAACGCCACGCCAGAGGAAAAAGTATTCGAGGCATCCCAAGAATGGATCGGAGATATTTTTTCAGGTGCTGCGCATACTTGGAATCAAATCCAGCTCTTGAAGGATAATTGGGATGGACCCATTGTACTCAAAGGAATCCAACATCCAGACGATGCACTAGAAGCCGTGAAAGCCGGTGTTGACGGTATAATCGTCAGTAACCACGGCGGACGTCAACTAGACGGGGCCATCGGCTCCTTAGAAATGTTACCCGAAATCGTGGAAGCCGTAGGTGACAAACTGACGGTGCTATTCGACAGCGGGATCCGCACTGGCGTAGATGTTATAAAAGCACTCAGTCTCGGTGCCAAAGCGGTATTGATAGGAAGACCAGCTATCTATGGATTGGCAGTAGGTGGGAAACAGGGAGCCAAACAGATCTTGCAGGGGATATTGGCGGATGTGGATCAGAGTATGGGATTGGCGGGTATTAGGGATATTAAGGGGTGTAATCGTTCGACGATTAGGAGGGTACAGTATGGTGGGGATGTTATTGCTAATAATTAATTTTTGGGTTGGAGGGGTTGAGGGGGTAGGAAGTAGGGAAGTAGGCGATGGGTTGGTTATATAGACTAGATGGATAAATAATAGATAATGGAAAATTTACAGGATCTAGATAAGCGAAGAGAGTAAGATGTTTTAAAATTAATGAGCTAAACTTGAGATACCCTATTCAAAAGATGGGAAAGATGGGAAGTACGAGAAAGAATCTGTAGAATTTTAAAGATTTATAGGGTTAATTTAGTTACAATTTGGATTCTTGAGGTTTTTGGGTATTGAGATGGAATGGGATATCTTTGAGTATAGATAGATATGATATAGATATAAAGGGAGCTTGGGGTTTGGTGTTTGGGGTTATTTGAGATTTCTGGGATTTTGGGAAGATGGATGGATAGGGGGGATGGGGGAGAAGGGGCAGAGGGGGGAGAGGGGAAGAGGAATAAACGGAAGGAGAGATATA
This sequence comes from Sclerotinia sclerotiorum 1980 UF-70, assembly GCF_000146945.2. Taxonomy (NCBI): domain Eukaryota; kingdom Fungi; phylum Ascomycota; class Leotiomycetes; order Helotiales; family Sclerotiniaceae; genus Sclerotinia; species Sclerotinia sclerotiorum. Next base: position 2,146,196 of record NW_001820831.1, read on the forward strand.
CAAACTACTAAAACTTCCAAAAGCCATCCATCTTTCCTTCCCTTACAGCCGAGAAGTTTAGGATGACCTTATTCTTACTCTTCGAATTCATCCATCATATCACTTATGTGCACAATATAATATAACCCAAAGCACAGAACATACTTCTTTCCTCCTCCAAGA
>NW_001820831.1:2146457-2147433 GCF_000146945.2 Sclerotinia sclerotiorum 1980 UF-70
AAAGAACCCCTACATCAAAGACTATAAAAAGCGCTTTCCACTATAAAAGTACAACAGTATATATAGCACTATAACACTAAAATCAACCTCTTCTCTCTCCTCCCTCTTCACCCGCTATTCCACCATACGCAAAAACTAACGCCCACCAGCCCTTTGTATCCTAGTACAGTACATCATCCTACATAATCATGAACCGATTTTGAAAGTTTGCGGTGCTAAAATACTAGTAGTAGTAGCAAGACCTTCTTCATGCATATGCACATGCACATGCTAAATTCATGAGCATGACATCAAAAGACCCTCTTCAATACCAACACGGGTACTACTGTATCGATATTCCTACTCTTACCCTTAGACTTAAAGCATAGCTGCGGATGCACTTTACTTCTCTTCACTTCGCTCCACTTCAAATCCAGATACAAACCTAAATCCACATAAATTCCCACATCGATATCTTCTCCTTCTCCATTCTCCTCAAACCAGAACCGATATCCACATTCAAAATCTACACACACACATCATCTAACATCCTCATAATCCTCATAATCCTCATCCCCATCCACATTCCCACAAACTCCCCTTAAACCCCCAATCCCAATCCCAACCTCAACCTGAACCTCAACATCCCACACCCACCACAAACAATCACAAGCGGACCCGAGTTCTCATTCGCGTTCGCGTTCGCGTTCGCATTGACACACTCATAAACATGCATAACCCACATATCATGAAAAAAAAAAAAAAGTATGATTAAAATCATTCGAGATTCACTCTAGTCTCCAGGTCAAGATCAGACGATTCGATATTGTTATCGGGTTATTGGGTTATTTATCGTGTGGTGTTTTTTTTTATATTGGTTTTGGTGTTGATTTTGATGTTGCATGTGATTGTGATTGTGATTATGAGCCGATGTGTTTACGGGTATTTGGGTAGACATTTATGAGTTTAATATTCGGATCGGGATCGGGTTCGGGTT
>NW_001820831.1:2147721-2151176 GCF_000146945.2 Sclerotinia sclerotiorum 1980 UF-70
GGAAAAAAACTACACCAGTAATTGGCTATACTATATATATCATACCATACCATACTATACTATACCATATTATACCATACCATACTATACTATATCATACCATACCATATCATACCATACTATAATACCATACTAGTATACTAGTGTACTCTTTCAACCACCAAACCTCCCATAGAAATATAAAAAAAATGTAACTCGGGGTTCATAAACGAAAAGAAAAGGCCAAGGAGCAAATAAAAATGACATCATATTCCATTCTATATCTAGTATGATCACATATAACCTATGTACATGTAACATGTGCGAACACACATAAGAAAAACTCAGCTCCTCAATTATGGGATTATAATGATATTTACTAAGTACCGCTAGTGCTTCCATTTATACAGGATAGAGATCTGCTACATCTCTGTTCACAAGTAAGGAAAGCTCTCTTGATAGAATGAGAACTTTGTAATGGTGAAGAGCTTGAGTATGTATTTCTGTAGACTGGGACGTGGAGTTTTGTTTTCGCGCTTATGCAATTAATGGGTGATATTGGGAAGGAGAGATGGAAAATTGGAGACACGGAAAGATGATATGGATAGTACTTGGTGACTTCATTTTAATAGTGGTATCGATATCCTTCCTGGCAGTTAGATATGGAGATGAAGAGTGGAGATAGACATTTTAGATAGAGATATAGAACGGAAGTGTTTATATGCTGAGAGTTAGGCAATCGATATGTCTATACGCATGATTTGAGAAGATTAAAATAGAAAAAGCAATGAATTCTTCTGAACTATTGAAAACACCTCCCTTCATAACGTTTACGCTGATTGTGATCATATAAACTTTGAAGCCGAGAGAACGAGTAAAAAGATATCATAGAATCCATTTTAATCTCACCCCTCACCTGAATGACAAAACTGATACTTATACACAAAGATATCAGTCATCATCGTAGTATTTGCTGTCTTGATATAGACTAGGAAAAGGAGGGTATAGGCGTGGAACTATTCTATCACTTCTGATCTATACCTTTTAGCCATACGATGAAAGCTTGCATGACCATGCCAATGCCTCCCCACCCAGCCGCTGATTAGCCACTTATGCAGCATCGCCTCCCTACATCGCTCAATTTCTCTAGCAACCCCAATACCATCCTGAATGGCAAGTTCAGCACCGGTAGACTCGAGTATGCTCATTTGGAATATGGCATCACCTAACTTGAATATCCTTTCGTCGCCATTCCACAGATGAATTAGCTTCGGCTGGTTTGCCCTTGAATGTCTCTGCAGCCAATGCACGAGGTCATCTTCCTTCATTCTTTCTGGATTGAAGACTTCATCATAAGGTTTAGGTAGGTTATACTCTTGTCGAAAGACTTCGACTTCGTCGAGGAACTTTTCGATCAAGGCAGGGGACCTTGCTTCATCAATCGATCGTTTCGGTACCCAGAGTTCATCGGGCGGATCTATCGGACCATCTAGACGAGGCCTTGAATACACATAAGATAACTTCACTACGCCTCCGTGCGGATGAACGTCGTCGATTATAAGCTCCAATATTGTTTTATCGAATTGCTCTCGGATTTGTGATGTGTTATTGGGAAACCAATGCCGAAACTTTCGATCCCATGAGGATTTCGACAAGAACATCTGGCCTCGGAATACCACAACGGGGAGGATGGTGTGGCTAACTTCTGCGTATTTTATCGGAGAATGAGCACCCATACAATCGAATGTAATACTCCCTTCTAATTTATCGACATGCGAGGGAAAAATCAGACGCGGTAACCCACTTGCTTCGGATTCAACCTTAATCTCACATTCCCATTCGATCTCTTTCTCGAAGGCCTGCCTCAAGAGATATTCTAGCTTCCCCCTGTGAATTCTGATTTTGACTAGCTCTCGACTTTTAGACGGAAAGGGTGTGGTAAGTGGCACTAGAAGCGTGCGTTGAAAAACATCTTCACCTATACAGAGCAGTCTCCTAAGCGCTCTGATACTTCTCCCTGATAGCAAAAGACTATAATCATGCCGATCCCAAAAACTTTGAGGCCGGGTGTCTCGAGTATAAATTTGGAAGGGGATATGTTTTTTGCGAAGACTGCATGCAAGCGTTAAAGCTGATAGACCACTTCCGAGTATCCTGATAGGTGCCGATGGCGAATTTCTCGGAAGATTATCAGCGGTGGGCGAGAACCTTTTGAATTTAAACTCGCTTGCCATATTTTTGATGTGTTCGCCAGTTAGTAGTTCGTCTCTGATGGGCGATGGTGCCACTGCACTTTTGCAATATCAATATCTAGCTCTTCGTAAACCTTTCTTCTTATGTTCAGCCATCCAACAGTCGACGTTTTCATTAAAATAAGAGATACCTAACGACCCGAAGGCTGTATGCTGGCTGTTATGAAATGCTAATTTGATGAATGATGAATAGTGGAAGAGGATGGGATAAGAAAAGCATACCTCAAGACGGAGAAATATCAATATTGAGCCACCCATACTTTCCTCGCTGTAACAAATGTTGATGGGAAAGAACAATCTACAATCATATATACCACATCAGCGTGCAGCAAAATTAGCTTCTTAGAAATTAAGAAAGCTCACCCCAGATTGACGGTAACAAAAACCAAAAATCCTCAAAAACAATCCAATATCCATCCAGCCATCAGCTTATATAATTAGCACTCAAAATCCTCAAAATCCTCAAAATTCCCAGCTTCCCCCCCCCGGGCAAAGTCACTCACTGGCTCAACTAAATCTAGGATAATATCAAATCATCAATCATACATATCCATCCATCCATCAATCTATCCATCTATCTAATTATCCAACTACAATCCCACAAATATTCTCGGTTTCTCGAGTCAAGTATTAAGTTTTTCTTCTTTTTGGTTAGGCAACTTTGCACTGGAGACTAAATCGATGATGAGATAATTACTCACAGGGGTGATTGATCTTGAAGGAAAGAAGGAAAGAAGGAAAGAGAAGAAAGGAAGGAAGGAAAGAGTTGAGCTAGAAAGTTATTCCTAGGCTACTTAGCTTAGTGCCATCCTTCCTTCCTTCCCGATTCATAATGCTATTTCACTGCACTTCACTTCACTTCACTTCACTTCACTTCACAATCATCACTCACTCACATATTCAGCACAAGGAAAAAAAGGTCAAATAGCCGAAAGATCTACTCCCATTCAATCCAGTGACATATCTACGACAAAAAGCCAGCCAGGTATCTCCAAACGCGTGAACCTACCCCATAACAATGCAAAAGTTCCATATCTCATAGATAGACCCATCAAACCCCCCCCCCCCCCCTTCCCTAACTCCAGCGCCCAACGAACGCCACAAAAATGCTTACGCTAAAAGTCCCGCTATCAAAAAGGTCATAAATATGAACAATAGAATGAATTTGTGACATGCAGTGAGAGAAAAAATTTGTGCTCTGCTCTACTCTTTCACCATGCTATA
>NW_001820831.1:2151276-2153235 GCF_000146945.2 Sclerotinia sclerotiorum 1980 UF-70
ACCATGCTATACCCCTCCAATCGAAGTTTCCATTCCACATTGACAAAACTACCTTGATCAATCGCTTTCTCCCAGCCCATCATGACAGCGAGGATTCTGCAGCCAGTGGAACTGACTGTGCAAATAATCTTGTCACTTGCTTTTCCCAAAACTGCCAAATCCATCAAATAAGCTCTTCCAACCAATTCCCTCAATCTTAAAGCTTCGGTAGTTGGAGTCAATGCTGTTTCGGGATTCTCAACTGCAGTTTTGGGAGTTCCGGAAGGTTTACCCAAACTCCAGAACATGCCGGCAAAAAATCCACCTTCCCATCCTACTGTGTCATCGACAAATTTTCTTGGGCCTGGAGTGTTGGGTTGAGGGGTAGCTGCTTCAAGGGCATTCTTGGACGCTAATCGAATTTGCTCTTGTGCTCTAGATACGTCCTTGAATTCGTCTGAATCGTAAACGTCGGGATCGTCGGACGCAAGAACAATTGCACTAGCCATCTGAGCCAAAGCATCATGACCTCCATTCGGAAGTGAGTGGTTGTATTTCTTGTCCAGTAGCATGCGCGCTGTGTCGCTATATACTGTTAATGGGATATAGCTATCCTTGTACTGAAATTCGAATGGCCTTCTATCTCCGTGGCGAACATGTACACCGATGACGATTCCACTTTCTTGATCCACTGGATCGAGTGTCGTTTTTGCTCTGAATTCCGCGGCCCTTCTATCGACATATTCATCATCTCCATCGGATAGGTGAAAAAGCGCTGTGTACCCGACTCGGGCCATTTCAAAAATTGGCTTTTGTCGGTAGACTTCCATCTTTCGCGCATCCTCAAAATAATCGTTGAAAGATCCTCCAAAGGTATGAGTAACGGTCGCAGCCGAGACCACTAGATGGCGAGCATGATGTGGGCATGGAAGCATTTCGTGTCGTGGTGGGGGTCTACACTTGGGTGCTGGTGGTGGTTGGAAGAAGGTGGTGTATTTACCGTATGCCCTTGGTATCATCAGTAAACAGTAAATAAAGGAGGTAAGTTTCTCAGAGCCTACCATCTTGAGTCATCTACGAAAAAATGCCTTCCTTCCTTTTGAGCCAAACCAAACGCAGTCCATAACATCATCAAGGTTTTACCAAGCCCCGCATCCGAGGTTTCCAGTACAAAAGTTAAAGTCTTATCACAGACATCTGAATCAATCAAGTCGCCCTTTTTTTCGCCCACCAAGGAATCATCCTTTACACTATTCTTCGTCTTAATTCCAGGTAAAAGCCCATGAGCCTCCGCCTCAGCAACGTCCATGAAATTTTGGTCCACGTGGTAGTAGTCGTAGTGTGCAGTGTGCTCTCGATGCACGTGGCTATGTAGGTCTGCAACCGTGGCAGCAACTTCCATATTTTGAGAGCAAATATCGGCGTATTGTGTAGGCGTGAGAGGAAACTCGTGATTGGGGGGTATGGAGACCGTCCACTTCGATCGTCCGCGCTTGTCCGTTATGATAACTGGCGTTGGAAAGTCCGGTAATTCTGATTCTCCAACCATCTCATACTGATTTCCAGAATCTGTTGCCCACCCTACTGCCGTCATTGGTCTTTCTAGCCATGGTGAGCTGGAACAAAAATAAAGTATCATTGCTATGCCACAAAACCACAAAAATCCTCTGAAACATTTTCGAGGAGTCCGGGATGGCGCTGGTTTGCCATGTCTAGGGACCAAAGCCGGAAGACTAGGTGAAGGTGGTGGTGATTTGATGAGATGGTTGAAGCTAAATCGAGAAGAAGAAGATGATAATGGTCCTCGGTCGTTTGGATCATAGCCTGATTTTCGCAAACTGAGCCGAGGAGAAGTTCGTGATGAGAGAAGCATATCTGAGTATGAATATGTATTTTTTAAATCCAGTGGAGGAGGAACCATATGGTCCTTTAACGGCCGCAGCCAGAGAGAAATGAATCAAATGCAGTTGCTGACAAAGG
>NW_001820831.1:2154099-2230026 GCF_000146945.2 Sclerotinia sclerotiorum 1980 UF-70
CGACTCTCGCGTGGGGCTGACCGAAGAACCAGGGGCTAAATCTCACCAGTGCCACTGCATGTACCAGGAATGAAAATGGAAACATGGAGCAATTGTAATAAATAAGGGACTCAACCTGCTTAAGCAATCCATGTTACAGATGACCGGTGACCGATGACCGGGAACAGAATGAAGTTAAAAAGAAGAGACGAGGTAAAGGAAGGAATTTCTAAGTTTCTACTGTCTTTCTTTTCCTCTTTGGGAATTACATTAGTAATGTGACCTCAAATACCTAGGTATTAATAGGTATTAATAGGTATTTAACGGCATTAGACGATCGATTCCCTTACACCAAGAACATATGCAAGGCTTTGAATGATCTTAACATCAACAACTTAAGGCAAGGCTTTGGATGATCTCCTTACGACAAGAATTCTGAGAGAGTATAAATTCACACCAACTAGCTTAACCCTGAAAACAACCAGCTGTTTAGCTATGTATGTACTCTGCTCTGCGGTTCAACAAATTGAAAGAGTCAAGGAGCTACCGCCTCATGTAATCCGGTAGGCGTATAACTGCAGGATCTTGTAACCATCAGCATTGGTAAATCCCCAACCTTAAAACGAAACTTTCGTACCTCACCAACAAACCATAAGAGGGTACCTACCGATTTGTGACTCCCTCGGATATACGCATAATCTAAATATCATATGTCTTAACTTTTCGCCCTTTTTCATTCCCTCTCTCTTCCTCAGATCATCCATCCATCATCATATCCATACATGATGAAGAAGCTCTTATTCGCCTAAATGTATTGATTATTCTATGTTACTCTTTTCCTCTTTCTCCTTTTAGGCGCGAACCCGATGAAATACATTCATTGCGTTTACCCCTGAATATCTGAAACGTGCTAATAAAAATAAATGTCCGACTATTAAACCAGCCAATGAGACATCAGAACACCGAAATCATCAATTATCCCAAACCGACGCCAAACGAAAAGTAAATTCAAACGAGGGGCTATCTACAAACCCCCATTGGCAGCCTCGCAGGTGATTTGTCGAAGATTCTTTCCCTATCCCGAGTAATCTTATCAAGAATGGGATGGGGGATATATGTCCGTGAACTAAACTAATAAGCTAATAAGATTCTGTAAAGCTTTTGCTTTTCTACCGTGGAGAAACGGGTTTGAAACATTTCCCCTCTACAGGTAATAATTCATCCCGCCGGCTTGGACGATAAGATCTCCAGTGACCAAGTTTCGAGTTAAGTTCCGCATGCAAGTTTTCAACAACCATCACAAACACAGAAAAAACGCCACCATCTGCAAGTAATTAGCTACTGCACAATGCACATCGTCTACCTCATGGCCACACCCAAGAATTTTAAGTCTTACCTTACCTTTCTTACCGTATGGTCTGGTCAAGATTTCGGTGCATCCATATCTCATGCATGGGTATATATGCGTAAAGCCTAGCTAAGTACCTAGGTAGGTAACCATTTCTCCATCTGAAGAGGCCATTTGCCATACCCAGATGTACTGTAACTAGTGGCGGAGTTCCCGTCGTCTTACGAATCTTATTCAGCCCAAGTACTCGCCGACTCGACCCCAATCACAATCTTCCCTCCACTTCTCAGGCTTCTTTTGCGGCATGTCCGCTGGTAGCCTGAATGAAAGGGACGTCCGTCACAGGGAGGATCATCAATATCCTTTGGTTATAGGATTGTGCTTAACATTCCTCCATCATCCGATTTCCTTTCTTGGGGAATCTTACCAAATATGCTAGAAATGGAACATCTTAAAAATAGATTCGTGGATGATCAACCTACACTTAACGAAATGAACACAACGGATATACGAATCGGGTTTCCCTTTCTTGGAAAACGTTCTTTGCTACGCTCTGGCGTATTATGGGAGAAGATCATCACAGTGAGTGCTGTGCCAAGATCGCTCCGGAGAAAGGAGCTTGAAGGGCAAATAACACATTTTCTTTTTCGCCCTTCATTGCTTGATACAGGAGGCTTCTTATTCAGCGGACATGCAATTTAGAGTGGACTATGAAAAGAATGTAATATTTTAGATTGACTTGAAGTTCAAAACTTCAAGAGACTTAGTTAGTTCAATGTTCAAATTGTATGAACGATAGATCTAGCGATCATATCAATATCCAATCTCCAATCTCTCAACAGGCCAACCAGCCAATTCACATCAACTTCGTTCTGCACCTCAAGTAACGCAAATACACACAATACTCGCAGCCTCACATACATACCTCACCATCCTCCAACATCCCCTCTGCCTGATCTCACCCACCCATTAGCCACAGATAACCCCAAACACGACATTTACACAAAAAAGACATTTTATATTCAGACGAGGACCCACCCAAGCAAGCCCTTCCTTCTTCCACCCCGGTTTTACTAATGTATTATGCTACACATATATTCTTTCTTCCTTCCTCCCTACCTCCTCCCTCCTTCCCTCTTCCAAACAAACAACATACCACACCATAAAACAATATATGAACACCCCAGCTCTCCCTCCCCCTCTGCATAAATTTTCTCATCCTGCTTCTCCTCCGGGGCTGATCTATGCATCCATCCATCATATCCCATATTCCATATTCCATATCCCATTTCTCAAACGCCCAGAGAGGCAAGTTTCCAGAAAAAAAGGTAGAAAAAACAAATTCCTTCCCGCCTCACCTGTCATATTTGAATTTATCGTACCATACCATATCATAAACGTTACATCCCGATGGGGTACCATCCTTTGCATTTGCATTTGCCTTTTTCGCAATGAGAAAACAACAAATAGCTACTTACCACATTTACATAAGTTATATCAACTTTCATATACATACCACCAATACCACAATGATAATTCACATCACATCCATCATCTACAAACGCTCATTTGAATTCTGATAAATTGTATTTTTTGACTCCCATCAATTCATTCATTACATCACGATTCATTTAACCCCAACTTAATCTCTATCTGTTCTAGTAAACCACGTCCTCAACTGAACTCAACTCAACTCAACCACTCTACTCATGCAACTCATCCCAAATGACTCTACTAAACAATTCCCATCATCGCTGTATCGGTATATTCTATCGGACATCTGTTTTGTATCCTTCCTAATCATCCTGGGTATCAAACCACAAACCCATTATCAAGATTTGACTATTTTCCCAAATGCGCATCCACGTCCAGCACAAAAGTAAATGAACCAAGTAGAAAAAGAACGTCTCCCGAAGCGATCCAGAAGTATGGTTTTCCTGAGTCCGCCAATCCTGTGAGGCCCTCCAAATGTACCCTTCCCCGATCATATTATTACATTTAGACAGATAAATGCCGCTGTCCGTCCCACCAACCACCCATCGAAAATGTTCCCGAAAAATGACCGCCCGCTCAAGTATCCCATCACTAATTGCCGCGTAAAAGAGAAGAAAATGTTTGCAGTGATAAGCAAAAAGCCCGGGAAATAAAATGAAAACAAAAGTAACGTGGGTATAGACAATTAACAACCTTCCAAAAACGCCGTGAACTATAACCGTATTAATCACAAATCTCACCTCCATTCTTTTTAAAATAATCTGTTACTACAACCCCAGAATCGTGTGGCTGAGCCATAGGACTCAGATGTGGATTCTTAAGAGGCTCAATCCCAGAAATCCTATCTGTTGAAACCGCTCGTTTGCGGTCGCCCGTGTGTCGAACACTTCCCCTAACCCCTTTGACCAATTGATCACTTTCAACTCTATCTTGAATCATTTCATCTAGCATTTTGCTCATCTCATCTACACTCTTTGAATTTTTGAGAGGTGTTGGGGGAAGGACTGTGGGTGGAAGAACCTTCACTGGGCCTCCTAAATATGTGAGGCTAGGATCAAACAATTGGGATTCTCTCGCCGAGACGGGACTTAACGGCAAGCCATGATTCACCCCATGATTGACTCCATGACGAGAATCACGGTCGGCAGTATCTCTTGACCGAGCGGAGCTACGAAGTGCCGATAACATGCGGTCTTTATCATCAAGTCTTGCCCTCAAATCCGCAATTTCGGCATCCTTATCTTTCAAAAGATTGGAAACCCCATGGTCCTCACCAACCATAATACTTGACTTGCTGCCGAATTGTGCAGACGCCCTTGACTGACTAGAGCGGCGTGCTTGTAGGAGTCGCTTCTCTAGAGTCTGGCAGTACCTGGTCTTATCTGCGAGATCGGCTTGTAAAGCTCGATTCTGCGCTGCTAGCGAAGCTGTACCATCACCATATTCACCCGCAGAATCTTCATCTTCCATTGATGTATGGTCACCTGAAGTAGTTCCTGATAATCGTTTCGCACTTCGTCGTCGACCGATGGTAGATACCGAGTTGGCACGCTCTAGAGTGATGGTGGATGGAGTCATGGATGAGCGCACAGACATTGAGGACATGTGGCCATTTGACATACCCATCGAAAATCTAGATCGCATGCTTAAAGACGAATATGTACCATGTGCGTTCACACCAGTGGACTTGGAACTAAGGATCAGTCTATTTAAATGATCGATTCTTTCTTTCAAGGCAGTTCGAGCCAATTGCATCTCTAGCAATTGCTCTTCATGACGTGCCTTTGCTTCCTCCTTTTGAATTTTGTCCTCCTCATATGCTTTAGCTTTGACTTGGTTATCTAATTGCCTCCGTAAGTCCAAGATCTCCATGCGGTATCGTTCTAGTAGAACTCTGGCACCACCATCACCACCTGCACCCATTGCTTCCTCCGCCTTTTTAGCATGACTGACGATATTGGCTGCAGCTCTGGAAGCAAATTTCAAGGTGTTCAAGGTCTCACTGGTGTGGCTATTAGGCCCGGAGGCACTTGCTCCGGATCCAACAGATATTGTACATAGAATGCTGACAAGCGAATCACCGGATAGTGCGCCTTGAAGAAGTCTTGTAAGCTTGCTGTCGCGATATGGCAAATGTTTTCCGTCCTTGTCCATAGGTTTGCCGTCCTTATCTTTGTTGCCCGACAATCGAGCAATGACGGTTCCAAGGGTCAACAAACTTTTATTGATGTGGGAACCTTCAGTACGTCGTTCCTTCGTTTCGGCAGCTCTCTCCGACCCTGCCAAATCAATCAAACTGAGTGTAGAGACACGCACGCCACCGGGAACAAGGCCGCTCCGCTTGTTTTCGTTCATTGCTGTTCCTCCCGGAATACGCTCGCGAGATTCAACCACGATCTGCACGACTGCATGACTTCGAGAACTTCTAGCATTGAACTGTGTACTGGAAGTCCTTCGTGCTTGGTCGCCCCGAAAGATGACACGGAGTAATTGTGTTGGAGATTGCACTATCTCTTCTTTTAGAGGTGTGGCATACACACCCCTCTTGCTATCCTCTCGGAGCTTAATTTCTTCGGTCTGAGCAGCTCCTGGGCCTGTTGCAGGCCCTGTCGAAGCACTCAACAGGTCGTGAATCTTCTCGTTATATATTTCCAGATAGCTAACCCTGAGAAGAAACTCTCGCGATGGAGTTTCACGAATATATGAGAAAATGTCGGTGATAGCAAGTGGTATAACACCAGGCATCTTATCCGTCCCTTGCATGGAGAATGTCTTTCCGGTACCTGTCATACCATATGCAAAAACAGTACCGTGATATCCTTCCATGACTCGCCGTACGAGCCTTTTAGCCGATGCATCGTATACTCTAGCGTTATTATCATTCTGCGAAAAAACATTATCTGTTACTGTGTTAGTGTTAACTTGAAAAATTATCAGACATAGCCTTACCATAGTAATAATCGCCACCTTCCTTCCCGCGGTAGGCAACAAGCGACTTTCTTCCATCTATCAACCATTCTCCGGAAGACTTGCTATTGTCTCCATCACTATTGGCATCTGGGCGTACACGAACGCTGACGATGACATTTCCTTTGCCTTCTCCAAGTTTTGGAGACTGTCTATCGGCATCATCAAGCCCCTCTCGACCTCTGAGCCCATCTCCAAATTCTTCAGTGGTTGTTACAGACGTCGAGTATGAATCCTGGGCAGATGAGCTGCGACTTTGCGGGGGTGACGGTAAGCTTAATAGACCATCTGAACCTCGAGTCCCGGCACCGCTAGATATTGAAATGCTGCTTTCATTCCCGTTGAGTAGGTTTTGGCTCGATCCACTGAATGAGTTATGTGTATTGGGATTTGCCATCGCCATGGGTCTTTTCCGAAGTCTCCCGCCACCAGTGTTGGATGCGCTTATTTCCGTTGATTCCCTCCTACTTGGCTCTCCTGTTGACATCGCGATCCCTGGCGCAACTCCCCCGGACAATGGACTAGGCGGTAAACTTATGGTTCTAACCCCTCCTCGAGGAGGCTGTGGAAATGCGTTGATACTGATCGTTTTCCTTATGCTTTTACCAGCCGCATTAACTCCTGGCGAAGTAGGAAATTTTGAAAGGACAGGACTCCTTAGTGGTTGACTGCTAGATGATTGAAGGCTAGATGACGACGAGTTTCGCAGTCCGCTTCGAGGTGTATCTTGTGCTTCCAGTCCGTCTGTGGGCAATTGCGATGTGCTCATGCTTTTTCGAGTTTTCGGCATAGGCAGAGCTGGTAATGCTGTTGTGGGCGGCCCATATGAAGGCCTAGACCCCCTTGGCAAGGTCGCTGCCATAGCTATCGACTTTGAAGCTGAATTTTCGGTTGGTAATTGGCGCCTGGATTCGAAAATTGAACTTTTGGGTTTTTGCAGATTGGTATTCACGGTTCCATGGAACTCGATTGCGAAAATTATTCAACTCGGGATGATGCTTCAAAGGCCAACTGTGGAGGTACTCAATAACCTCCGCTGCGTTTGCAAGATCTAGACCAAATCTCTATTCGTCCTTTCCGAAGTAGCTGACACCCAGTAGCATGCAGTCTGATATGCGTTAGCAAAGCTTCTGGTGTTTGGACCTGTTTCAACTTGTCAGTGCACCCTTCTTGACATCAGCTCAGGAAATGATAGATCAGATACAATCATGCAAATTGATCTCGAGGACCAAGCTCCGGAGTCGAAAATACGGGGGTGGATAACCTTACGGTTTAAGCTTCCAATGTGAAAACCATGTGTATTTTTCAGATATGAGAATGTATTCTTCGAAAATTCCTCCTCAAGATATGCAGGTTTCCTTTTTCTAGCGATGCCAGGTGTCACAGTTGACAATGTGCAGGAGTAATTATCCGATGATCCCAGTACCGACAGACATTGACAAGTTAAATCTGGTATCGTGTTCATGCATTCATCAGACAAGATCGAATCATTGACTTCTGAGAGAGTTTTTGTGAAATTTCGGTGCCTTCGGACGCAGTGCGAATAACCAGATGAGCCAGTATTACCAAGGTCCTTAATATCAATTGGGTTGATATTTGTGAAAGCAGAAACCTCAATATCTTGTCTTCCTATACAAACGCAATGGACAACTGGAACGAATTTGAAACGAAAGTTTGGAGAGTATTCGAAAAGGATTTTCTGGTTTGTCTTTTTTGATACCAGTCGTATGTTTTTTTTTTGTTTGTGAACAGTGAATCAATTTAGGTCTTTCGAGTCTCGAGGGTGAATTCGGTGATAAATGAAGGGAATTCGTAGCGATGGTGGCACAAAGGCAGGAAGCCGTCACTTGGCGAGTTAGATGGGAGGACAAGTGAGATTGATATGGAACATAAGCAGGGATCGTGATATCGTGGTTCTTTACCCAGTCGTGAGGGATAGTGTGGTGAGAAAATTCTTCGAAGCTTTCAAATGGTGACGCGAAACCGGACGTGTACTAGCAGTGAGGAGTGGGAAGGAAAAAAAGTAAGGAAAGTAAAGCAAGTAGTACTTTTCTATAGCGTTTTAGTTAACACAAGGTAGACCTGCAGCGCGGAATCTTTATTGGAATATACAACAGAGGGGTGATATGAGATAGAAAGAAATCTAGGGATGGAGGAGAGAAAGAGCTTACTGTAAAGTGCGGATATGTCCTGCACCTTTTCGAATCAAATCAACCCAGCCAGACACTACAGTCTATAGCACCCCGGTATCCTTCTCGGCTCGACTCTTTGGGGTTATAGCTGTGCTACAAGGTTGCAAGGGGAAGACGAAATGTACCGTTAGAGTTGAGCAGGGTAAATGATTTGTGAAGATGGTGGGTGGAATTTCCTACCCAACTCGTTTTGGGATATTGGTGGGTCATAGAAAGAGAAAAAAAAGGACGCACATTCAAAAGTACGGAGTAGGTATGGGGTGGTATTATGGGTAGAGTATCATCAATATGCACAGAACGAAAATGCAGAACATACAGAATTTGTATGGTGTTGGGATGGGGATGGGGATTGTCGGTTCTTCACATGTTTCTTCGCATCTTTGCAAAGGAAAATAGAATGAAAAAAAGAGAAAAGACTTGGTGAGTGATAGAATGAATGAATGAATGGATTCGATGATGCTGCACGGAGAAGAATTGTAATACAATACTCCGTAACCTTACCGATAGCAGCACGTACCGTACACGTATAGAGAGTACTGTATGTAGTAGAATAAATTGTACTCGAGAATAGAAAAGTTACTTATTAAGCATGTCTTGTCTCTCTTTTTTGGGGCTTTTTCGCCGCGAATCTTTTTCAGGGGTGGAAATGTGGATATTGTCAAGACCAAGGCTTCCCTACAATCCTCTGTAATAAATACGCAGCTGTGTACAAGCAAGGTAAGAGAGTATGAAACGATGATTACTTTGGGGATAGTGTGGGGCAATCTCTACCCTTCATGGACTTTAGCAATCTAATGGACCTGCCCTAAGAATCCTGTATCCTTATCAAAATTGTCCAAATTTGGGCAGGAACGACTGGAGGAGAACGAGAGACGCAGCAGTGGCCTTGATTGGTGGACCTCTTGTTTGTGCATGGTACTGCTACTCGGGGAACAGACACTAACTCGAGGACAATCGCCAAATATACCGATATAACGATATAACCGTCTTTTGTGGCGAATATTCATAGATACATGATCACAATGTGACTGGGTGACATCTGAAGCTTGATAAATGTTATAGAACAAGGTTGGCTAGCTTTTGAAGCTTATCCTCATTAATGAGATAATTACCTACACAAATATCATACCGTTTTAAACTTTAATCGCCTTTGCCTTTCAGCTCACCCCAGGAAAACTCCTCCAATTTGTATTAAAAAGTTCCTCATAATAAAGATGCTTACTTCGTACAACGATAGATGCATCAGAACATGCCGGCACTTTTCTTGAAGGATTCATCCGTTATCAATGTCTCTGGCACGGGAAAAGCTCATTGGATTTTACATCCAACACAAGACAATATGTGTCTTGATGGCTGACAGCTATCAAACGTGCATTATCCGAAAAGCAAATATTTGAATCGCGGCACGTTTAACTCTGGTATATCGATATCCTTCCCGTGAAGAGCTGTAGCGGAACGACTGGACTCACGAGAGGATTCAAGTAAATTGAGGAGCGGGACGGAAGATGATAAAATGTGTGATATTACACAATTTCCAGACCGTCCAGTGGACTGCAACCCTACCAACATTATCGATCACATCACATCACATCACCCAATTCAGGTACAGACCGTACAGTGTACCATCTTGATATCTCCAGCTATCTGCGGAACGCGCTGAATTGATGATAGGTTCGAACGAATTGTCTGTGGACCGTATGAGGGGCAATATTTAAAAGAACCTCAGGGGTCACAAATGAGCACACCAAATCCTTGCCGCAACTTACAAGGTAAAAGAAGGACTTTTCGATCTTGTCCATTTTCTCTCAAAGCTATGAATGGCTGGCTATCCTGTAATTCCGTCACTCAGGAACCCTTACCTCTCAAAAGGGTTATACTACCGAAGTAATTTATATTTACACAATGATCTGCTGGAGTCAATTTAAACAATACAGTCAATAAATAATACCTCAGTGAGAAGGCACTTACCCAGTTACTCTCTTATGTCATTAATATCCTCTGCGTCCCGAAATAGCCTCTACATTGCGAGCTTACAACAAATTGAACAGGGGCAAAATCGTCTTTCCTGAGCACTGTTCACGAGAAATTTTCCGCTGCTGAACATGCAGTAGTAAACTCCACCTGCACATGGTTGGCGATCTCCGCATGTGATATCGATTTTTATATATTCTATGGAGCTTACCAAGCTTATGCTAGTCTAGACCAAAGTATTGTTTCTCCCTATATACTCCGTATTTGAGGAATCTGGATTTCATCTCACACATCAAACAAACAATGGTAATCGTGAAAGGTGAGGACCAATCCACGATACTCCAGGTAAACTCCAACCTTTCCCATGAACTATTTATAATGTCCGGACGCCTCTTCCGATGCTCCTGGTATCAAAGACTTCAACCAACCCCGCGCCGACACACTCTGCCAATATCCATTCAAATGAGATCCCATAATACTGCTTCCATTTTCTAATTTTGCCGGGAAGAACGCCAGAAAACTCTCCTCTATTCCTCTTTGCCGCACTCACACCATCATCTGTTTCAATCCCTCCATTCCACCGCTCCCGCAGAAGAGATTCGGGTGCTTCACGATACTTCGATTTCGACAGCAAGGATACGAGATGAAGGCGGGCACTACTCAACAACTTTAGAAATTTTCCCGTCGCAGGAAGGGAAAGAGAAAAATCTCCCTTCCCGGTTAATCGAGCACCGCCTCCACTACCTCCAGAAGCATGAACAGCTCCTTCGCCACCGACAGCGGCTAGAGAGCCGGACGCTGCCCTTGAGATACTGTTCAGCGAAGTCAGGGTCCCTTTTGAACCATCGCCAGGTCTCGAGAAGTGATCTGTGGCTGTGTAATTGGTCGTTGACGAGGTAAGAAAGCCAGCATGCATGTATGCCTGAGAACCTTCCTCTGTGAATAGAGTCCTAGAGAACTTCAACGCCGTGGGATTCTCTCGCAGTAACGTTTTCAATTCTTCCTTTAAAGAAGCCTCTAAGTTGCTCCTGTCTATCATATTTTCTAAATCCTTCACCAATATTAAAACCTCCCCTAGACCTCCTCTCCCATCAACGACCACTTTTCTTATCGCCCCTTCCTGTATTAATTCTACGACCTCTCGTTCAACCGCGCTTGGAGAGTGTAACAAAGCTTGAACATGTGAGACAGTAACAATGGGTGGCAATGAATCTCGATAGTTGAGAACCTCTGTGATTCTCGTCGAATTCATCCCGCTTTTCTGCCCCGGTATACTGTTCCACATCCTTCCCCTTATATACTGAATAGCTTGCGCAACATCCCGTAAAGTGAGATCGGTTGCAAGAGCTTCGACCAAACCTATATCATCAAGCTTATCATTTAAGAAGTCCTCCTCCTCCT
The DNA here is from genome assembly GCF_000146945.2 of Sclerotinia sclerotiorum 1980 UF-70. NCBI lineage: Eukaryota > Fungi > Ascomycota > Leotiomycetes > Helotiales > Sclerotiniaceae > Sclerotinia > Sclerotinia sclerotiorum. The sequence continues at coordinate 2,165,452 of NW_001820831.1, forward strand.
CCTCATCAGACTCTGCTTTTGATTTCGATCGCTGTATATGTTTTCGTTTAGGCAGAGAAGAGAAAGGGGAGGATGAAGCTCGCTTCAATGAAGGGGTAGACTTTTTGATTCTACTAGAAAGTGCAGCGGAGCGATACAAACTCATAATTACAGACAAAACCACAATGTTGTTGTAAGGTTGACAAGGGAGTCAAATTTAATACCACGCTTCATCTTTAACTGTTGCAATTGGATTGTCTCCTGCTTATCCTTATCGGTTATCCTTGCACGCTAGTCATCGGGATAAAACATTGACCGACATGGATGACTAATAATGTAGATCCCTCAAATGGCTCCAAAAGTATAGATGGGACTTCGAAAGTTCATTATCTTTTTGTGAGTCAACAACAAAGATATCTGGGTGTTTCTTCCATTTTTTATACATATTTTAAAGCTAAAACCAACCTGGAAATACCTTCAAGCCCCTTTCAAACTTGGTTATACTCTATTTATTCATTTGAAGCATAGCCTTCTAGTTCCTTGTGTACCACGCCCCTCCCAACAAAATATACCAACATTCAAACGCACCTTATTTCTCACGAGATGTCTCCAACAGTTATTCTGATTAGGCATGCCCAAGCTCTTCATAGTTAGTTGATAAGATGCACTTACAATAAATACGGGTTTTGACTAACGTTGCACAAGATGTGTCTCATAAGTCACCCTGCAATATCCTTTGTGATTTGAGCTGATCTTTCAGGGCACGCAATTATGAGCTACATGATCCGGCATTGACCGACCTTGGCTTCGGAACACAGTGCGATGAGTTGGCGAGATTTCTCGAGAATGATGATCCACTTGCCCAAGAAATCGATCTCATTGTGGTGAGCCCGATGAGACGAACCTTGCAAACAGCGCAGCAAGGCCTGGGATGGTTGATGAAGCGTGGTGTCCCCGTTATACTTCGACCAGAATGGCAGGAAAACTCAGACAAGCCATGTGATACAGGAACGCCCATTGAACTTATGGAGAAGGAGTGGCCACAATTTGACTGGTCAGGTGTCGATCCACTCTTTCCAGCGAAGTCTGGTCTCTATGAGTTTTCAAAGAAGGCCTTGACTGAGCGAGGAATCGCAGCTAGAAAGTGGTTACAGCAACGCCCAGAGAAAGTCATCGCTGTGGTCTCTCATTCAGCATTCCTTAGGACTTGCATCAGCTACAGACATTATGCGAATGCGGACTATAGAATTTTTGATTTTGCTGATGAAGATGGACAAGGAAATGCTGAGCTCGTGGAACAGGAGGTGACTCAATCAAGGGGCGGAGGCTTAGGGAAGAGTCCAAAGGGGGTTTTTGGAATGACCGTTGATGATTACCCTAACGAGATCGAAAAGAGCATTGGTGAGGCAACAAATGAGCTTCCAAACTAGCTCGTATTTTCCGATGCGCAAGCTTAAGCGAGAGCGCGTTCTTCATTGCTGAGATGGCATTGAAGAGCAAGCGCCTCAAACACCCTCCTGCGTATCTAGACTTTTGAAAATATATGTTCTTCCATGATATTGGGCTCAAGCAAATTTCTCGTCTGATTTCGATTTTTCAACCTACCATTACCTCCTCCAGTGTGTTTCAATAGTCCGGACTGAGGTCGAATAATGAAGGGCTTTTTAAAAACTCACATAATTTTGAGTGTTGAAGTCACTAATTCGTTTTGGGCATCGAAAAGAATTTCAAACATTCAATCAATTTGAAATAGTACCCCCATCAAAATAGTTGAAGTATTTTCAAAGATTCGGACTGCGGTCTAGAACATTGGAGACACTGCTAGCATTACAACGTTCCGACCATCTTGAACGGGAAAATATATTCAGCGCATTCTCAAATCATCTCTTTGAACCTTTCCTCATACTTAAGCTAAGGTACCGATGTCTGATGTTCCTCCCCATGATCTCTCTTTTTTTCACTTTTTGGCACTCCCTCCTGCTTTCCCACGCTGCTCACTTCCACTTCAGGCCATCTTTCAATCGTCGATAGCAGTTCAGATATTGAGACGCTCTTTGGAAGAAGTACATACTCCTAGGGATCCAGACCGTGGAGGAATTTTGCTCTCGCCCACAACAATTCAAATACCTGAACCCTCGGCCCGAGGAAATTTTCTCCCTGGAGTGTCTTTTTATGTCCCCGTGCCAACTAGCCATCAAAGATTACAACTACTAGAAACATAAGACCCGGACATATGCAAACAACTACGCAAAGATAGAGCTTTGGAAAACATCGGCGACATACGTCATGCGATATCACTGTATAAGCAAGGCAATCATCTCGGAAGATTCCTTTGCTTAGAAAGATTAATTAGAATAGACATGAAACCCCACGAAAACTATGCTCTTGTAATGCTGGATATAGTGAACGGTGAAAAACTATGTCATTTCTAAAACAGAAACAGGTTTTCTACTATGATTCATGTGGCTGGCACCTGTGGACGTAGAAAAAGGAAGATAGATGATCTGGAACGATCGATGACATGAATGATCCATTTGCATACCTACGTTCGATTAACGGTGGCCAGAGGTGGAACCAAACAAGTCGGGCTTTATCCAAACGGCCGTTGGACAACTCGCCATCTTACTGGATCTCTTTTAGGCGACGTTGTGTCATACCCTCCCAAGGTAAAGTCTAAGCCTAAGGCAATAATCCACAGAAAAGTCGCTCAATTGGCTAACATTGTCAGCCGTGGCTGAAGCTCAATTGTCATGACCACGCCAAGGAAAGACCAATGGTTATCATCTAGTGGCTTGTTTGTGTGAAATTGCCTCTCAAAAAAATCGATGGAGCTGGGATGAACAAGGATATTGTGGCACGAAAAGGAAGGAAACACGAATTTGTGAATGATGAGAGTAAAACACAAATGATGTAGTGCGGTCACGAAAGGGAGTACTACTCAGTACCTAGTTGGAGTTCACTTTGCCCGCACGTGCATATCAGTGTGTGTCCAAGGACCTAGGTAGTGCCCGCACCTTGATAAGAGACGATAAAAATGAAGAAACGGAACTCTTGTGGCTGAGGTAGCCAAAAAAGGAACGAATAATAGAGCAAAAAAAAATCAAGAGCCCCCAAACCAGATCGCCGTATCTCCCGAGATTGAAAACAATCTTAGCTGTAAGATCACCGAGCAGCTGATGAACGAAATGTTGATAAGTAAGACTTACTTACCTACTAGCGGAAACAAACGGTAACCTTACCTAAGGAAAGATTAAACGGTAAGCGTGAGCGGATCTAACAGCTAAAACTAGGTAGGTACCTGAGAGCACCAGAGTGGCTGTTGGTGCTTCTTTGCTTTGCCCATATTAGCCAACGACCGACTTCGGTCTGCTTACTTCAGTAAAATGATAGAACCACGAATTCGAACTAATTATTGATTAATATATGGTAGATATGAATGCATTGCACGTCAGACCGGATACTAGGTAGACGCTAGAATCTATTAGGAACCAAGATTTCATAGCCACAAGAGGGAGCAGAAGAAATCCGCCTTGGGAACGTTTTATTAGAACCTTGGAATATGAACCTAATTGAGTAGTGAGAATTGAGAGAACCGTGATATGTCTAGTACCCAGGACCTCTAGATCTAGATATTGGCTCTGAGCTGTATGGATGTAGAAGTACCTGGATGTAACAACGGCACTTCTCCATATGAAATGTGAGGGAGTAAATCCCAATTCGCAAAGTTCTTCCTCTTTTAACTATTGATATATTTTAAAAATCAATAAAATAAATTAGTGAATAGATAAATAATATAAATAATATAATATAAAACTAAAATGAAAATAAAACTATAAGTTCATCAATCTATATGCTTTCTCCTTACCACTTGAAGTCAGCATCAGCAAGAGAGGAAAGAAAAAAAAGAAGTCAAGGCAAGAATAAGCTAAGCCTTGAAAGAGACCTGATCGCAAAAGAGTGGCGCTAACCTTAGAAGTCTGTCTCCATTGAGGCGCAATCAACCTTCAGCTTCATTTTCTGCTCGTACTTACAACTTTTATCTATTCTTGTCCATCCATCGGATTTATTGCATTGTATGGGAGAAGGCTCGTTACTCGTACTGACCTACAGTCTGTTTTTCCGCAATTCGACAAATCTCTGCGTTTCTCAGCCTTTGGAATTAAGAATCATTTATTTACCTTTGTTTATTTGAATGTTATCCGACCTGTCTGATTATGTTCAGCGAGGTAGTGGCCCTGGATAATCACTTTGCTTAACCTTGTTTGCGATACATTCAATATACCCAAATTCGATATATACCTGAATCGCTCAATCGTAGGTTCATCATATCAATTGAGATTATGATGCGATTGATTCTAATGCACGGCAGAAGACTTATGATTCAGCAGAAATACCAGCCTTGCAACCACCAATTCACAATCCAGCAGTGAAGTCTCGACATGAGAGCCTGATCATTATCACAAGTTTTCTCGAGATCGCAAATTTGGACATTAGTGGATTTTAGCATCAATTCTTTGGTTTGTTATCATATATCGAGTCCATGGCCTCGGAGCAAGAAACAATTTCCGCGACCGTACCAGTCTTTACCGCGAAGTTATCAGACCCCGCCACCAAATCTCCTCCTACAATATCAAGCCACCCCGAACCTGATAACACCAGGGCAAGGTCATTGAAACGAAATCGACCAGATCAAACGCAACCTCCGACAAATCTTACATCAATCGCGAACGCGGGGCTGGTCGTTTCGCCTGCAAAAGCACCACGATTCGGCGGCACGTTTTCTCCGGTATTTCCTGCTGTGTCACTCACTGGGGCAGCGGCACTCGAAGACGAACGACGAAAGATAGAAGAAGCGCAAAAAGGTCCACCCGGCGCTATGAGCAAGAACCCTGGCCATGAGGCCATCACGTCTCTTCTAAGTGGAGGAGGAGTTGGCATGAGTAAACTCCAAGATGCTCCGGTGGCTACAAATGCTATGAGTGAAGGCATGTCCGCAGCTGCGAGTGCACTGACGATACCAACGACTTTGCCGTTCGATGAGAGGCCCGAAACCAGTCCAGCGAGCGTCACAAGCCTTGCAAGCTTGGGCAGTACGGCACAAACCGCAACCGCTAGCCCTACAATTGTTGCTAGTCCCCCTTCCATGACCAATACTTTAGAGGCCGAAAATCGGGATTCACGATCAGGTATCAACCAGCTTCAAGCCGCCATTGATGAACAGCACTCGAACAAATCAATGTCTTTCCCAGGCAATATGACACAAGTAGATCCATCGCAGTATCCCACGCGAGGTATGAGCTTGCCTATGCCTAATCAAAACCAGCAACTGTTGCCAAGGTCGCCCTCCCAAAAGAAACACAAATGTCCTTACTGCGAGACCGAGTTTACTCGACACCACAATTTGAAAAGTCATCTTCTAACACATAGTCAAGAAAAACCTTACGTGTGTCAGACTTGTCAAATGAGGTTCCGAAGGTTACACGACTTGAAACGTCACATGAAACTGCACACAGGAGAGCGCCCTCATATTTGCCCAAAATGCGATCGAAAATTCGCGCGAGGAGATGCACTCGCCCGTCATAGCAAAGGCCTAGGCGGCTGCGCCGGAAGGAGGGCGAGCATGGGAAGTTTTGGCGGGGACGACGATTTTGACGGGTCTAATGTAGGCGAAACGGACGACAATGGAATGGACGGAATAATGTATACGAACGGTAATCCCCATGCCAACGAAGTAGAGATGTCTGAGGAAGACGGCCGACGGTTTAGTCTACCGAGCATCAAAGCACAGCATGTAGCCTCTAATGCTGGCAATGTTGGTAGCCAAGATAGTTACAATTCCAACTCGCGCACTCCAAGCACCTATCCTCCTGCTGGACCAAGACCAAATCCTCTCACAGGACTTTATCCTCCTGGTACGGATCGTGTGGGTTCTTCTAGTTCGGCTACATCACCGAGCATGCAAAACAACGTTATTAGCGTTCATACACCTAATAATAGCTTATCATCATTGCCACTCAGCACCAGTGGTGGCTCGATGTTCTCCCAAAGTGGTATGACCGAAAGTCCTAAGCCACTCAGTCCGGCAGCTATGCATTCACACCAACTTGGCCACGATTCCGCCTCGATCACTAGGCAACGATCCCCTAGCTTGACTACTCAATTTCAGCAACAGCATTTTGGCCGTCACCAATCCGGGAGAAGTCCGCCACCTGGAATGTCTTTACCGTCACCGCGCAGCGCACAGGGGCCAAAGCTTCCTGCCCTTACTGGATTAGCTCCTCCTGACACAAGATTCACTCTAACATCTCAATTATCCAATCAACAGAGCCCTGGAAATGCTCAACAAGGTTCTCAACAGCAACAACCTATCCAGCAATCTACATCCCCTACGTCTTTGTTCCAACCTTCCAATCCTCTTCAAAGCCGAGGTCCCCCAAGCCATCAAGGCAGTGGTGATAGTAGTAACAATTTGTTCGCATCTGGCGCCTCAGGAGTTTTCGCATATGTTAATACATTAGAGGAAAAACTCTTGCTGTTTACTGACAAAGTGCTTGCCATGGAAGCCAAGGAGAAAAGTCAGGAAGAAAAGATTAAGGCCCAGGATGAGAAGGTAAATCTATTGTCGCAGGAGCTTATTGCTGTCCGTAGGCAACTAAGTTCTCAAAATCAAAGTCAGCAGTCGGGAACATCGTAACAACAATCATCATAGGACGCAAGTATACGCAGCTGTTCTGTACCAAAATCACTTCTGGTGTACAAAGATATCATGGCGTTGAGGAGCGAAAAATGGGTCACGATACTTTGCTTGGTTTATGAGACTTTTGCACGAATTTCACTTCTTTCAGTGGTGGAGGCGTTTTATCTTGGGAGTGTCAATGATGGGACTCTCCAGTACAAAAAAAGGTAGCACTATTTTTCCATAGAAGTTGGCGGGTTTTTTTTATCAGTGCCGGCATACCCCGGGGTTTCCTTTCTTTCGTTATGGTGGAAATACTTTGGTAGGAAGAGGTTTGAAGGAGGCATGATGTTTGTATCTATATTCTTGCTGTAATCAGTCACAGAATCACGGCAGTTTACGATTTCAACGTATATTTGCGGGGGTTGGAGTTTCATAAATCAAAGTTTTAGAATGATCATACGTGAATGTGTTCGGTTGCAGCAGAAAAAGGGAGACGTCGCCTCCTTGTACACCATTGAAGAATATGATATTTCGCATCCCAAATGTACATGTTCTACATAGATTCGTGTTGGATATTGGTATTAGCATATCAAGATATTCGGAAAGGAAAAGGAAAGGGGAAGAAGGTTCGGAACAAGGGGATTAATCGATTCATACAGGTTTAAGAAGGGAGCAGGGGATTCATCCAGTTCGGAAATCATATTTAATTTCTCTTCGGTTATGAATGTTGAGTTGTTTGATCCATTGGATTGGATAATTTGAGTTGATTGACATGTTGAAGCTAGGTATTGAAAATGTTGTGAAAGTGCCGTGGAATATTAAAGTAAAGTATTGAATTCACCTGCAATTACCTAGGTAGCTACAGCACCAGCACCTACATACATTGGTGGCCAAGACTCTTCAGTATTCCGGCTCAACCGTTCAGGCACGGATGACGAACGGATGCATTGTACAGTGGGGCCTTGCAATTTTAGTGTACGGATGTACCAGCTAAATCAAAAGCTTCTTCTAGTTCAAATGTTTTTATTAATCCCGCCCGGTAGCAGAAGGGCACGTCATAGTTTTATTCAATTGAGGCCAATGCGAGACTATTCAGTATTTAAAAGCAAATTCGGTATCTCGCGTGTCAAAAACGATAGTTTCTTCTGCCATTTCTATTTATCGTATTTATCTTATTACTTGCTTGACTCTGCCCTTTGTCCCTCTTAACGTATCTTTAATGGTTCGCGACGCGGTGCCCTCATTCCAATGTCGATATCAACAATAATTTCAACGCCGGCTTTGCCAGAAGAACGCGAAAAGTTAAATCTTCCACCCAAAAGCTATGCTGATGCTGCCGAAAAAACACCGGAGCTTCCGAATGATAAAAGTGATGAAAATAAAGAAAATGAGGTGAATGGGCAAGCGGTGACGAGTTCGAATGGTTCGGACGAAACCGGCCATAGGCATAAAGTGTCGGTTTTGAGAATCGTGGATGTTAATGGTACCACGGATTCTGCAAAATTGACAGACAACAAGGAAGCTAGACCAAAGGTCGATAGACAGGAGTCAAAAAGAGAGTACTCGGCTACGGTTTGTGCTAGAAGGAGCATTCAATGTTTGATCTAAAGGCTAACATTTTAGGGCCTCGACGATACTCCGAAAAGCCCTCCCCGACACAGACATCGAAAATCTTCTTCGCAGAAATCTAATGGGACAAATGAGAATGGTCGCAGCTCGCATAAGAATACAATGCCCGACACTCAGGATGGAAACGAAAACACTACCGTCTTTGAGAAGATCCGTGGTGAACGAAATGGTAGTAAGCTCATCAGTGTGAAGCCATCAGAGGATTACGAGAAACAACTTGGAAAGAACCACGATGATGCTCCAAAGCGTAACGACGAAAAACTAGTCAGTGGGAGGCAAGCCGGGCAACGGTGGCACACAAGTGGTATCCGATGGGCGCCCATGAATGTTCCACTTCAACGCAGGCTTCAAACCTTGGTAGTGCTTTTTCATACACTTTGCATCGCCATTTGTGTATCAACGTTCTTTTTTCTATGCGCGATACCCCTTTTCTGGCCAATATTGATTCCATATATGATTTACCTTATGACATCTAAGGCTTCGATATCCGGGACTTTGAGTCATCGTTCGAACTTCTTTCGATCGCTACCCGTTTGGTCATTGTTTGCATCTTACTTTCCAGCTAGATTGCACAGAACTCAAGAGTTACCGCCTACAAGGAAGTACATATTCGGATATCATCCCCACGGTATCATTTCTCATGGGGCATTTGCGGCCTTCGCGACTGAAGCCCTTGGATTTTCTCAGCTATTCCCGGGTATCAAAAATACGCTTCTCACATTAGATACAAACTTCAGAATACCACTATACCGTGAATATGCTTTAGCAATGGGCCTAGCATCTGTATCGAAAGAATCTTGCGAGAATCTACTTTCCAAGGGCGGGCCAAACAAGGTATGTTCAAGCAATCAAATTTGTAACCAGATTCTGACTGTTATGACCAGGAGGGTATGGGCCGCGCAATTACTATTGTTGTAGGAGGCGCAGCTGAATCACTGGATGCGCAACCATACAGCCTCAGATTAGTCCTTAAGCGTCGTAAGGGCTTCGTCAAGATGGCTATCCGAACCGGTGCAGACCTAGTTCCTGTTCTGGCATTTGGCGAGAATGATCTTTATGATCAATTCTCAGCAGATTCCCACCCCAGAATTCACAAATTTCAATTACTTGTTAAGAAGTTAATGGGCTTCACCATACCGCTCTTTCATGCTAGAGGTGTTTTCAATTACGATGTCGGCCTTATGCCATACCGCAGGCCATTGAATATTGTCGTCGGGCGACCAATCAAGGTAGTTCAATCCAAAAGCCCGGAACAAAAGGACATCGATCGTGTTCATGAGGAGTATGTGACGGAGCTTGAGAGGTTGTGGGGCTTGTGGAAGGATGATTTTGCGCCGAATAGAAAGACTGAGCTCCAACTAATCGAATGAAGCTTTGATATTTGGTGGGGCTTTTTAAGACATGGGGATTTATATGCGAATTGGCGTAAGAGGATGGCTTTTGTGTAAATATATGTAGTTCGAGTTGCAGTATTGTTAATTAATTGGGACATTCAAAGTGTTGTTTTGAGAGTGTATTCATGTCTAAATGTATTTCAGAACGTGAACAAATCATTAGGAACATCCACAAGGTCGGCTCTGGTGATATACTCTGACCGCTACCAATGACTCGCAATACTAGCTGTCAATACACGAAGGGGAACTCGCAATAGGAATGGCTAATTAGAGATAGCGGCAGACTTATTGTATTAGTACAAGATTTTCCTGGACCCCTTATTCCATAGTTGTCCTTACACTAGTTTCCGGAAGTTATTAACTAAGACGGAGCTTAAGATCTAGGTGTAGTAACAAGTTCATCATGTCATCATACCGAGTATACCAATAATGTTTCGATGATTAGTGGTCTGTTCTATCCATGAGCTTGTGTGATTTTATCGGTCGTACGATAGCACAATATCTACACTTATCTGGAATTGACTTCAGCCATTCTCCTGCGGATTTCCTCAAGCGAGAATTTAAGGTACGAACACGAAATCGCGGTGACCAATCAATGCGGTTCAAATAACACTAAGGTAAAGACATCCCTGCATCTCCTATTGAAGAAATATCCCATTTAAATTTGTCGACTTTCGCAATTGTAACGATAAGTCTTCACAACTTTCTTTCTATCACTTGTATACACGCTCTCCGTGTGCCGGAAATATACACGCGTGTCAATATGGGTATTCTCGAAACAATTGCCGGGCCATTGGCTCAAGAGATTTCGCAAAGGTCAACCTTTGCTGTTGTTGCTGCTGGCGTGGCAGCATTCGTCGTTCTATCTGTCATTCTCAATGTCCTGAATCAAGTGTTATTTGCGAACCCCAATGAACCACCAGTGGTCTTCCACTGGTTTCCAATCATTGGTAGCACCGTCACTTATGGTATGGACCCTTATAAATTCTTCTTCGAGTGTCGCGCAAAGGTACGCTTTCCATCCCCGTGTTCATTGCTTGGAGACTAATGTTTGTGTATTAGTACGGTGATATTTTCACATTTGTCTTGCTCGGAAAGAAGAATACAGTATATCTTGGACGAAATGGCAATGACTTTATTCTCAATGGCAAGCTTAAGGATCTCAATGCGGAGGAAATATATACTGTTTTGACAACTCCCGTGTTTGGAAAGGATGTAGTCTACGATTGCCCCAATGCGAAATTGATGGAGCAAAAAAAGGTGGGTTGTTAATAGGCGATAGAAAGACGAGTTGATGGCTAATTGTGCTGCAATAGTTCATGAAAATTGGCTTGTCTACTGAAGCTTTCCGATCCTACGTCCCAATTATACAAATGGAAGTGGAAAACTTCATGAAACGTTCTTCGGTATTCAAGGGACAAAAGGGAACTGCCGATATTGGTCCCGCTATGGCTGAAATCACCATCTATACCGCTTCGCATACTCTACAAGGAAAGGAAGTCCGTGATCGATTTGATACTACTTTCGCCTCTCTCTACCACGACCTTGATATGGGCTTTAGTCCCATCAACTTTATGCTTCACTGGGCTCCTCTTCCTCACAACCGTGCCCGCGACCATGCGCAGAGAACTGTCGCAGCAACATATATGGATATTATTAAAAAACGACGTGCTCAGGCTACGGAAGCCGACTTCAAATCCGACATTATGTGGCAATTGATGCGCTCGTCCTACAAAGATGGAACCCCCGTTCCAGACCGAGAGATTGCTCACATGATGATCGCTCTTCTCATGGCCGGACAGCACTCTTCCTCATCTTCTATCTCTTGGATTCTGCTTCGTCTTGCCTCACGCCCAGATATCATGGAAGAACTCTATCAAGAACAAATCCAAGTTCTGGGCGCCGATCTCCCTGCTCTCAAGTACGAGGACCTGGCCAAACTTCCTCTTCATCAAAACATCTTGAAGGAAACTCTCCGCATCCACACTCCCATCCATTCTATTATGCGCAAAGTCACAACACCAATGCCAATTAGCGGAACAAAATATGTCATTCCAACCTCGCATACTCTTATGGCATCTCCTGGTTGTACAAGTCGAGACGCGGATTACTTCCCAGAGCCACTTGAGTGGGACCCTCATAGATGGGACATTGGCTCGGGCCGTGTAATTGGCAATGATCAGGACGAAGAATTCCAAGATTATGGCTATGGAATGATCAGCAAAGGTGCTTCTAGTCCTTACCTTCCATTCGGTGCTGGCAGACACAGGTGTATCGGTGAACAATTCGCCAATGTACAGCTCATCACTATCATGGCCACTGTGGTTAGAATGTTCAAATTCAAGAACGTTGATGGCAGCAAGGATGTCATTGGTACTGATTACACCAGTTTATTCACCAGGCCATTGGCGCCAGCAGTTATAGCATGGGAGCGACGATAAATGAAAGGATTTAATGGGGGACAAGTAACAATGACGGCATGGCATTGCGTGGAGTTATTAAGGTTTGATCCTAATAAATATATTTAATACATCTGACTTCATGGAGGAAGTTTTTTTCATCTGATTTCAAAGATATCCCCTGTCTATTAAAGTCTTGTCATGTAGCGAGTGGAGAAACAGCATCATCATTTACGGTATCAGGACAATTCGAAGCTTCAGATGGATAGTAACATTCAGTTGTAATTAGTGAGAGTTGCAAAACTGCTTCAGGTAATAAATACTTTTTAATACAATAATAATGGAATGAAAATGGAGGAAGTGGCGGGAGTGACGAAAATGATGGGAGTAATGCAAAATGATGCAAACGAACAATGTGGGACTCTTTCTTCGGAAAGCAAGTTGGGGGTGGCTGGCTGTTAATATGTACGGAGTTACAAGAGTACTCCATACAGTAGAACCTGGGAAGCGCATGCACGGAGTTAAAATATTGCGTGTAACGTTTCCCTGCATTTGCCTCTGACGATTGATTGGGAGATGTTTCAGTGGAAATGGCGATTGCGATAAGGCTGAATGCATTACATTAAGTAGCTTTTTCTTTTTTATATAGTATAGATCAATAAAGTGTACATAGTATGTAATAACAATTAAGTACCTAGTATACAGAATAGGAGAAACCCATCGGAAAAAGACTTTCAACCGCATTGCAGCTTTATTGTTCACTTGATTATATAATCAACACTTTTGGTTTTCCTTTTTTTTGTTTCTTCCCCTTGTTAATTCTTCTCTCCACACGGATTATCGGCAATATAGAGATCTTAGCACCTGGTACAAATTAATACTCTTTGCCCAGGTTACATGCAGGACTGGGTAATATTAATAAAATGTTATTATCAACAAATAAGAAATCCACCAATCCAAAGTCCTTGAATCGATCAAAAAAAAACCTTCCCCAAAGAAGTCTTGCCCGGTGCTCAACAATTTCGGTGGACCTGCATCCGAATTCAAGGGTTTCCGCTTTGGGATTATTCTTACTAAGGTCTTGAGATACTAAGATACTTGGGAGACTTGTGCCCCTCGGTTTAAGTCCCTTTTGCTTCAATGATCTACCAGTCCATGTCCGATCCAATTGATTTACTTATTGTACTCTCGTGCTACCGGACATACTCTAATCTTTCTACTTCTTCTCCTTCACTATCTACATACTTCCTATTTTCCTTTCTCAATCCGTCCATCTCGTTCCTATAATTTCTCCTATATTTCTTTGGTTGCCGCCATTGTCTCTCCTGCTCTATCACTTTTTTAAAATTCTATGGGATACTATACCACGGCTTTCTATGGTACACCTTGACGGTTAACAAGATAATTCGTTTCACATACATTCATTCTTGTGTGTGAATCCTAAATATATACAAACCATGGTTTGCGCAGCATCTTCTTTGACGGTGGAGTCCTATGAGGATGTTACCACCAGTACGATGGCATCTGGGACAGAAGATACCAAGCCCCTAAATAGGAGACGCCACTCCTCCTTTCACCCAAAACGAACAGCCAGCGAACAACTGATGGATGGCGAGGAAGGTTTGATGCTCAAGGTATTTTTCCGAATGACATTTGGGTTGTGGCGCATAGAGTCTAATGGAGAGAAAGGTCGATATATTCCTGTCGGAACTTGAGCGCAGATTAGATTTCATTGAGAAATATGGAAATCTTACTTTCGATTCGAGTATTTCATGGTCATATGCGACGCTACAGGCTGTGAGAATGAGATGTTCGCAGGTCTCAGGGGAGGTAATAGGGGCTACGAAAAGGAGGGCGAGGATTATGGTTGAAACTGTCGAATCGAGATACCAAGATGCTCTAGCAGCGCATGAAACATTACACGAGAAGGTTCATACAGGTATTGGCTTGTTAGAAGGAATTCTGTCGGAGTTCGAAGCAAGAGCGTATAAAGTAAAGGAGAAGGGTTTAAGGGGCACAGCAGAAAGTTTAATGGATGAGGGGCGCAAGATTGTAGATGAGGGATTGGGAAAAGCTAGAGAAGTGGTCGATGAAGGGTTCGAAAGAGCGAAGAAGGCCGCCGGGACGGTGGAAGAACATATCGAAAATGCGATTGCTCGCGCGAAGAAACACGGACTCATCAGATACGAAGACTTACCCGTTCCATGGCGTGTCAACCCACATATCGTTGAAGGTTACCGCTTCACTGAATCAAAGGTGGAATGCATCCAGTCGATGTTCGGATTATCAAACGAAACAGTGAATATTTGGTCACATGCAATCGGCTTGCTCATTGTTCTATCGATCGCATTTTACTTCTACCCTTCCAGTCACGCATTTTCCTTGAGTACGAAAGCAGATGTCGTCATCGCGGCATGTTTCTTCTTTGCTGCTTGCAAATGTCTAGTCTGCAGTACAATGTGGCATACAATGAACAGCGTAGCTGATCAAACACTTCTGGAAAGATTCGCTTGTGTTGATTATACTGGCATCTCATTACTCATCGCCGCTTCTATCATGACAGCCGATTATACGGCATTTTACTGTGAGCCTGTAAGCCGTTGGCTATACATGGGTGTGACTGCTGCCCTTGGTGTAGGAGGCGTTATTCTTCCTTGGCATCCAACCTTCAACCGACAAGATATGGCTTGGGCACGCGTGGCTTTCTACGTCTGTCTCGGCGCAACTGGTTTTGTTCCTGCCCTTCAACTCAATCTTACTCGTGGTGGAGCATGGGCTGCGGAATTTTACGCCCCTCTTGCCAAGAGTATCACTGTCTATTTACTAGGCGCATTCGTTTATGCTAGTCAAGTACCTGAACGATGGTGTCCAGGCGCTTTTGATTACATTGGGGGTAGTCATAACCTCTGGCATTTTGCGGTCTTGGGTGGAATCCTTTTCCATTACGTCGCAATGCAGGAATTCTTCGCAAATGCATTCGCTAGGGCCGAAAATGGTTGCACGATGTATTGATTCATTACTTGGTCATTGTGAAAGTGTCAAAAGTTCTGTGATGCTATATTTGTCTTTTTAATTAGGTTGGTTTGAGCATGGCAAGGCGTTGGATCTTTTGGATGGTATTGCAGTTGCAGTTGCAGTTGCATTTGTATTTGCATTGTATTGCATTGCATTAGAATAGGGTAGTGTAGAGCAGAGCAGAGTTAAATAAAGTAGAATAGAGTAGAATAGAATACAATAGAAGAGAAGAAAATAACTTTTCCTAGGAAACAAATTGGATGAAATATACACGGATGAGAGATTTGTTGAACAGACCAGTGTTTTAGTCTTTATATGGGTATCTATTTCCTATTCTATCCCCTATTTCAATCTTATTCCAATATCACATCCCATCACCACATCATTACAACCCCAACTCCAAATTTAGAGGCCAACCACACGCCAAGTATACAACACACACATTAATTTGACAGTGAGCCAATAAAGTGATAACTAAAAAAATCCCGATCCATGAAACTCTTTCTACGAAATCTGTGGTAAGAATACAATACCGAATTCAAATTGGCAAATACTTCCCAACCCTATGTTAGAAACCAGCACATCATAGATTCTTTACTTCACTGTACTTTCCTCCCCAACTTAAACCCCATACACCCTCCCAAACGACATATCCTCCCCAACCCAAACACGATAAGCCAACCTCGCCGCCTCCCTAACCATCCCCAAACACCTCGGCGCAAGAACCGCATAAGCACTATAGAGAAACCCCCACGCCTCCACTACGCCCGGCATAGGCAAACCCCATTTCCCCACCTCAAAAGTTTCGCCTGGTAGTGCAGGTAAATGTGCATTCTTAATCACGAAGCCAATGGAAATTAAAGCCTTTAATGTGGCTGATACGGCTTTCTCTGTCTTTCCCTGCTTGGAGTAAATACCACCGAGTGTGAAATACGGTTCTCGTAATGCTAATCGTGGGATGGATGTGACGGGATGTGTGTATGTTTTCTCGAGGGAATTTAATAAACGCTCTGCTTTAGCTGTATCAACCTCACTCGCACTTGCATTCAAAAGCAGTTTCAAATCTCGCAGTAACCTTTTTCTCATTCTAGCATGATTTATAGGTGTTGTTTCCGAATCCACACAGATAGGACATTTGCATTGAAATCCCCAGGTTTTCAATTCCTTCTTCATTTCTTCGCTGTCCCCTGTAGGCATCGTATACCAGAAGGTTATTTCCGTGTTCGCGGGTATATCGCGTGTAGCGCGGACGAGTTGTAGATCGCCCATGAAGCTACGACGAGCGTTGCTAAGACATGAGTGGTTGATTTTTGAAGCTATGAGCCATATGCCGCATGAATGGTGTTTATCGTTCTCTTTGGAGGCTGTGGAGTGGTCCTCGTAGGATGAGAGTGGACATCCGAAGACATTGAGAGCTATGATTTGTTCGATCAGAAAGCTATTAGTGAATAGGATATTAGTGCTTGTCAAATTATGTCAAGAGATGATAACTTACGTGTCAATGACTGGTTTCCCATCAACTTCAGTTTTTTCGGCAAGCTTATAAGATCCACGATGAAGGGCGTTAAACTCCGGTATAAGGGATGGATTTTTCCAGAGTTTCTGTACAATAGTCGTGATGAGATCGGCTTGGGTACCAACTGTCATTTTATTCGTATGTACATTCATCAGAAGAGTAGTTTTCGAAAAAGTCTCCGAGCCCTCTGAAGTTCCAGCATAGCAATGGGCGAATGCCTTCTCACACAAAAGAAGTTCTCCCGCCTTAACAGCTTTGGTGGTAAACAATCCTAACCCGCGATCAGGGGAAGGTTTCACGACTACTGGTCCTAGAAATGTTGCATGATCTAAATGTGGTGGTTTAGTCGTTGAGATCTCCTTGTAGATTGACTCAAAGTCGTATATGCCACTTTGCTGCTCTGCTAAACGACAGCGAACCCGCTTAAGTTCCGCAGTAGCGACAGAGCTATTGGGAAACTTTTTGCAGAAATGCTCGAAGATATCGTGGCATTCGGAAAATCTTCCGAGTCCATATAGAGCTTGACCGCCTCGATATAGTGCTTTTTCTGATGCATCGGTGGGAGAGATCATGCATTCTGTGTCAGCTAGTGCGGCATCAAAGCTTCCATCTTTGAGATATGCCAGTGCACGATTTAGACTGATTATCTTTGCAGTTTCAGCGGTGGGGTGACATTTAAGAGCGGCTGTATAGCTATATTAATAAAAGTCAGCGAAAGGGCTCTCCACATGCCACAGAAGAGCTTGTAAGATACCTCTGAATAGCCGCCCAATAATGCTTTCTTTCCATAGCCACATTCCCCTCTAGCTTCCAGTCATCCGCAGTCTTACCAATGTCCAAAACTGTTGGCTTCCACTTTTCCGGCAACAAATCGTGGTGTTCATCAAGGCGGATGATATCGCTCACATGGTCGACCCGAAGACCATAACTACCATCACTTGTAGCCTTGAAATAAGGCTCCTTGACCAAATATACATCATTCTTCATGATGACACTTGTGGCAGGGCGAAACTTTTCATCCGGTTGTTGATAGAGCTGCAGCGGTATGGCATCTCCGTTTTCGTCCTCTACAATAGCCATGATCGCAGTCATTCTCCTTGGAGGAGTTAACGCACGAACAAGAAGGTAGCTGCCACGGTGATGAGTCTCCAATCCCAGGTTCCTGATGCGTGTTGGCTTCAACTCGTCAAGAGGTGTAACACATGGCTTATATGGAATGGGAACGAAGGAGGTATGAAAATGACTAGTCATTTGCGGTCCAAGTTGCATCATGCTCTGTGCTAGAATCGACACCATAAATTGAGTAATGAGTTCTTGCCGAGATTTTAAGTCTGTGGGTCGCTGTCCTTGACGTGCCATGGCGGCTTTAAGTGCCTTCTGCTGTCTATCCAATATTTCTATGTACTGGGGAACTCCCGACACATTGTCAATATCCATTTTGGCGGATGTATATCGAACCGTCAGATTTCGATTGTGGGTTGAGAAATGAGGAAATATGAAGCAAGTATAGATGAGAGGGAGTAAGTTGATATGGAGGGAGCAAGCAATTAATATGAGAAATCGAAATTCTGATCCGTTCGTTCCCCCTTTATTTTTCGTCAGATTTCTTTCTTACCATTTGCTGCCGACGGAAGCCCGGGGCTGCACATCGCCAACACACATAAATATCTCATATTGATGATTCATTAACTTTCCTTTTGGGAGTGGCGGCATTGAGGGCGTGTTACCATGCATCAATCCATGGTCTTCCGTCACTTCCCGGCGTTTGCAAATACTAATTTATGCACAGGATATCTTCATCTTTGCTTTTGCTTGCTCATGATATTTGATTTTCCTGAAAAAGCATGCCTTCTCTGATGTATTTGCTTCTATAGGCTAATAAAGAAGGCCCTTTTGTTTTTGTATCCATTCGATATATTGAGGATTGGGATGTCAATAAGATTGATATACAGAAACAATGAGGTTCAAATCAACAAAGACATTAAACTCCAGTCTGGGGCTTTAATCCACTTGGTATATGAATTATGTTCAATGATTTGTATATTGAAAATTTTGAGATTTGGAACCGCCGTCCGAACTTTGGGGACTGCACTTATTAATATCCAATTCCATCCTATATACCATACTGAATGATTCATACAATTTTACCCGAATAACTATCCTTTTAACTCTAAATTAATATAATGCTCGTATGCATTCAAATTATTCATAACATCATATCCATATCCCGACTCCAGTTGTGTTCAACTCCTATGCCCACTGGTCGACCTTTCATCCTTTACCCTCTCAATGGTAGGATATGTTGAATCAAAACCTCTCTTCTACACAACGGGCATTCCGGTTTTTCTCTAACCCAATCCCCAATACAGCTCCAACAAAAAACATGTCCACATCCCAACACACTGGGATCCTTCAGCTCCTCCAAACACAATGTACATTTTCTATTTTGCTCACCCTTGATCCATCCCATAACGTCATTGTCACTCAGATTATATCTTGCGCCTGGTAATACAGGCGTGTTTGTGGTTTTACCGATAGAGCTTGCGGAGTGGGGGATAACCTGGGATGAAGCAAGGAGATCGCTTGGGGAGGATGGGGAGTCGAGGGGAATCTCTACGCCATTAGATAGAACGGCGGAACTTCCGGAGGCGGTGGAGGGAATGTCGGTAGAAAAAGTATTGTTTAGGTGAAGATAGGTTTGCACACTCATTTGAAGCAGTAGGAGCACACCTAAAACTTCATACCCTACACGCTGTTCTGATGGCGCAATGCGCTTTGTAAAGATATAACGTAGACCCAACAAGCGTTTAGAGAGTTCATAATAAGAACCCGAGAAATAAAAGACTGTGAGGGTAAGCGCGTGAATGGGTGATGGTGACGTGATGGTTGAGAGATGAGTGAGAATATATTGTTGAAATTTGTAAGAGTATGACTTCTCTTGTGATTTTCGAGCAAGCTTGCGGAGGTTGGCTTCGAGTTTATTGCGGATGCGTGTGCGAAATGAGGGAAGGATCTTGGTGAGAGAATATGGAAGAAGTATTGAAGTCAAGATATAGCCTGCGCGGCGAGAAATGGCAGGAAGTTTAAGTGTGTCATCTTCAACTTGAACAATATCGCAGTACTCTTCCCCTAAAGTGCGGTTACCAATGAAGGTCGTGAGACCAAGATATAGTAACTCGGAAAATGTTCGCGCTTCATTGGTATACGTGTGTAGGAATCTCGCTCCATATAATCGACGTAGGAGACCTGAAAGATGGTTCAGGAGAACTCCTTCGAAGTATGCATCCTTTTGATGTGAACGAATTATGTCTGGTGCTGTCGCGAAAGGGTATTGATAGGAAGGACGCTTATCCTCCGACGGGGACATTTCAGATACATGGTCTGACATTATATGTATTATGTCCTGGAAATAGATATAATTAATTATATGGTTGAAGTTGATGCGTTTTACGAAGCTGATACGAGGAATAAATGAGCTTGGAGCCGAGGTCAATATTCCCGCCATTTCCCAGCCTTGTATCACATGTGGCTGAGTTAGCTCGAGGCTACTTAGTTCTATCTAATTTCCATGTGGCTTTCTTACGTATCATATTATTTTTGGAGTTTTCATATGAAAACATCTCCCTTTCCAACCTGCGGAGACATCTTTTGCGCATTAACTCCAATCTGATTCTTTGCAACTCACTTCAGTCACTCATTACAAGTTTAGGATATCAAATGCGGTGTTCTAGTAGGCGATAACAATGGATGGAGACCCGGCTGTTGAAAACGAGCTCGACTCGTTTAGTCGTACTCTTCCTCTGCCATACAGGGTTGCATTGATCATTGTGTTAGGTATATGACATTACTCTTCCGACTTAGGTTTGAAGGCGATTCACTAATATGTTAACAGGAGTATGGGCTTGGGGCGCAAATCTTCATTATCTTTCAATTGTTAAAATTGTAAGTCCTTATTCTTCTCGAGCCCTGCGCATCACTCTAACACATGCGCCTACCAGAATGTCCCTTCACTCATCCAATATCCACAACGAGCTTCTGCGCGAACTGATCCTCCTCATCATTTGTCTGCCTATCGACTTGCTACATATCTGACAATCCCTCTTGTCCTTTCGATTCTCCTCTTCTGGACTCTCTCCCACCGCGACCCAGCTCTAGTAATCTACTATGACTTTCTCCCGATATCTTACATATGCCTCCTATTTTTCGCTTTCTTCCTTCCCTTGCGCCGCGCATCCTACTCCGGCCGTCTCCATTTTCTTTCCGCCCTCAAGCGTGTATCAATCGGAGGAATTGCTCTTCCCAATGAAGGGAAATTTGGCGATATCCTCCTGGCTGATGTTCTCACCTCCTATGCGAAGATTATAGCCGATCTTTTCGTCTCCTTCTGCATGTTCTTCACCCCTTCTGGTAGCGCAACATCTCGACCTGATCGTGGCTGCGGTGGACAATATCTCGTCCCTATCATGATTGCGATACCCTCACTTATACGTTTTCGACAATGTATAATCGAATATCTACGAGTTAAGAATTCACGTTCAACATCCTCTGGATGGGGTGGTCAACACTTAGCCAATGCGCTCAAGTATTCCACAGCATTCCCTGTGATAATATTCTCCGGTATGCAGCGAAACTTATCGATCAACGAAACATCAATAAATATTACTACAGCAACGCTCTATCGACTCTGGCTCGTGAGCGTTTTCATCAACTCTATGTACTCCTTCTGGTGGGACATAACCAAAGACTGGGACCTCACTCTTCTCACCCCCTCATCAAAAAATAAATCTTCTTACCCCCTTCGACCCCGCCTATATCTCCCTTCTCAAGAACTCTACTACATCGCCATTCTCATCGATTTCCTCCTCCGTTTCACATGGTCCCTCAAACTCTCTCCTCACCTCGATCATTTTGCCGATTTTGAAAGCGGCATTTTCTTATTAGAGGTATTGGAGGTGGCCCGGAGATGGATGTGGATATTTTTGAGAGTGGAGACGGAATGGGGAAGAGAAAAGGAAAAGAGTAATGCAAATGGTTTGCTAGGGGGCCCTGGAGTCGGCGATATTTTGTTGGGGGATTATAGGGATGAGGAGGATTTTAGCGATTAAACTTGGGGAGTTTTGTGTAGGAGTATAATTTGGTTGGACTTGATTCTAACATGTATGAGAGCGGACAGCAAGGGTAAAGTTCGAATTTTAGATGAAGGGTTAATACCCTGGTGCACGAATCTGATGAATGTAGGATAGCTAGCTACTTGTAGGAAACGTGCAATATTGAACTCTTTACCATAATATACATCACGCATAAGATAACCATCAGTCCTATGGGAGATTGAGTGACTCAATATGAAGAACAATATCCTGAAACCTAACTAACTAGAAAGATTCACATTTCCCATTTCGCCATCCTCTCATCCAGTCCCCCAAACACCCCCTTCCCATTCTCCTCCATCATCCTTCCCACCAAATAATACCAATGAAATATTTCCCCAATAATCCCCTCACCTTTCTCCCCGCATGGCGTCCACAACCCAAACCTAAACCTCAAACCCAAAAACCCGAACCAGAAAATAAGAACTCGGAAATCGGCACTCGGAACTCGCAAGTAATTAGACACTGCAATGCACCTCCAACTCACATTGTATATTCTACATCATAATGATGAAAGTTCTGGATATATAGATAGGTAAGCTTTGTATCGTGTCGTATATAGATAAATATATTTATCTGTACACAGAATATATACATACATATGTATTTACATCTTCAATTTCTAAAATGAAATGAAATGAATATACAATGTAATGTGGTGTAATATAAAATAATACAATATAAGAAAACCATCCTCACAACTAATGAATGGTCAATGATCAATTGTCCAAGCAATCGTTTTATACATAGGATTCTACTTAACAACCTACCTACCTACCAATATAGCATTCCACAGGGTACAAATAAGAACCAAAGTAATCTTATATCAACCTCCCCCACTTTCCCCCTTCCCCCCTCCTCCCCTGCCTCATCCATCCCCCTATCTCCCATCTCCCACCTCTTCTCCCCAAACCCCATACTTCAATCCCAATCCCCCAAACAATCCAAAATCCAAAATCCAACATCCAAGAACCAAGATTCCAAATAAAAACCCTCGCCTATATAACTAACCACGCCCATACTTCCTCCCAGCCCTCTGTAACCAATATATCCAAAATCAAATCAACTCAAATTCTTTTCACACAAACAGACAAACAAACACAGCACACGACCGCAATTGCAGTTGCAAACTGCAAGGCAGAAAACGTATAAGTATGCCATGCACGTCTCAGTATCACACAAACACGAAACGCCTGATAGATAGTAATATCTTTTTATCCTTCTTTTTTTGGTCTCTTCTGGTCTCGACTTAATTTTCTTTTTTTACGAATTAGATGTAGAACAAATAACTCGCTGGGGAATCTGAATTTTGAACTCGAATAAATGGAGCTGTGATGAAAGTTTAGGGGAATGAGTAGTGCATGCACGATGCGGTCAAGGGCTCCAGAAAATGATATGTATATATGCGAGCAGTGTCCAAAGGAAGGGCCATTCGGGAAGCATCAAACAAAAATATCATCCGCTTAGTAGTCGTCGTCATCATCACCTCGGCTACCGTCCTTTCCTCCTTTTCCTGGTCCGTCTTTTCCATCCTTTCGGATCGGAATCTTAATACCTATTCCACGCGATTAGATTCAATTTCTCGATCTATAGAAAGTGAGACATGGAATTTTCATACCTTGTGTGGCAAAACATTTACTTAATGGTGTACTTTCTACCACTCCAGGGAATTTCTTCGCCGAGTAAACTTTGAAGACTTCTGAGAAACACGAAGCGAGAACAGGGGCTTTTCCAGTGTTTACGGAACACGATGAGTTAGGATTATTCTGCGGTGCCGAAGGTACACCGACATTAACGAATGAAAAGCGAAGGCTGTTTTCGGTGTTAATATAAGACTTAGTAAGGGGTGATTAGATTAATGACTTACCGGAAATCACCCTCGGTTCGGACGGAAAGATCCTGAAGCACAAACCAGATTCCGATTCGGTCATCCGGGTCTGTGAGACGGAATGCGGAAGCTGATAAACTTCCAATAAGATTTCGTGTGAACATGCCTTGCGGAGGATTTGTTTGGCTTATGGGCATGCGCATTGCCATATCTTGTGGGGTATAAGGACGAGAGGGGTAAGGATCTTGGTTACTGTGGCTGGGAACCGATTGAGAAGCTATAAACAGCTGATTAGTACATATTTCTCCATTTGCAGTATTCAAACTTAATAAGAAGTTTAAGAATAGAGGTATACAGATATGGGTCCATACGTTGGGGGTAATAATAGTTGGACTGTTGAGGTGGTACTTGGTATCCATTTGGAGGTGGATAGTTGGGATTTCCACCGTAACCTGCTTGTTGTCCAGGTTGCTGTTGTGAGTATGCGCTCACCTGTGGTGGCCCTGGAAATGGATTAAATCCAGCTCCCTGATAAGGTGGCGCATTGCCATATTGTGGGCTGGTGGGTTCTCGTTGACTTTGTCCGGGAAGTAGGTTCGAGTACGCAGTTGAACCCCCTTGTAGCTGTGTATAAGAAACTGGAACTGTGGCTGAAATCGAAGGAGAAGTTTGTGAATGTCGAACAAGGTTGACTGGTCGATCGCCATCCGCTGACCATAAGTCCACGTTCAGCACAAACATTCCATGTTCGATGTTGCTATGAAGAATTTAGAATGGATATATACGGATTTGTGATATATAACTCACTTGACGTCCACCTCTTTTCCAGTGGCAATTTCTGTTATACTGAGTTTAACACATGGAGGAGGAGTAATAGGCCGACGATCCTACATAGGGTCAGTTATAATCAGACATGAGACCACATGAGAAGGATATATCCCCATGAATTTTCTTCTGTTCTTACCTTGTCTCCAAACCCACACATTCGAGCCCGCTTTGGTTGTTGCTGGACTTCCAATCTAAAAAGGCAATTAGCAACGTTCTACCCCGACAGAAAAAAGAAAGTTTAGTATGCCATCCCAGTACCTGGTGAGGGGGAAACTCTACACGAAACTAAAACATACGTATACTTTCTCCCATCTACAGTAATAGACCGAGGCGATGGTTCCTGACCTGGGAGTCCAATAGAATATGCCGCTACGGCCTCTGAAGATGGTAAATGTTCTGGAGGAGGAGGACGAGTGGCAGGTAGAGAATTATTATATTGTTCGTAGGCGGGAATTTGTGAATGTTGAGATGCCATTGTGTGAGGCATCGAGTATGGAGCTCCTTGCTGAGGTGGACCTGGTCGATATGCTGTATCGTGAAGACTTGGCATGGTTGATCGAGGATGCATATCGCGAGGTGGTGAAGCATATGCTGTAGTATTCATGATTAATATAATTTTATTTTAGACAGCTAATGACAGCCCAGCCTTTAAAGTATTCCTTCTTTTCTAGAGATTTTAGGGATGCTGAAACCTGACAGTCGTTGAATAGACGATAGTGCAAGTATGCAAAAGTATAAATGGGTATGGATATATGGATATATGAATAATGAATGAGGTAAACAGCTCAAATATGTATAAGATGATGATGAGAGATGTAGCTCCAAAGAATTCGGTAGCGAAAAGTCCGTCTGATGGTTTTGTTTAAAAGGAATAACCTTGAAGTTGATCCCAGTTGTAAAAGGATAATCTTAAAAGCGCGGAACCGCGATAGGATACTTTTAGTTCAGTGCAGCGTCGTACGCTAATTCATATATGTGGGAACTGGGAACTCGTAGGGAGTGTGGGATTGGGAGACGATGGGAGAGGCGGACAAGGTTGGACGAGGTGGGTGGGATACAATAGAATTTCTTCAAGAGGGGAAAGGAGTCCTTGGTACCGAGTGTTGTATTAAGAATAAAAATAGATACTAATTAGAATCTACTTAGTTCATCTTATGGTGTCGAAGACGAATGTTGCGTGAACTCGAAGATGTTCTGTATAATCTACCTCTTATTATGTCTTTCTCTCGTTTGCCTCTTGACCTCCTTTATCCCCTTTAGTGAAATATATATAAAAAGTTGTCGAATGCAATGATGTATTACATTAGATATACAAAGTAATAAAATAATTTGCTGTGTCTCGAATTCTTGAGGAGCTTTCGGCAGATGAAGGGGTGATTTAGGTCCGATAGAGTGCTTTGGTAGCTAATCTTGAGCTAATGCTCAATTTGGTGGACAAACTTGACAGCGGGCAGGAAAAGCTTGGAAGTACACAACCGCATTTGGAATGCCCTATCCAAGCTTTTTTTATACTTAATATATTCATTCGCATTTAGTTTATTGTAAATTGGCGATCTCCCGGAACCTAGGTTGCTGGTTAGGAGACTTGTGGAGTTTATCTTCTTTGGTTTCCGTCGGGTTATCCCATAAGGCTTAACTATACATAGTAGTCAGCTCCGTGGCTTCAAGAGGCATTGATATGTAGGTACCCTCAGAAATATAGGTTGGTATTTATACTCCGTACTTCTGGATGTTAATCACATGAAAAGGGAAAAAGTAGTGATGAAGAGATATTATTGTTAATGTATTTTGCGGAGTGCCTAGTAGGGAGCCTAGTGAATGTTCAAGCAATTTCGACACAATAGGCAGGTTTGGCGAGAACATCAGAGCTAGGGATGATGGTCGAAATACTCCGTAGTTTCAATACGAAAATTACCATGTGGACTAATCATCATTATTACTAGCTATTTCTCTGTATCATCATAATATCTCATCATGTTACCTCCCATTCCAAAACTCCAAAATTTTAAAAAGGGGAACTGCGATGGAAACCCAAAAGGGCACCAAAGCCCAAATTGCTGGGTTTGATCATGAAATTGCGTTGCAGTGCAGCCGTCAGAAATTTTTTAATCAAAAAATCCCATGGAAATTCATCTGGTAAAGTATATTTTTCTGGCCTGTCGCTTGTCTGTGCGGCGTGCATGCATACTTGGCATCTTTAAGCATGAATTCCTACAAGTTGGAAGCCATTTAGAGATCTACTCAATTGGTCGTCGGTAATGGTTTAATGAGCAGGAAGAAAAGTGCGTGGGAATTGTACAACGCCGGGATATGCACGAGCGTTTGACAGTTTGGGAAATCTGGGAGGAGCTGGGCCGTCTAGAAAGGTGTGCTGCTACAGCAGTGAAGAGGTAGGAGTTTATGGTTGTACACATGCTACATTACGCCATTTTCATGTAGGCATTAATGTCTGGATGGGTATGTCTGGGTGGCTTCTTCATGGATGCTAATAGCTGAAAAGAGATCATTTACAGATCATTCCTCAAAAAGCCTTCGTATCACTGCTACAGTGTCCTGTGATTGCTCTTTTGAGCAATAGGTGTGAGAGATAGATAACCTTGCAATAGTTGGTCCTGCTCACTTCCATGTGACTTTTGATCTCTAGAGAAAGGCGATATGTATCTCGGCGTCATAATTGTGTTAGGGCTTCAAACGAGCAAAAGATACATACTTTCTGGTCCACGGTAAAGAAGCAGCTGCTCCATGTCTTCTGTCTTTTTCCGAATCCAGATCGCGTTCTTTTACGAAGATCATCTGGATTCTAGGTAATCCGAAATTATTGATGGGATGAAAAATTGGTAAAGCTCGGCATACAGAGTACAACTCCACCCATGCTCAACCGTATCACCGTCAGTTAACAAGGATGATGATATGCTAACAGGAATAGGACAGTCCGATTGGTATGGATAACGAAATACGCCAATGCCAGGAAGATGTTTACCGTTGGTTTGGTAAAGTACCGGAAATGCAAGCATCAGGATCAGGGTTTAAGTAATAAAAACCTTTGTGTAGTACGACAAGGTTAATGTTTATGTCTGACTTAGGGTCCAATGTGATCCTAGATAAATGGATGCCCAGACAAGTTGCCTCTCACCCTGTCTGGCTGAAATGCTAATAAGTTGCGTCCTCCTGACTTGATGATTAGAGGAGAAATTCCACACAGGTAGAACTAGATAATTGTGCAAAGTCAACCCATAACAAGACTTTAGCTATACTCCGTACTATTTTAGAGCTCTACTAAGCACTTAAGCGGCCATACCGACGGAATGTTTCTTGCATTTGTTGGAAATTCATGAGGTCGAATGAATTTGTCCCTAGGGTCCCAAATCTTACCCAGCTGGGTAAGATAAGATAAATATACGGGTACAATTTGTGAGGGGTGTCTCTTGCGGGCAGCCGGGTAATGCTTTTCGGCCAACCAAGGATCAGGAACCTGGAGGCTTTAGTCTTTCTTGACTAGTTCTCATTTTTGCTTGAGTAAAGACAAGGTCAAGGATATGGGACGGAAGCTGGGAAGTCAGTACCTATCGATACCTCCGTACATTTGGGCGGCCAGGGTAAAGCAGAGCCTAGAGCTGGCCCAAGTGTGGTTCGTAACTGAGTAAGTAAGTGTGGGGTTTATCGCTTTTGTTGACATGATAGATTGAGAAATATGTGACGTGACCAATGTGATTAGGGTCTTCGTTTTCATAGCTGTAAGGATAAACGCGGCAAAAGTTGATCATACGGATATACATCCGTTGATTTTAGACTATTAGGTAGTTCTGCGGATATGCTGTAGAAATTCGAAAATTATAATTCAGGGGTTGAGGTGTCTAGTGAGTCGTGACATCGCTAAGAGATTTTTATTTAGATTCTCATTCCTCCGTCTACTCCGTAGCTCATGAATCTTCCCAATTCACACTCAAACAAGTTGAAGTATAATTCAATTCAACATTAAATACAGTTAAGAAAGATCACATACCATAGCTATACGTCCTAACAACACCCCATATTCACAGCATCCAATAAAAACACATACCTCCCCTCCAAACCAACATCCACCCCGGTACAACCCAACAACTTTATTTCCAGATGGTATTTCCCCTCATCTCCAAACGGCTGCCGTGTTACCCCGAGACCCTCGACCTCCACCCAAAAAGTGGTCTTATTCTCCCATGTGCATCATGTACTTTCACGTATCTCCTTGCCACGATCCGGTATCACAGTTTCATAAGCTGCATGCCACCATCTTATTTCCCCCTTCCTACCTAATCTGGGAATCTAGGTAGGAACTAATTTGCAGCACATGCTTGCTCTTTCTCTACGGTGCACTTATTGATGTATGCATGCATGCATCGATCATGTAATGTGTACAGTACGGAGTACATATCATGAGCTCGCCACCCCCGAGGCCTCGGTACGTACCCGAGGAAAGGGTGCCGGGGTAAAAACCTGAGCGTTGCATCGTGCTTACTAGGTATCCAATATTTGCAACTAAGCAGCTTTCACATGTACCAATCCCCAATGTTCATACTTTTCAGGAAGGAGGTATGTATGTACATACTAGGAAGGAATATAAAATTGCGGATCGTGAGTTTCTGGCTTGATGAAGATTAAAAGCTCCGGACGATCCTGTCACCGCATTACCGTTCATAGTCTTCCTGCTGTACTTAGCACGGGACGCGTACGAAGTAAACTGTACATCGAAACACAACACGATCATTTGATTGTCAAGTCTACATCGAGCTATAGAAAATCGGAATGAAGCTTTTGGGCCTAAATAACTTCTTGATCGTCGGATCTCAATTTAGATGTTAGAATATTATGTAAAGTTTGAGATTATGTTGAGTAGATGGCATTGGGTTTGGGATGCGATCTACCTAGATCGTATGACCAGGTAGCAATTCATGGCTGAAGACTAGTATTCGTGATTCTTCGCCCCATAGGCACGTCAACGATGTTTTGGGAGATTTATCGATCATGTCAAATCCATCATCGATTAAGATGTTATAACTACGGTGATACACATCAGGCGTGCTTTGACTTACCTGTGCCGCGCGACTAATTGTACGTATTTTCACTATCTAAGAATACGAGACGCCATACAGACAAGATTATCTAACATGTACTCTGTCCGACCCCTCATCCTGATTGCCTATTATAAACACAAGCGTTCTAGATCCACCAAGTTCGATAGTGAAACAGGTCGTGTTTGCATGCAATACCGTGAGAATGTGCTTTTTGCATTGGGTTAAAAAGAGCCACCAACATCATAGAACATTTGATGCCCCAATCATACCTTCAACGTGGTTAAATCTTCCGAGAGCCAGGAGTATGTCAATCGATTACCAGCATCAATGACTTCATTGGTTATAAATGCCTAAATGTTTATTGCATCTATATCAAGAACCGTAACGATTTGGCACGGAAGCCAAGTGCCAAAAAAGTAACGCCGAAGAGCTCTGCCGCATACACATAATGCCATGCTCGAAAACCCAATACTAACAGTCGATGGGAAGTACCTCCATATCCTTCAAACTGAAGCGAATCCAGCCACGCCTGGTATAGTCCCTTTTAACGCCTTGGAGTTTATCGAATTTGTTTAAACCTTGCCCATCCTTTCCTTCAACCATGCCTTTCCCTTGTCCGCGAGACCTTTCTCGCCTGCGGGCCTGTTGTCGGCCTTGATGTAATAAGGCTCATCCTCATCTGAGATTGCACTATCCCATCTAGCATCTTTGCGCGCTGCGGCGATCTCGGCCTCGCTTGGTTTGAAGACATTAGCTGCCCCGCCCCGTCCAACATGACTTGAAGATGAAGATTCTCTTCTCGGGGTGCTAGAACATTTAATTTAGAATTCAGTACTGCCGGAAGTGACTTGCGTCTCATGATTCGACCTACCCAACGACGTCTTGCGCCTGCTTTTTTGTCAGCATTAAATACAACTTGCTAGTAGTTCCTGAAAACTTACCCGTCTGGCCGACTCAGGATCGGTGTTCTTTGTCATATTCCCACTTCCTCCGCGACCGGTGGTGTAGACATCACCTTTGAGGGTAGGAGTGTTGAGAGTAACAGGTTCCGCATCGTGAGGAGAGGTTCCAATGTTACCTGAGTAAATATGTCAATCAGGAAATAAATCAGAACAGATATTAAAAGCTTACCAGCGCCTCCACGACCGTGGGAAAGGCTAGCTGATCGAATGGAGGAAGAAGAAGCGCGACGAAGCTCTTCATCGGCAAGATATTGGGGTAAAGCTGCCATTTTTAATGGTTAGCAATGCTTCCAAAGCTGAATGGAAAGCTTTGGCCGAAGATTTGGGTTTTTTTGGTCCGGATTTAGAAAAGGAAAGGTGTTTTGCGCAGTTTTCCAAGTGAAAGGCCGTTCTCTCAGAGGTTCTTTGTTCAAGTTTGACCGAATTCCAATAGCGAACTAGTGAATTACACCTTATTGCGTGATAATGCGCAACAGTTTTGATAGTGAAATTGGAATAAGAGCTTTCAAACCGAGCAGAGGGCTGACTCTGATATTGCGGGGAAAGTGATATTTATATGCTTGATCCACTATTGAGCGAACATGACGAGAAGGGCAAGAAGAAAGGAAAATGAAAGGACTTTTTCAATACAGTCTTAGCCTCAATCCTCCAATTAATTCACTACAATCAAATTCTCCTCAATCTTCATATCATGTGGCACTATGTATTTAACGCCGCGTTGCCCGGACTAGGAGGGACATCCTACTAACTGGGCAATTCGTTCCAAGTGCCCTTGATCCCTTGAATTTTGGACGCCTACCCAATCATTGAGATTGTATTATTCAATGAGGATGAAATGAGTAGGATATCTACAATTGCTCAATGCAACAACAGCGGTCTGGATTCCCTGATTTCCATTCAGAACTAGCCGAAGGAGTTGGTGATACTCAAAGAAGAAAAATATTGAGCCAAATTTGAAGGTTTTGGCCTGGGTACAGGAATCAAAACGTAATGGAAATGCACGAGGCTCACGGGGCTATATGGCGCCATTCTTCCTTTTCAATTGGAGAGCCTTGGGTGGTTTCCAGAAAGGGTTTTATTGCTCCGCAGACTATTGCCTCATACCTTTCTGTACTTTAAAATTTTGCTGGCATATGGCATAGAAGTATGGCAAGCCGTGAAGCTGCAAGATCAAGGAGAAGGGTCGTGCCAGCCGCCGAGCTGCATAACGTTTTGATACGGTACCGCTGTACATGGTGCTGTGGAGTGGAAGCATGTAACCGGATGTTACAGTGGTGAACTTATGGAAGCATGCAATAATACATACTAGGTTTTCAGTCAGGTACGCCCCGCAATTGAATGAAAGAGAAATTTCTCGGTATCCTTGGCAACTTCAAGTTCTGCTGAGGGGATCCAATGTCAATCGTCAATCGTCTTTCATGAATATAAAGTACATACTCCGTCCCGATACCGGTACTATGGAACATGATTGGGGATTCCTTTTGTATGGTCATAGCTCCTCGGTTACCGCAGACGCTAGTGAAGAGCTATGAATTGATAAAGATTTTTTCTTCTGCAAAGTTTTTGTAGCATAACAACCATTTCCCTTCGATCTCGAAAAAAGAAAACATATTCTAAGCTTTACCTTAGAGTCCAGATCATCCTGAGACGGTGCTATCATCTCACACTTTCTTGCGATCTGACGCGAAATGTATGTGCAAGCTTCCTACCACAATACGATCCAAGATTACTTCCCTTCAGTTCCGACAGTACGAAACAATAAATATATATTACAAAGGTGCTTGGGTGTTGAGGATAGGTAGGATGTTGCGGCTACACGGTAGATATGTTCAAATGAACAGACATGGATTTCTTTATTTTCCTTTTTGCGCTTCTCTTCTCTACACAACACGCCAGCTTTCAAAACATTACTTAACGGCACTCGATTTCTTCAATAAAACGAGATGTTTTCGCGCTGTGCGAAGAATACTTATAACCCGTTGCTGGGCGCCTGACCTTGAGGTGTCGTTTAGACTTTTCTGAAAGGTTGGGAATCAGCTGAGGCTACATTCTTCTAAACTACATTAGCTTTCTTTGATAAGCAACATCAAAGGTTTGAAGCTTAAGGATACACATGATAGATAACTGCAGTGACATAGAGGCTGTCTTTCCAAAGGTCACATTGGCTGTCTTGGTATGGACGACAATGGGTGTTGTCACTTTGATTTACTTTCAGCTTCTAAATATAACGGAAAGCAATCTACAGCTTTGAATTTAATGAAGAGGGGTTGAAGCCTCTATTTTGAAGTTGGACATCTCTTTCTCAGAGCTGGATTCCAACTTCACTCATTCATGAAGCCGTTGCAGGTATTCACAAATGCCTTCGACTTGAATAGCAAAGGCGAAAATAAAAATAAATTACATTCATTCTTGATTTGTCCTGTCCCACCATGGCATTTCCTTGCAAAAAGTGTTATAAGCTTTATGTAATCCTCCCTTCCCTCCCATCCAAAAACCTTTCCTATAATACCAAAAGTTTCGTGTCCGCTCTCTGCAAAACACCTCTTACACCAGAACCCGTCTTCGCCAGCCATAACCCGCCATGCATTGGTGAAGTTTCAAGGTCAAGGTTCTTGTCATCCGCAGACGTGGTACCAAGCCTGCCACATCCAACCGCGAAGCCTGATCTATTGACTGAATCCTGTCCAACGATTCATGAGTGTATTTAGCAGGATGCACTCACTCACTACAACTACGTCCGAAAAGCAGACACTAGAAGAGGAAAGAACATTCCTTCTAAATGAAGCAGGTGCTGCCCTCAACTCAGAAGAAAGATTAATGGAAAAGTTCCTAGGCGAGCAACGAACTTCGACGCGGGAGGATCAGAAAGTATATCTTGATAGGAATATATATACAGGAGAAGACGCGGGAGATCAATCAATGGGATTGAACATAATTACTATAGGTGGGAGAGGTGGCCTTACTGCTCGCTCAAGCGATGCGCGTATGTACTTGAGTTTGGTGTTCTGGGCGTAGGGGTTAAGGGCTTAAGGGTTCTATTGATGGTGTTTAGTTGCGTCGGTGTGGAAGTTATAAATCTTGCTGATGAGGGATATTCTTCTTTTTTACATGAGGCGGGGTTTGTTAGGGTTATGCGGTTGTGGGTGGAGAGGGATCCGGTTCTTGGGTCAAATGAGCTGTCGGTTGGATATTCTGTGTTGGAGGTAGAGGAGAATACAGGGGATGAAGTATAAGTTGCTGTCTGGCCTTCTTAGACTTCTGGCTCGAGTAGTTTTAGCACCGTCGTCGATGGCAGTCTTTCATTCATTATAAAGCCAAATCTATTGGTCCATTCCAATCTATTGTATCCCGTCCATTCCAGCTCTCTTAACTTCTCAAATATTCCTTGACTTTCTCGCCCCATACTACACCCCTCTTATAGTAATGTATCTCCGGTACACTCCCCTTCCTCAATCCATCAATTGCCTCTGCCAATTCCTTTCCCAGCCCTTCTTCTTTCACTTGAGCAAGTGGCGTCAGGTAGGTTTTGAAAGAGAATACCAAGGCTTTAGTTTGTGGGAGACGATGTACTAGCTGACGTTCACAGCGGAGATGCGTCTGCGTTGTTAGATTTGGTGCAGTCAACGTACAAGTGAGAAGCAGAGGGTGCTTACATCATTAATATCAAAATCTTCTGGTTTTGCCTCTTCGCCTTCATACAGATGATTGCCACTCGGTACAAATAAGCGCGAATGAGTAGTTATTGACCACTACGCCATTAACTTATTAATCTTCAGCCTTCCCTTCTCGAACATCGCTAGGAAACTTACATTGACTCGCTTCACTATCTTCCCTACCTCCAATCGATCAAAAGTCCGATACATACTCATCTCTAACTTCTCCTTGTATCTTGGGACGGGTTTATGGATATCCCTTATTTTCTTACCGAGTAGAGCTTGGGTATCAAATCCGCTGGGGAAACATGCAATGAACCCACCTAGCATATATCCATCGCCATCTGGAGAAGGAACGAGGAGGAGAAAATCGGTGTCGATGTTTGTACCCAGTTCATGAAGAGCTTGGAGGAGGGAGGAGGGATGAAGCGGGATGTGATGATTTGTTGCTTTATTCAAAAGTGATGTTGGGGTAAGAGAGTAGATGGTGGGGAAGCGAGTGGGAAGATAGACGGTGGTTAGGTAGGTGTAGAGTTCTTGGATTGCAGCGTGGGATGAGGGGAGGGCTTGGAGGACCGTATGAGTGTGGTCTCTTATTGTGTTGGTGCGGACCGTGAGGCGATCAAGGTATGTTCGGTCCATTTCTATGAATTCGGATGGAGAGCATGATTGAAGACCTTTGTTTTGTAAGTAGAAGTCACTGAAAACGACTGGACAGGAGGAGTCCCTGGGTAGGAGTCTTTTCATACCCATTGTCATGTGGTATATTGGCTTGAAAGGCCGAATTTTGAGTGGCTCGGTGGTACGCCAGTCAAAATCTGTTAAGGGAACGATTGTTTGAGAATCGATGCTATCTGAGGCCTTTTCATTGTTGAAATGGGACTTCTGATATCGATTGACCATGGGTTAACTTGCGTACACAGTATAGAGGAGTGCTGAAGTCGCTTGACTACGTTCCGTGTTGGTACATTTGGAAATATATTCTGATGAAACAAGTGATGAAAAGGAGGAACGTCAAGAAAGCACAACTTTGATTGCTCAGAGAACATTGACCCAATGTCAGGAAAGTTTTCGAAAAAAGCGAAAAGGGAAAAGGGGAAGAAATCTCGAATCCAAAGGTATCGTACCGCTTCTTTTCGTCGAGATATCCAATACTTTGACTGTATCTTCCATACCGCGTACAGTCCAATGACTGCAGCACTGAGAACTTGTAACCAGAAAACCATCATGGCTATCAACATGCCAAAAAGCAAAGTGTAATCTTGAACAATAAGGAAACCAAACGAAGCGTGACTACGAGGTAGGTATATATTCAATTCTTTATCACATCAGTATCTCTATCTCGTAATGACTCACAAAGACTCAAACCCAGGAAAATCGGCCTTGAATGGGTAAGTACACCCAGGCAAATGACAAGGCAAACCCGGGGTAAACCAGGGTTGCACCATTCTGGTTCGTTACCCTATGAATTGCTTCGGGGTATCAAATAAGTATATAAATAGTTTTTGAGGATATATTCTGAGAAGATACAAATCGTGTAGAAGAATGGTACATGATTAATCCATTATGTAATCACATTTATGTATTCTTTTATACATCCAAAAATTCATTATCATTGGAATCATCTCAACTTCAGACGACTATCATTGGATAGGTAGTTATATAATCCAATGTCCTGGTGTATTTATTTTAAAAGCAGTTACCCTAGACGTCAGGAACCTAGTGAACCCGAGTTCAGTACGTATACGAATGGCCAGCCCTGATATTGTAGACCAAAACGTTCAGTGATAAGAACTGTGTCGATGGAAAATGTAGTTCATAAATGATGGTCTAATCCGAGAGCACACATTAATCACTTCTTGAGCATCTACTCCTTCAAACTCTCAACACATCTTTCTTTGGTTCTCTAGGTATTGAGAGAAAGAGAAACATTGTTGAGCTGGCTGGAAACTGAGACCGAAGAAAAACCATGGATGAGGGGCATCTCTCGTGGCAAGGGAATAATAACCTTAAAACGAACTTCTGCTAAAAAATGACGCAAGGTCCGTGGCATCTCAGATAATGCCCTCATTTGATCGTCTCGAAGGGTATTGAGTCACACCATTATTCTACGAGGAAAAAGTATGCAATCCTTCTCAATGAGAAAAGAAAAGCCATTCATCATTATGGCGAGTTGGTACCAAACATCGTTCCCCTGCTTATCTTCTATGCCGGCGAAAAGCGGCACTTGTACAATGACTGCATATACGTGCTTCTCCCAACGGCTATTCATGGATCTCTTCCGGATTATATCATACTCCGTACTTCGAGAAAGAAGCTTCCTTTAATGGCTTGGCGTTCTATTCCTCTACGATCAGATCGACCTTTTCATATATGAGATTGGGGCCATGAAGAAATACGTGGAGAAAACAAATCTTCACTAGATTGCAGCTTCCTGTTTAAGTATGGTGGTATGCAAGGCACTATACAGTTCTGCGGACCGTGGAATATCGTATATTTTGCGTGATCGAGAAATATTCCCATGTCCATTTCATCTCAATCTTTTTTCTCTCGTTTTCTCTCTACGTCTTCGAAAATGAGGTGTAATATACTCCTGGCCAGTGTAGTCACTGGGTTGATTGGTTCAACATGTGCTTCTATACTGACAAAAGTCGGTACTGTCAAAGAATCGGCGATATCAATCTCTAGGAGGGAGGCTCTGGCTTACAAGGCTCACACCATAGATCAGCCGGTACGTTGCAGGTTTTGCTCTTCTCTATTCACAAATTCTGATTTTAACATGTAGATTGATCATTTCCCAAATGATCCAATGTATGCTCCACACACCAATGCTACATTCAAACAAAGATATTGGTTTGATGCGACCTACTACAAACCTGGAGGTCCCATTTATCTATACATTGGAGGAGAAACCAATGGCCAGTACAGATTCAGCAACCTTCAGACTGGGAGTATGTTGTCAGCTGTCAGCCATTAGGCAGTTTTGCTAATTACCTCTCAGTCATTCAAATATTAATGGAAGCTACTAATGGTCTTGGAATTATCCTCGAAAACAGGTACTATGGCGAGAGCTTCCCATTCAACACCAGCACAACAGATCAGTTGGCATACTTGACCAATCAACAGAGTCCGTATCACATGAATTACCTATGGCCAAATTGACAACTAACGATATTTGCTTTAGCCGTTGCGGATAATGCATACTTTGCTCAACATGTATCCTTGCCTGGTGTCAATGCTAGTATTACTGCACCAAACACCAAATGGATACTTTATGGAGGCTCTTTGGCTGGTGGTCAGACTGCGTTATCAGTAAAGTAAGCATCTCATCATTTTGTCATCACTTGTGAGGATTTCAAATCCCGCATGGGACAGGCTTTCGACAGCTTAGATTATGAATATGGACGTAGCGTAACAGAACTAATGCCATATTTTAGGATTTATCCGGAAGTATTCTTCGGTGGTATTGCTTCCAGTGCTCCTATCAAAGCTGTGGTGGGATATCCAGAATGGTCAGCTAATATCATCTAATTTTGTATCAGTGGCTTGAAGTGCTAATGCTGTGCCCAGGTACAATCCAATTCAAAGATTAGGTCCCCAAGACTGCATTTCAAGCATTAACGGCATTATTGACAAATTTGATGCCCTAATATCCGCAAATAACACACAAGCGATCAAGCAATTCAAATCTCTGTTCGGGCTTGAGGCTTTGACTGATAACAGAGACTTTGCAATGACTATTGCTTTTCCTCGTAAGATAAGCCCAGATATTGCTAGAATGTATTGTCGCTAATGCAAAGCAGTTGGGGGGCCAATGGATTACCCGACGAACACATGGCAGGAACTTAATTGGAGTCCGCTGTATACTTCAAATGATTTCTGGAACTTTTGCTCGAATGTCACCAACATTGATGCGCCCAAGGCAGTTACAGAGATCGATTACTCCCTTTCAAACTACACCGGAGGAGAGCCATGGACAAACCTAGGAAATTATGCTACTTACGTCAAAAATGTCCTGATCCCAATCTGTGATGGCGCTCCTATCGACAGCACATCGTGCTTTGGCACCCAAAATGAGACATACTATGCCGACGTAACAAATGGAGCAGGCCGTTCGTATCTATATACCAGTAAGTATCCTTTACAAACTCATTCACTCATTCATCATATACTAACTACTTTCCTAAGCATGCCTTGAGCTTGGTGCATGGCAAGTAGCTCCTGAGACAGGGCCGTCATTGATATCTAGAGTGCTCCAGGCAGGCTACACGTAAGGCATGATCCCATCCTAGCATATGCAATATACTAAACTAGCACAAGCCAACAATGGTGCAACTGGGCATTCCCACCAGGAGAATATAACTCCATTCCACCAACCGTCAATGTCACCTTGTGGAACCAGTACGGCGAATACAATTTCTCTGCCAATCGCCTAGCTTTTATCGACGGAGGTAAGTAGTTGTTAAGGGCATGGCACCTCTAGCCATCTTTCCTACTCATCCTCATTCAGCCTTTACCAAAATCTGACATAAATTTTAGATAACGACGTATGGCTCGACCTCACCTACCATTCCCAATATGCCCCTAGTCCCCGTATCTATTCAGATCTCCACCCAGAATTCCTCATATCAGGCGCAGGTCATCATTGGGATTCCTATGGTATCCTAAATATCTCAGCTGAGCCACAATTCATTCAGCAGGCACATCTGTGGGAGATTAGGACTGTTAAGAAGTGGTTAAAGGCTGGTTGGTAGATGGATGGATGGATATTGTGATGAAAGAATGACTGATGATTTATATGATGTTGCGGGTTTCTAGTTTGCAATAGTCCGAACTGCAGAGTCTTGATGAAATACTTTTAGATTTCTCAATCGATCTAATTATTAGAATCTTTTGGAATATTCAGAAAAATTTCAAACATTTAGACGATTCGTATATATAAACATCTTCGAAGACTGAAAACTTTGCATTCACGTTTAATTACCAGTCCAGACAATTTATTAGATCCTGTCAAAGAAAAAGACAAGGACAAGTTAAATATCCCTAGTATACCTCTGTAATGATTATATACATACCTAGTATTATTATATCCTTAAACCATCAAAAAACAACCCATTCACCTTTCACCCACAACCC
The DNA here is from genome assembly GCF_000146945.2 of Sclerotinia sclerotiorum 1980 UF-70. Classification (NCBI taxonomy): domain Eukaryota; kingdom Fungi; phylum Ascomycota; class Leotiomycetes; order Helotiales; family Sclerotiniaceae; genus Sclerotinia; species Sclerotinia sclerotiorum. Next base: position 2,204,668 of record NW_001820831.1, read on the forward strand.
ATAACTACCCATATATATCTATATATCTCCATAGCAAAAACACACATAGCCAGAAGGAAGCAGTAATTATGATCCCAAGTCTTAATTACAATAAATCATCTGTGACCTCGGAAGTCCATCATCTTCCCACCAGCCTTTTCCATTTCCATCTATAAGTCTCATTCACCCATTTACTCACTCACTCATTCATTCGATTGTTTTGGAAGTATTATGTTATCTGTGTAGGTAGGTAGGTAGGTAGTATGTGTATTAGTAAACATAGGTATATATACATAAGGCGAGAGAGAGATTGACTTATTGATTGATATGAGATATTCACATTAGGTAACTATTCAAAGTTACGTTGATCTGGGGATGCTGGGTCAGATGGGAATAGACGGGAGTTGGGAGATAGTAGATGGAGATTGGATTATGAATATCTGTTTTCGAGTGAAATGGGTCTTGGGGTATGGGATATATGCAATGGATTGAGGCAATATGCTGAACAGGAACGATTATGTATTATTTATGCATAGTCAAGTTTACTAGGTAGCCAACAAGAAGCACAATATCGAGATGAACGAGCACGAGGACTTGAGGTGGTACGACAATATATTTTTTAACAAACCATTCACTTCTCGAGATTTTTACTAAGATCTATGCATATGCCATTACCTCAGAATAGATAGAAAAGAATCCATCAGCCTCGAAATCAATGCCATAGCTTTTAGCAACTCCAACCCCTACAAAATCGTAAAGGACAGAAAAAAAGAAATATTTAGACTATTGGGAGAACTAGATTTCTTATGATATAATCTCCTCAGTCTCCTCGACAATCTCTTCAACAATCTCCTCAATCTCGATGGCTTGTCCTTCATCACCACTTGCCATTTTAGATTTGAGAGGCTCCAGAGGATCACGAGGAAGGCCTGCATCTTCTCTCTCGGCCTGAACATCCTCTTCGATATTAGCCCTCCATGCAAGCCACTCGTCCAAGAGTCTGCGTCTGTGTTCGACAACGGCAAGATCGGCGGATGCGCCACGATCGGCATCTTCTTGGTCGAATACTTTGCTGTATTCACGGAGATTCTTGCGGATTTGCTTTTGTTCTTCTTTACTGAGTAGAGTAGGTGGTCGAGGGCGCCATAACCATTGCTTGAACTTCTCGACTGGTTCTTCTCGAAGCTGCTCACCCTTAAAGTCGTACAAGTGGTAACCGTTCTCCATCTGTTTGATAGTTAGCATGCTGAAAAAATAACAATATAGACTGTACTTACGGTGTGCTTCCAAATACTGGCACTTGTAGCAACGAACCGTCCTGTGGGATCCCAATCGATATCTGTTACACCATAATGATCGGCGGTGTTCATGAGTTGTAAATTGGCTGTCAGATCCTTGTCACTTTCGGGTTTCTCGCCCTCAAAGTCCATATCATAAAACTCCATGTCGAAACTTTGTTGAGAGTGAACTGTAGCCACAATGACAAATCTACCCTTTGGAGACCAGTAGATGGCATTGCTGTTCTTTTTGTCATATGTGCGGATGTGCTTGAAGTTACCAACGCCATTGCCCTTGACCTTTTCTGGACAAAAGAAGGAAACGGATGTCTTAGGTGGAACGGCTGTGGCTGCAACGACTTCTGCGGTTGTGATGATAACGAAACGGTCACCCTTTGGCTCCCAGGCGAAGTTGATGACAGTGTCTTTGATTGAATCGACAACCTCAACGGGTACCCCCTTTTCTTTTACACGGAAGATCTCCAAACTGGTTGCCAGAGACTTCTTTGACTTTGAATGTCTATCAACCTTCACACACAAATATGAGGCATCTGATTGCCAGTGAAGCTTTGCATCTGTCACGCTGAAAAGGTTCAAAGTTCGGACTACTTCTTTAGACGGAATGCTCATTAATCCAACCTTCGCTGGGTTGCTGCCAATTTCAGGGGTCCAATAGCAGAACAGCTGCTCATAGTTCTTGACACCCTCACGGTGAGGGGTGGCTGGTGCCCAGTCGAAGTCCATCACCCCATCGATTTTGATAGAGGTTTTGTCCAAGAGGTTCATTCTGGGTAATTCATAGACGGAGATCGATGAGCCTTGAGTCAAACGAGCAACATATTTGTCATCTGATGACCACTTGAAAGCTGGCCATTGAATCTTTCTCTTCACAGGGTTACCTTCTGCATCAACGCTATTGCTTGGTAAATCGAGGTTAGCGAATGAACGCAACGGCAAGCCTGTCTCGATATCCCAAATAACATAGTTCTTCCCATCATCATCAACCGATAGAGCTGGGTGGCCTTCCTCGCCAATGCTAATTGGTCGATTTGACCATGTTGTGAGGTATTTCTCTCCTGGCGAAAAGTCGACGAGGTTGACGAATGGATGCGCGAAACGCTTTTGTCTAGTCCAAGATGGCCCACCCCAAAGTTGTACACCTTGCTGATGCATCGAAGTCAAGAAAGTACCTTGTGGTGACCATTGTACGAACGACTCGGTCCAGTGTTGGCGATCGACGATGCTCTCTGGTGCATCCTTCTCGTTGTTCCAGAAAACTTGTACTCGATCATCCTTATACATGACGAATTGATCACGTCCACGTCCAGCTGGATCCGCGAGCCATGATCTCAAATGCTCCTTCTCGGTGAACTCTTCAATTTTTGGAGGGGTGTAGTTTTCGTCGATACGTCCTTCACGACCATAGCGATCAATATCTGTCAATTTGTTGACTCGGAGAGTGTGTTTTTTGTCGAGGGGTACGCCGTCGAGGGCTTTGCATGCAGCGATAGCCTCAGCAGGGGACGAGTATTCGACGAAAGCAAATCTATTCCTATCAATATACAAATAGAAGCGGGGCAAAGAACGTCTGAAGCTTACTTGAACGATTTGCCATCTGGACCGATGGGCATATGTATTGAGTCCTTTTTTGTTTGACCAACAGAGTCCAATTTTCTCAACAAGAACTTAATCAGCTTTGGCTTGGTATCCTCGTTAACTTCTGGAAGGCCATCAATAACAACAAAAGTGTCGAGTCCTTGTTCAAGTTGAACCTCGAAACGTTCTCTTAGATCGGAAATATCGAGCTCCTCCTCATCATACTCGTCCTCCTCGGGATCTGGGAGATGGTCAAAACTCGGCGCCATGATTACGATATTATGCGATCAACCAACAGCGTTTGCGCGTGCTTTTGTAAGTTCGATTATTGTTGGTGGTGAGTTTTTGTGTGAATTCGTTTGGAAATTTTGACCCCACTAGCCCACTTCTGTGTAGTCTATTTCGAATTTAACTATTCGATGTGATCTAGATATTTTCGGTGTTAAATTATTGTAACCAAAGTTCTGAACTTCTGCGTACAATTAATTCACAAATAAAAGGACAAAATTCCCTGAAAAGAATGTGAGTGGTGGGTTCAGGTTCAGGTTCTTCAAATAATGTACAAGGCTGCCAAAAAATCGATTTTCCCCAACTTTAATTTTCGTGTGCGAGCCACTAACGAATAATTTTAGAGCCACATTAGCGATTACTATTTCGACGCGCCTTTTGAGAAACTTTACGCGACGACGAGGTGTTTCACCAAAAAATTCGTAGCAAATCTTCATACAAGGCAAGATGGCTTCCTTTAATCCAACACAAATCTTTGAAGATGGTACGACTGAGGAGAAGGGAGAGAATGCTCGTCTCTCTGCTTTTGTTGGTGCTATTGCAGTTGGAGACTTAGGTAACATGAACCCCTCCATGAAGCTTCAAAATACAGCCTGCTAAACTTTTGTGTAGTCAAATCAACTTTAGGACCAAAGGGTATGGATAAGATTCTTCAGAGCGCAAGTACCGGCGAAATTTTAGTCACAAACGATGGTGCTACCATTCTCAAGGCTATAGCTTTAGACAATGCAGCCGCTAAAGTTCTTGTCAATATCTCCAAAGTTCAGGACGACGAGGTTGGAGATGGAACTACATCTGTTACTGTGTTAGCCGCAGAGCTTTTGCGAGAGGCTGAAAAGCTGGTTGACAGGAAGATACATCCGCAGACCATTATCGAAGGTTATAGAATAGCAAGCCAGGCGGCCCTTTCAGCATTAGAGAAGTCGGCGGTGGACCATAGCAGCAATGCGGAAGCTTTCAGAAAAGATCTGTTAGCAATCGCACGCACAACTTTAAGCTCCAAGGTACTCTCGCAAGATCGAATTCAATTTGCTGAGTTGGCTGTCGACGCAGTTTTACGTATGAAGGGTTCTTCGGATCTAAGTCACATCCAAATCATCAAAAAGGCTGGTGGAAAGTTGAGCGATTCATATCTCGATGAAGGTTTTATTTTGGACAAGAAAATTGGAGTTAATCAACCTAAACGATTAGAAAAGGCTAAAATTCTTGTTGCAAATACTGCTATGGACACAGATAAGATCAAGATTTTCGGTGCGCGAGTAAAGGTTGGCTCGACTGGAAAGTTGGCTGAATTGGAGAAGGCCGAGAAAGACAAAATGAAGGCAAAGGTGGATAAGATCAAGGCACATGGGATCAACTGCTTCATCAACAGACAACTCATCTACAACTGGCCGGAACAACTCTTTTCAGATGCCGGCATTATGTCCATTGAACATGCCGATTTCGATGGTATTGAAAGACTGGCTCTGGTTACTGGTGGCGAGATCACATCGACGTTTGACCACCCAGATCAAGTCAAGCTTGGCCATTGTGACCTGATTGAGGAAGTGATTATTGGCGAAGATACTCTCATCAAATTCTCTGGTGTTGCTGCTGGTCAAGCTTGCACTATCGTACTAAGAGGAGCTACCGAGCAATTACTCGACGAAGCAGAGAGATCTCTTCATGATGCTCTTGCAGTTCTTTCACAAACTGTGAAGGAGCCTAGAACTACCCTTGGTGGTGGCTGTGCCGAGATGTTGATGGCTAAGGCTGTTGAAGGCGCCGCAGTCAAGGTAGATGGCAAGAAACAAATCGCTGTCGGCTCTTTTGCAGTAGCATTGCGTCAATTACCTACCATCCTAGCCGACAATGCCGGTTATGATTCAAGTGATTTAGTTGCTAGACTCAGAACAGCCATTTATGATGGCATGTCCACATACGGTCTCGATCTTTTGACACCAGGAGGTGGAATCGCAGACATGCGGGAATTAGGAGTTATCGAAAGTTACAAGTTGAAAAAGGCGGTAGTTTCATCTGCATCTGAGGCAGCAGAGGTCAGTATTATCAATCCAACATATGCTTACAATACTAACATTGAATAGCTCCTCCTCAGAGTGGACAATATCATTCGCAGCGCTCCAAGGAGAAGAGAAAGATGAGCATAATGAAACAAAAAAAATACGACTGTATTATGAAGAGGCAAAAATGGTCAAGGGGATTTTGTACCAACTATACCATAGACATATTGCAGCAACAATAATGAATGGATGAACAACCTCTAAATGCTCATGGTCTTATGTGGAGTGCAATTTTGGGATCTCCAGCCATTGCGATATACCTCCAGAAGCGAACCGTGTGGATCAGCTCGTGGAAACAAGAACCAACATTTGACTATACCGGCTGTGTGAGTAGGTATGCTAATCCGCCCTGCCTTGTCGGCGCCATTCGATGCACAAAATAGGTGCTGAAACGGCTCCGCCTTGAGATGCAGATAATTGCAAAGTTACAGACTACAAGGTACATAGGTATGGTTTATATGTATGTACTCGCGAGTAGATTTTGTTTCTATTCATTGATAATCATTGTGGGAAAGTCCGAAAAATAATTTCTCCAGTGAATTTTTTTTAAGTGGTAGATCCCGTTTGTTTTGCTGTTTATTGTGATCTCCGTTCAAGATCATCTCTATTGGGCGACGAAAAGAGAGTGTTTTTATTTAAAACTCCATGCATTGGAACCCTTGGTATGTTCAATCTTTTCTCGTGTCTGTACCCAACCACTCTTTTGCCGTTGGTAATGGTCTTTTCAGATACTTTCCGTGACGACACATTTTTTGGAACAGAGGCTTATGAAGAGATTGCAGCCGTTTCGAATGTATGAGAGCCAAGTCAATGAGTCTTGTCAGAGAATGTATTGCAGTAGGCGTGTTCGTGATAACGAAAAGGAAGTTTAAGATAATTAAGACTTTGAAATGAGAATGAAATCTATCAATTACAATGTTTCAGTATTTGCTATCTAATTCATCTAGGTAAAACTATATATACTAAGTACTTCATAAACGCAATTGTGTATCACTTCCATCAGTGGTACTGACCGTGATAAATACCTTCAATCAACCTGCCGCCTTCATGTGTGTAAAAGAGGTTTATCTCATACTCGATTACATACTTTGTAGAATATTCATACGTTCGATGAACTCTTATACAAGATCTGAACTGCAACAATAAACGCCTTGTTTCAAGCCTCGTAAGCAAATATCGATACAGTGCAAGGTGTGTGTGAATGATGATCATAAAGTACAAGTAAGATCTTACCTAGGTAGCTATACTCTCTAGAAGCAAGGAGAAAGAAAATTTTAGCGGAACGGAACGCGTGAGCTAATAGATATTTTGAATCCATATACATAGATAGTCCTGTGATGTAAGCTGAAGGTAGGAGAAGAGATAAAAGACACAATTTACCCCTTATTTACTTTCCCTCTTTTCAAAGTCTTACAGCACCAACTTTCCTTGGTTATCTGTCTAAGATTTTACCTTCAAAAATAGTTTTCAACAAGATCATGCTTCTAGTTCCTTCCTTTTCATCCCGCACTCCATTCCCACTCCACATTTCAATCTCGTACTCCGTATACCTACCTACCTACCTATCGATAATTTACTAGCCAACGTAATCCTCCGTGCTCAGTAAAAGCTCGGGGTTCCATATACTAGGTACTGTGGTGGATTGGATCGTTTGTTAGCGCCATTTTTTAATTCAAACCACCGCGCACACGCTATTACCAACAACATTTTGAATTTATCCCCATCCCATCCCTCCAAGTATTTCATCCCTCCTCCCTCCTTTCGTTTCACCAAAGGCAGTGCGGGAATTTGAATCTGTTATCATTCTACTGTCAGACTCGAACTCATTCCGAGTCAATACAATTAATATAATTAGTTCAATTCAACAGCCAAAATTTATCTTTGTTCCAACTTTCTTTTCGACTTGGACGTCATACGATACCTCCTTTCATCACCAGCCTTTAAAAATTAAGTCCTCCCTCAACATACTTCGCTCCGTGCGAAGTATTAAGAAGTACACGTTGACCTTCAATCATGGTCAGGCCCCAGGCCTGTGGCGAAGCCGTGAATAGTATATTCATCTTCGCAGCATTCTTATGTGTTTTACCATGGTTAGTCGAAGCTCAGCAGCAGCAGCGATCAGCTCTAAGGCAACATGAATCCCCACTCGAAGCAACCACTTCTGAGGGAATGCGAACTCCTCTCGAAGTAACCAAGGTAAAAACCATCGAGACTCCTTTGAACATCCCACGAAGAAAGAATACTTTAAGCGTAAACGCAGGAATTCACGAAAAAGTCGATGCGAGCGCCGATTCAGCACCATTAGCTCCTTCACATCTTGCACAGTCCAATAGACTCGAGTCTAGCAGCCTCCAGTCAACCGGATGGGGTTCTTCGCAGCCGAGTGCGCGGGATCTCCAAGAATGGGAAGTAGAAGATTTTGTGCTACTGGCGACCGTTGACGGAAGTGTGTGGGCACGCGATAGGAAAACGGGTAAACAGAAATGGCGGATGGGTGAGTAGTCCGAACGAAGTCATCTTATTGCATGCTTGCCTCCGTGCCATAAAATGAGTCACGAATGCTGATGGATGATCATAGAATTACCTGAAGTCTCGATGATTTCAACCAAACACCACAAAAAAAACAAATCAGCCGATTTCAGCGACGTTCCCACGTCGAAATGGGGTATTGACGATTACGTCTGGATTGTGGAACCCACTGAACATGGTGGTTTATGGATATATCGGCCGGATGTTCCGAACGGCGGCTTGGTCGACACAGGCCTAACAATGAAGAAATTAGTTGATGATATGTCACCTTACCAAAGTGACGACCCCGAGGTCGTATACACCGGTTCGAGGAAGACCCAGATGGTGCAGGTTGATGCCACCAATGGAAAAATCTTGCAGGTCTTTGGAGGAGATTACATCGTCGATACAAAGGATCAAAGCTGTAGCCCGAAAAATGGATTTGTGGGTAGAGAAGCCGACGAATGCCAAAACCCTACGATCTGGCTGGGATTGTCAAAGTACGAAGTAAACATCGTAGGCAAGGATCACCATCCAATTGCTACATTAATGTACAACGAATGGGGTCCTAACGTTCAAGATGCCAAAAAATACGGAGACAAATATCACCAAACCCTCGATAGCAAATATATTCTAGCTGGTCAAGATGGCCGCGTAATGGGGTTCGATCGTGAACGGAACAGGGAACACGAACTATTGTTCCAACAGAAGCTTCCTTCAGCTGTCGTCAGAGTTTTTGATATTTTCCGACCCTGGGGCATTGAGGAGAAGAATTTGAAGTTGATGATGCTTCCACAACCTAAGCCCGAACTGAGAGCTGAGAATGAAGTGCCAGGATTGGATCAGAATCGAAACCGAGTTGCCATCAACCTTTCTAAAGATGGAAGCCTCTATGCTATGTCTGGAAAATCATATCCGCTAGCCGTAGCAGGTGATGAAGCCCAAATCTACCAACGCGGATTGTGGGAACGCAAGGATTATTGGCAAAGAATGGATCAGCCCGAACTGGCGGAGGCGCTGACCGGTGTTCATTTCCTTGATATGCAGACGGAACCTCTTCGGACCATATCTGCTCCCTTATTCGAGGATGTAAATCAAAGCAAACTGACCGTCACAGACCTCGCCCCAGAAATCCTCGCTGGGCCAACTCTGTTACAAAGCTTCCAGCAAATTCCAAAGTTAGCGATTGACAGTGTTGTCGAATTCATCAAAAATCCTGTCCTTATCCTTTTTTTGATGATACTACTTATCTCAAACCAAAGGCAAATACGAGCTTGGATTGGCCGCCATGGATTTCACAATAAAAAGATTTTTGTTTCACACAAAGATCGATCTACAACCAAGGACATGTCAGCAATCCACAACTCAAATGAAGATTCCACAAATATTATCAATCATGAGACGCCCCGTTTACCAGAAATTCCGGAAGATAAAGCTCTTGGCGCCCTTCCTCCTGATGTTAAGGATTCCGGATCTCCCCCTGACGCTCCTGTAGTCACTGCTGCAGCTGTACCGCTCGAAGGTGCAGCTGTGAATGACGCCGGCTCATTTTCGGACGTTGCGCAAGATGTCGGTGATGTTGCTTCGCCAGCAAAGAAAAAACCAAGAAAGCGGGGACAACGTGGTGGAGTCAAACACAGAAAAGCAGGCAAAAGTACAAGTCACACCGGAAGTGATCAAGAAACTTCCCAGAATACGTCCTCGCAGAAACCACCTCCAACTATTGAGGATGCTGTGCACAACGCGCAAAACATGTTTCCACCCAAAACACTTGAGCCAGATATTCAAACTGTGTCTAATGATCCTGCAGAAGTTTCTGGTTCCAAAATTCGTATCGGGGCATTGGAGGTGGACCAAAATAAACTAGTTGGGATGGGTAGCAACGGTACCATGGTCTTCGAAGGAAAGTTCGATGGCCGTGCTGTTGCTGTTAAAAGAATGCTCATTCAATTCTATGACATCGCGTCCCAAGAGACTAAACTATTACGAGAGAGTGATGATCATCCAAATGGTAAGGCACACAATGGCCCAGTTTCTATCACACTTTAACAATATATTAGTTATTCGATACTTTGCACAACAGAGCGCTGCTGGATTTCTTTACATCGCCCTGGAGTTGTGTCCGGCATCGTTAGCCGATGTCATAGAGAAGCCACATTTACACAGAGACTTAGCCCAAGGTGGTGAAAAGGATCTGCCCAACGTACTCTACCAAATTGCCAACGGCATCCAGCATCTCCACAACCTCCGTATCGTCCATCGTGATCTAAAGCCGCAGAATATTTTAGTTGCGATGGGTAAAAACGGTAAACCCAGACTACTCGTTTCGGACTTTGGGCTATGCAAGAAATTAGAAGTCGAGCAGTCGTCTTTCAGGGCTACTACTGCTCATGCAGCCGGTACATCTGGCTGGCGAGCACCAGAACTTCTCCTTGATGATGATATAAAACAAGGCTCTATGGTCGATACAAGTACAGACGGTGGCGGATCGGGCTCGATCCTCGTCAGCTCGGATATGCTACCCAATCGCAGAGCCACACGTGCTATCGACATATTTTCTCTTGGATTGGTCTTCTTCTACGTTTTAACTAAAGGTAGCCATCCTTTCGATTGTGGTGATCGATATATGCGAGAGGTAAATATTCGCAAAGATAATTTCAATCTGGGTCTTTTGGAAATCCTTGGAGATTATGCCTTTGAGGCTAAAGACCTAATCAGTTCCATGCTTTGTAAAGAGCCGAAATCTCGTCCAGTAGCAGCACAAGTTATGGCGCATCCCTTTTTCTGGTCAGCCAAAAAGCGGCTGAACTTCCTTTGTGATGTCTCTGACCACTTTGAAAAAGAAAAGCGGGATCCTCCCAGTCCTGCCCTTCTAGAACTTGAGAGGTGGGCTGGTGACGTCTGTCACGGTGACTTTCTTAAGCCGCTTGGGAAAGAGTTCGTGGATTCAATGGGCAAACAGAGGAAGTATACCGGCACTCGACTTTTGGACCTCCTAAGAGCTTTGCGGAACAAGAAGAATCACTATGAGGACATGCCGGACAAGTTGAAGAAAGATGTGGGTCCTTTACCTGATGGTTATCTCAGCTTTTGGACTAGGAAATTCCCTAACCTGCTAATCGTTTGTTGGAATGTTGTGTATGAGGTGGAATGGGATCAGGTGGATCGTTTCAAGGAATATTATGGACCGGCTGGGCTTTAAGCTGGTCATGGTTTTGGTGTGGTTGTTTCATTACACATGGCGCAAATGGCTATAAAATGGCTTAGGATACCCTCTCTTTTTGGATAACGGATCGTGATCAATACCAAAAGGAAAACTGGGGTTTGTCCTAAAGCATAGAACTTGGGTGGTGGTTTGTGAAAGGTAATAGCAAAGATCAATAAATACTCGTTAGAATTGAATCTATTTATCTACTCCTTCATTGAATGATACTTCAGCATGGACAGTGAATACAATTCTAGGTAGTTAAAATAACCTCGGCGGAGATACATAACCCTGGTTGATACTTGAATATTAAATTACCTAGGTACCTAGGTATTGTTACATGAGTAGATATAATGGGATTGACAGCTATTTGGTAATCCTGATTTCACTTCAGCTTTGAGCTTTTAGGCAATGCAGACAGCTATAGTAGAACTGCTTGTATATAGTTCACACCATCTTAATAAAAATATATTCACTTGATTGATAATGGAGTGAATCTAGATACATATATTGACTCACCAGTAGACGGATGATAATGATTAATAGAGGCCATCTTAGTATATACATATGGATGTTTACTCATCTATAATTAATCGAATGAATCATGTATAGTGCGAATGATCTCAGAGCAGATATCGTTGTTTAGCTAAAGGTCTATTAGTACTATTTACCCCATGTTTCCTGCTCAATAAATATGGTCAAATTGAAGAACAAAGAATTGAAGGCATATATACAGAAAGCAAGCGTCTCAATCTTCATAAACTATAAGCGCAGATCGATGAGGTTATCTAGAGACTAGAACATCCCGGAGCTAACAACAAAGGCTTAAAAGGCTAGGCTTTGGGCTTAGACTACTAATCCTTGCATTCTCGTCGCATCAATCATCACCTGGGCACATCTTTCCATCAAAACCACATTTTGGAAACAAAACTTCATACATTCTATTCATACTTTATATCTATCTATGCCCATAAATTCTAGTACTCATTTTGATCACATAACAAAACACAATTCGAACCATCCTACCATCACTTTATTCTTATTTTTTTGGATGGAATTTCTTTATTCATTCTTTTAGTGTCTTGTGGTTCATTTTGTTAATGCGACAACAATAACAATAATATTCCAACATCAAACTTGGCGTACTGGCAGATAAAAAAATTCTTTCTATCTTTACCTACCTACTGTTGGTAAAGAAAGTTTCCCAACCATTTGCTCTCTTTGGCTCGGGATTCACTTATTCACTTGATGCCATTTGTATTTTGTTGCTTTCCTTACCTACCTACCCCAAAGTCCTTTCTTCTATCCCCTCTCCCCTCCCTCGCAGGTAGCACAACTCCTAGAATCTGATATCGGTACAAGACTTTTCTAACCAACAACGCGATGTCTTGTAAGCCCATACACTAATATATTCTACATGATATACCACTAACTTTAATTGAAAGTATCTTCGGAAGAAAATTCACAATATTCCATAATCATTGATAGAATTCTCAAAGAGGGTGATCTCAGCACTATCTCAGCCAAACAGATTCGTAAAGATCTTCAAGCAGAATTGGGGTTCGACATCTCCCACCAAAAGGTAGTACTAGTTCTATGGTTTCGTATTTTCGATGCTAACTGTTTTCCTTCAAGGATGCTGTGAAAGCTTTAATCCTGGAACGGTTTGATGAAGTCTCGAAACACACTCAGAGTTCTCCACCTGCAACCAATGGACACGTTAATGGCGACTACATCAAAGATGAAGGATCGCATACTCCCACACCGAAGCGGGAAGTTGATGGCTATGATGAAGATGAAAAGCCAAAGAAGAAGAGACAAAAGCAGGATGATGACGCGAAGCTAGCAGCTCTACTACAGGCACAGGAAAACAGCAGAACAAGATCAACCAGAGGGGCTGGAACCAAACGAAGCGCAGGTGTCAAGAAAAGCAAGAGTACACCGAAGAAAAAGAAGTCCTCCGCAAAGGTTAAGGCGACGGATGATAGTGATATGGAATTAGGCTCAGATGGGGAGCCCAAAGAGGTCATCAAGAAGGGCGGGTTTCATGTATGGCGCCCGAACATATTCCCAAATCATTACAGAGGACTAATTTGAGCAGAAACAATATAATCTTTCCGCGGCTTTAGCAGATCTAGTAGGGGAGCCAACAGTACGTATCACCGCCTACCTGAGCGTCCTCTCATATTAACATATCTAACCAGTTATCACGGCCCCAAGTCGTCAAGAAGATTTGGGAACATATTAAAGCCCACGACCTTCAAGACCCCAGCGATAAACGACAAATTATATGCGATGATAAAATGCAATTGGTTTTTAATACAGGGAAAGTTCACATGTTTACCATGAATAAGCTTCTTGGTAAACAGTTGTACCCAGTTGAAGAGGAATAGTATAGGATACTCCAATCATTGGTAACGAGGTGATGATACGGAAATTTTCTATTGGATCAATCAGGCGTTTCTGGCAAGCATTGCATTGGATTGTTGGGTACTACCTAGGTAAGGCACGGTATGGTTTGATTCCAACATCAGGGGACCGCAGGATTAAAATCATTTTGATTCATTTTGGGACAGCATTTGCATAGGTCCTTGAGGTATGGATCATCTTATCAATGGCAAATACTCTAGTATGTATCTCATCGTGGCTTTGCACCTTAGTTACTTCATGCTGCATGTTGATACTTCGTTGTGACTCTTGATTTATCAGCCTTGGTCTAGTCACACGGCAGCCTTGCCTTGCGGGGCTAAGCGATTAAGACCCCACACCTTCCTAGCATAATAATTTGTCTTGGTATCTGTAGCTTCTAGAAACAAATCAATAGCTTATTTTCAGTAAATTAAGACGTCTCATTTACTTATATCAGTGGACTTTCATTCATAGGGAAACGCTACTTCATATTATTATAATAAAAAGCGTTCCACAGCCACAGTTCCTACTTCAAAACTGCACACCACAAAACACTACAAATCTCACTCTCGATTAGCAATGGCTTCTACAGCCGAAACTACTTCTACGGCCGATACCTCTTCGCGACCCCGCAATGATGGGCAGCGAGGCTCAAGAGGGAGAGGGAGAGGTCGCGGTCGAGGCGGAGCTTCGGGAGAGGTTGGTGGCGATTCTAGACAGTCGGAAAATCGTGGAGGAAGACGAGAGGGTCGTGGTGGAAATAGGGGAAATACCGCTAGCCATGAAACTCCTAATACGAATACCAATACCATGAACTCTACAGACCTCACTGCGAAGTCCTCCGCGCAGAAGAAGTTGCCAAAAATAGATGGAGAAACCAAGGATGTAGATGGTGAGCCGGTTGAAGCAGAGGTGTGCTTTATTTGCGCCTCAGACGTCGAACATAATGCTGTCGCTCCATGTAATCATCGCACATGTCATATATGTGCTTTGCGAATGAGAGCTTTGTACAAGACCAAAGATTGTGTACATTGTAGAGTAAGTCTCGCTCTGTCAAATCCGCCAAACTAGACTAATATCGTCAAGACACCCTCGCCGTTTGTTATATTCACAGACAATGCGACTAAAAATTATGAAGACTTCTCGGACGAAGATATCTCAAATACAGACCCCAATATTGGTATTCGATATGAGAGTAATGATATACAAGAGGATACTCTACTGCTTCTGCGGTATAACTGTCCCGATTCTACTTGCGATACTGCATGCAGAGGTTGGCCAGATTTGCATCGTCATGTTAGATCCATACATCAGAAGAAAATGTGTGATCTATGTACGAGGCACAAAAAAGTATTCACCCACGAACACGAATTATTTGCTGATAAAGAACTGGAAAAGCATATGAGAAAAGGAGATGACAATCCTGGAGCACTCGATCAAACGGGATTCAAGGGTCATCCTCTATGCTCTTTTTGTGGTCAACGCTTTTATGGCGATGACGAGCTATTTCTCCACTGCCGAGAGAAACATGAAAGATGTCATGTCTGTGATCAACTGAGTAATAACGGCCAACCGCATTATTATGTTGATTATAACTCCCTATCCCAACATCTACGAAAGGATCATTTCCCTTGCAATGAGCCGGAATGTTTGGAGCAAAAGTTCATCTTTTTTGCAACGGAGATAGATCTAAAAGCACATCAATTGGATGTCCATGGAAGTACCTTATCTAAAGACGTTCGTAGGGATGCGAGAACGGTTGATATCTCTACTTTTGAATATCGTCAACCATATGTACAAGAACGCAGCCGCGGAGGAAGTCAACGAGAGCAACGAGATGGCCGCGGTAGAGGCAGGGGCAGAGACCCGAATGCTGAACCCTTGGCACCATCTAGTGCACAACCTTTACGTCGTGATGAGCAAGCTTTCCAACGGCAAATGGCAGTGCAAGGTGCTCAGGCTGGGTCATCAAGAGCTTTCGGTGGTCAATTGACGGCACCTACCCCTGCCCAAGCCAATGCCAGAGCCAGTCCCGCAGAACCTTCACGAGCTGGCTCCGCTCGACCTGTAGCCAATGCTGAGGGTCTTTCTGAAGCAGTTGATGGGATGAACATAGCTGCACCAGAATTGACCCCTCAGGAACGAGCTAGGCAGCTTCGACACCGCGAAGTTGTTGAAAGAGCAAGCCGACTGTTACAGAACGATCAAACCAAGTTGAATCAGTTTCGCAACTCCATATCTTCATACAAAAATGTTGGGATAACTGCCAATGCCCTCATCGATGCATTCTTTGCTCTGTTTTCGGACACTACTCCTGCTGCCCTTGGCACACTTATTCGTGAAGTTGCCAGCCTTTTTGAAGATGAGAATAAGAAAACTGCCTTACTAACTGCTTGGAATGATTGGCGTGCTATCAACGAAGATTATCCATCTCTACCAGCTCCTACTTCCAGTAACGGTAATGTTATACCTCTAGGTTGGGCATCCGCGAATTCCAATTCTTCATCTGGCCCACGATCCAATCGTGTGTTGAAACTCAAAAAATCCACTGCACAATCATCACGTTCAACCGTCTCACAAAACCGGTCATGGGGCTCTGCTTCAACATCTAGCTCTACCTCGTCGCCAGCCCCATCTTCATCAAATCAGTATAACAATCCCTTCCCCACTCTACCCTCATCCCGTCCCAACCAAACCGATTCCCGTATAACAACCACACCTTGGGTAGCACCAACTCCTGCACCCTCCTCATCTTCAGCACCTCCGTCTGCACCTTCTAGTCGAGCTCCTTCACGTGTGCAAACGAGGAATGGTAAGGGCGCTGACTCGAGTGCATTCCCAGCGTTGCCACCAGCTGCCAAACCGCAAAGTACTATATTCGGTTATGGCACCGGTATGGTAAGGAGAGATATGGGAGGTAAACCTGTTGCAACTGCGTGGGGAGCAGGAAGCGCTGAAAGTAGTTCGGGGGCCAACGGAGAGGCAGAAAATGCAGATGCTGGTCAGGGAGGAAAGAAAAAGGGAAATAAAGGGAAGAAGCAGGTTTTGATGAATTGGGGTTAAATTGTTCGTTAGCAGAATATTGAGCGAGTCATGGGCTGCTAGTTTGTAGCGGCTCCAGCGTTTAGTGAATAAATCAATCAATAGCGTCAGATGAAACGAAATGAAATTAGATGAAAACTTTAAGATCGATCCTGTATGATTCCTGCAAATATTGGTATGTATTCTACAAATACAGATGAATGGAATAATTACAGAGGATAAGGTTGATGTTGATGGGAATGTTTATGTAAATGAGATCTGGGTTTACTTTTGATAATATCTATGATGTGATGTGATAGATATCAATTTATAGAATTGACCTCTGTACAGGGAGGAAGTGTTAGGATTTATATGTATTTTGATTATCACTTGAGATAGTGTTGATAGTATGATGCTATGGTAGATAATATAATTGTTAATGTGATGGGCACAAGAGTTAATTAATATAACTTTATATTAAGATAAAGACAATAAATCTTTCTTTATAGATGTTTAATATATAAATAGTAGATGAAAGGTTTTTGTAGAAAAATTGTATTTTATAGAATTAAATTTCAAGTTTTTAATTTTGATATTATAAATAAAATATATTATCATTAATTATTTCTTTTTTTTAAAAAAGAAATATAGTATTTAAATTATTATTTGATATTTTTATAAAGGTCTTAGGTATGAAGTTTAAGACTTACAAGAGTGTATTGAATAGTTTATAAAATTATTTAATTGTATTTTAAAGATGAAGGATGTTTGTGTTACGAGGTTTGCCGTCTAGATCACGTGGAAGTGCTCTAGGCTCTCGAGGTGGTTTATAACTAGGCGTCAAGCAGGGACTTAAAGTAATGACAATAATGCAATTCGTAACTAATAGTAGAGTATACTAAATGATTGATCTTGAGCACGAAGCTCTATACAAAGGAAATCCATCTTGATTATACAGTCCTTCATGCTTCTATGATCACTGGTGATCCTTCATGATCACCAGTGATCACCTATATCGTGATCCCTAGTGATCCTTCATGATCACCAGTGATCACTTATACCGTGATCCTTAGTGATCCTTAATAATCACTACTGATCATTTGTGATCACGTGTCCTGGTAGTTGTGTAGCCCGTCGTAACAGTTTGGCAACTGAAATCAAATCTATTATTTTGTATATTTAATCTATTTAAATAATGACCTCATTATAATGACTAGAATATGATCAAAGACTTATACTTTGATGAACTTAAATGGACTCTAATCCGAACTATTGGACATGATGGCTCAGGTTGAGAATCTTGTTATATCTAACCTTCGTTTAATGAATTTGTGGACCCTTTGATGGAGTATAGATACTTCAAAGTAGCCATTACGTGCTGAGGCTAGCTGGCTAGCTGAGGTATTATGAATGTAATGGTTTGAAGATAGTAAGAGGGGAATGTGAGGGATCGAGAGTATTACTCAAGTGTATGGAATGGGCAGAATGAAGGACGGTGTCGAAACCGGTTAGATGGCTAGAAGGAAAATCCAGAGACGTAGAGCAGAAATAAGGGAATAAATTGGTGGTAGAGAATTTTGTATGTAGGAAAGCTAGCAGTATTTGATGGATAAGCTGATCGACTACTAACTATAGACGATTTTGCTGCTCACTTGGTGAGTCCTCTGAGCTAAAAGAATTCTGTGCTATTGCCACATAGCTGAGTAAGATAGTTGAGGGTGTGCTGTAAGTATTTGATGCCATAAGTACGTGTGAAAAAACCACACCACATAACAGAAGAAACTTGACAGGAAACCCTGAGACCAGCGAGAAGAGATTGAAAGCGGCAATGCGGTAACATTGCATCGGCATCACAAGATACCTCAATTGATAGCCGGTAATTAGCGGCAACGGAAATCTTTGGTTCATGGAGTGAAGGTTGGCATGTGAAGAAGAACATAGATAATCCAACGCGAGTAACCATGGAAAACGGGAAGCAAACGAAGTGGCATCGTAACTCCCGTCTTATTTTCCGATATTATGTGAAGCTATCTGAGCCCTTGAAAGGAGTACGCCCTCCTAATCGACAAATTGACTTTGTGGTTTCTCGATACTCATGGAGCGCGAGGAAAGATTCGTTATGGAATCTCATGTGAATATAGAGGGGGAAAGGAAAGGTACTACCCAGTTGTTTGGAATCTTTACAGCCCAATGTAAAATACAATGGAATGCTTGATTACAGCTCGATAGAACAATAATGGTCGGATTCACACTGGAGAAGTATGTTGTGGTCCAAAACGACAGTTCTATCTCCGGCTACTACCGATTGAATCAGTCCAAAAATGTATATAGATAACTGTTGAATTCAATATTGAGACTGCTCCGTTCCATCAACCATGATACCATATGCAAGTAACCATTTCATACCGTTATTTTTGTGTAACATATGGTCATGCTATGCTGGAAGAAGGTATCCCTGTCCGTTTATCCGAATTGGTGTATATCAATTGGATGATTGTTTGTTTGCTCAAATTGTGATCTTGAGCAAAAAATATACCTTGTATAAGGGCTGAAGCAAGGGATGTTCTCTTTCAGTCGTACGTACTCTATGCAAGGTGGATCCTCCGACATGTTTGGTACAGTACCAATTCATGTATATGCAGAGTACATCACCCCAAATAGAAGATCGTAATTTTGGGCGGGTGGGAAGAAAGGAGGCGGTGTCGTGTTGCCATGTGTACTTTGGTAGCTTTGGTATATCCTGGGATGGAAAAGAACTGGGGCATGGCTCCTTTGAGGTACAAGTATTGTTACCTCTAAAATATAGAATAATTGGTATGACTCTCGGTGAGCTGTCAGTATGCGAGGATGCGGCACTTTCGTTGCTGGTTTATGCTCGGAGGATTGATAGAATACCTAGTAAAGTTGAGATGGGAAAGATACGCAGTGCCTAGGTAATGTATGTGGTAGCATGTAGTAGCAGATATTTCAAAGCTGCAATGTAACAAGAACATTGCATTTGGGGAGAGAAAGACTCAGAAAGTATTCCGTATTGAGGTTAATCGGATATTCCACAACAATTGCGCTGTTGTAGGTATGATGTTGATCTCTACTTGACCTGTGCAATGTCTTGCCTCCCTTTTTTTTAAGATTTAGAGTAGCCAATGATAATGAAAGAATATTACGTGCAGCAGCGTCACATCGAGTATATAGTATTTGGGGTACTAAATCTTTAAAATCTTGGTAACATTTATTATTATTCCTTGAAGTGGAATTAGGCCAAAAGGAACCGGCAAAAGTTATTGCAATTATTAGTCATTAGATCACATAATTTTTTCAGATTGTCACAGGTAGGGGTCCAGAAGGATTTTTTTTTAAATTCTGATGCCGAATGAGGAGGAAGAAGGGACTTGGAAGAGAGAAGTAAGGAACTTGAGCCGGCACTGGGATTTTATGCAGGATATGGAATACTTGCACATGAATATGCAGCTGTACTTATTGATGTGATAATTGATTCACATTACTAGAGGAAAGGAATAGCTGGGTACAATTTTCATGTGAAGTTATATCCAGCTAAATACCGAAGAAGAGTTTAACTAATCGGCAAGAAGCGACTTGAGAGAAAATTGTCATTATCGGATGAAGGGGCATTACCGTATTGGCATCGGCAACCACTAGGTGTTTTTATCATGTACCTGATCACTGAGTGGCTCCAACTTTGCCTTAATTCGGGAATAGTATAGATTAATCAATGTCTCAATGCGAAGTAAATGAATATGCTCGTCGAATAATAAGATCCGCCCATGTCCAAATTCAACTCCAAAAGAAGGGTACACAACATCTATTCATGGTCATTGCGAAATTAAATGAAGATTACTTTTTACTTCATAAGAAATGGGAAAATGATAGAAATGACATCTTCTTCCGTCGATGTACATTAGAGCCCGAGAAGTCATGTAAGGAACAAGAAACTATACCTAGTGAAATTGGGCTGAAAGCGATTAACCTTACCCCAGGTAGTTGCTTGAACGAGGAAGCTGCAGATGTTTTTTTGACCCTTTGTATCTATCTGACTTGGCTTTAAAGGAGACAAGAGCAGGTACCGACCGGTACATACTTTTATTGTTGATATCTGCTCTATATCGACATCAAGTTACACTTTTTTTGTATCCGAACTCTTAACCGTAACCTCTTTCCTAATTGTAATGCTATTGGCTACTCATGAATTGGGAACGGGAGTTGCTATTAACCAATGATGATGATTAATTTCGACATCGATACTCGAATATACCTCTGGAACTTAAATCGTTCATTGATTGGACTCAACCAAATGTTTTATGGATACAAATATTGGGACTGAGTTAAATAATTGCGTCACACAAATGCAGTTTTTTCTCTTCAGCCCTCTTTATCAATTTAACCCCCATGTTCAAGCAAATTCTGAAGACCAGGAAAAGGCAAGGTAAAGGATAGATTTATGGACATTAGGAGAGCAGATCAAGGCTTTGAACTCGATTGATATTCAGATTATATATTTTCAATTTTCTACATTTAGATTCTTGACATACTAGAATGCTTGCTCAATATGGCATGGCCCGTATAATTGTCTCGTCTGGTCTCAACTATACCAATATTCAAAAAGGAAGGGAGGATCTCATTGTATAGCCTAGGGCAAAGCGAGCGCTAGTAATCCAGTATTAAAAATACTTGTTCACTTTGAGAATTTCGCTACTCATGCACAGTAACACACACAAAAGTCCAGAAAGCTCGAGCCCTTGCTGTACCTAGTAATTCTAACTGTATCCATATATCTATCTTTCATGATGAAAAGTCCCAAAAAGGAACATATGCTCTACCTTTCCTCTGATTTCTATGACGGCAAAGCCTCATGTCCGAGCCTGAGTATATGTATCAGCATCATACATACTCTTTACGGGACCACCAGAACCTGCTTCGCCCCTTCGGACTCCCAGAGTAACTTAGATTACCTAAACATTGATTAGAACTTAGAATAGCGGAGGTAACCCCGCTCATCTCATAAGCAAATTTAGCGGGCATTATTTCTAGGATTTGAAAGTGTATTATAATTTATGTGATTCGAAGGAATGGATTTGGCCGCCATGCACTAAACTTGACCAGTACTTTCTAAATGCTCACAGATCCAGGCCGTTGAGAAGATCTTTTGCTAGAGCTATGATTGTATCAATGATATGATTCAGTGCACACACCTACACAAACCGTTTCTTGAGATTCGTCGATCACTAAGGTTTAGAGGAGGTATAGCGTAAACTTTCGAGATCTTTTCATAGGGATCTCCAAGTTACAAGTTGCTAGATCGGATGAACGAGATGGGGAAACACGATAATAATAATGATCATGTTGTCATTTTGCTAACATTGAATTCCTATATCAGTCTGCATCCATTGATCCATTAATCCCGATTTTTACTCACATACCTGGTTATAGCTTAATTGATACCCTGGAACTTGCACATATAGGCGCAGCACATACCCTGAATGAAATGAGCCTGGCCTACGAAAAAGGTTACCTCTTTTTATCTTTGTCCAAACCGCAGCATGTATTACGGAGTACTTTCGCTTGAAGCTCACTCGTTTTTATTAGCCTGCAGATGCATCTTATCCACACTAATGATCCTACATGGAAACCTAGACTCTCTCAATTTAAGCTGTATTTGGTCACATAGGTGAGAATGCTTTTGGATATGTAGGAAGAGATGTATGTGTATGTAGTTTGTGACGAAAAAGGGCGAGAAGGAGGGAGGAAAGGAGGAATAAACAAAAACAATAAAGAAGAAGAGGAGTAAGAAAAAGAAAAGAAAAAGAAAAGAAGAGAGTAGAATTCTCGAGATACATGCTAGGTACTGTACTGTATTCATCAAACATACCTACCTACATATTACCTACAGTATTAATTTATCTAGCCTGCGTAAACGAGAAAGATCACCCAAATCCCAATCCGGATCCAGTTTCTTTCCTCTTCTTCCCACTCAACTTGTACCCAGTTCCTAGTTAGTCTATCTGCTTGGGGGGGTGCATTATTCCTATTCACTCTTGGCTCAGATTTGTTAAAGTTACTTTCGTTAAAGCATTGATATCTACTGGTACATCTGGTAAACTCTTTTCAACAAACCCGAACCCCAAAAGGACACCAAACCACACCTAGATACCCAAAACCACAAAAAATTCACACTAAAAAGAAAAGTGCCTACTCCCTAGTGCGAGTACCTACCTACCTACCTTTCTCTGACGCCTACTTGGTACTTTCCTTCTTCACACACTGGCCGCACTATTTCCCTTAGGTCCCTACTTAGTACTCATGCGCCAAAAGAGCACACTCCGTTCATTCCTTACCTGATCACGATCACGATCACGTCCCCTCGTCTCCTTCTTTCAATTTCTCACTTATCTCACTCAACCAACCTTCCTTACTCATACTTTACTAAATTTCCCTTTTCCCTCCCACCATAATTCTTTCCCTTCTTTCACCCACCAACCCACCCACTCAAAAACATTACCTCCCCTCATCCACAATCCAACCCTCCAAACCCTCTCGATTCTTTCGTCCTTTGTCGACTTTATTGGATTACTGCGCTGCTTAATTGCCTCAATTGTTTTCCTCTCGATAACTAGGTACTCGTCTCTGATTTACTGCTTTCCCGTCGGAATTCGAGTTTTTTCAAAAGCAGTTCTTAACCCAGTCGATTAAAATGTAAGTAGATCATTTTTCTGTCCTTGCGCCCTTACTGGTCGCGCAATAACAGCTTCAACCCCCTCCATCTCGACCCCTCACTGCACCTACCACAACTTCAGCCTTCGTTGTGCCAGGCCTTGTCAGTTATTTGTTGCAATTGATAACATCATTGTCGCATACCATTTCTGGTGGCGGCATTGTCGGATGTAGCTTTGCTGCTCTCAAGCCTGGCGCAAATGTTTGAGCTTGGCAATGAGCCTTGGTACTACAATTTGGTGGTTGCAAACTTGCGAAAATATTCCAACGAAGCTCTCTCTCACGCTTAGGAGATGTCATTACCCCTTCATCAACCCACTCATTCATCATAAATTTCAAATCTTGAACAATTGACTAATAACTTATTCTGCTAGTTTTGAATTTATTCCCGAGATTTCTCCAGCAATAATTCAGCCCTTCCACTCTCGAATTTTCGCAGGCGCAAACGTTGTCTTCAAAACTTTTCAAATCGAGTTCTTCTATTACGCCGTCGCTTTTGACCATCTATATCTTCGATCGCACATACCGGTTATCTCGTGGGGCGATTCGGATATAATTTATTGGGACGATACTTGTGAAATTTTAAGGTGAGCTACCTACATCCAAATATGAAAATTGGCAGATCCCCATGAACCCAGAACGAACGAGCTCAAAATTGGCGGGGTGAGAGGATTGAGTCGATTTTCCTATTGTCGCCTTCCATCCACGATTCGCTACCATGACGAAAAGTTCACAATTTTGAATGATGCGTGTTGGATACAGGGGTTTAGTGGCAATTTGAGCAGTTCTCATGGTAGCTGACCGAAATGGTGGATGTTGAAGCTTTTGGGTGGAGTGGCTATTGTACTGCATCAAGCAAGGCTTGTTGCCCCGCCCAACTTCGCCATTTGTGTCCTACACCACCTGTAGGAGCCGTAACAGTCCCTGACCTAGCTCAAGTTTCATCTGTCACCATCCTTTCTTCCTACTTGTGTGTGGTTGTCTGACTGCTAGCCCATATGTTTCTCTAAATCAACTGCTCATCAAACAGCCTGTCTCACATACCCATCCCTACCCACAGTCCACCCACATATGGCACATTCATGGCCCAGATTTTCCTATTGTTTATTTGGAGAGGATTTTGATCCAATTTTGTAAGCGCAGGGTCTTTTGTCTCGGTGGTAATTCTTAAATAGCTCTTTCTGAGAAGCGCACCATCATGAGAAGTTTACGATAGACTCAGGCTCAAGGGATCCATCAATGTTTTCATTATACTTCAATGATCAGCGAGTGTTTCTGATGCATTCGGGGACCAAAACCGCATCACTATTGAGAACCTTTATCACAATACGTGCGAATCATTTTCTGAGCTCCTCTGCCCCAGCGCAAATCGGAACATTCCCTAAAGAAGCTTTCCTGAAGTGCAATTACATTTGGAAGCCGTTTGATTTCTTTCAATTCCGTTGCCCCACCAGATTAAAGTTGGAGCGCTAGATTTGGGTGTTTCTTCATTCACTTACGTTTTGTGCCCTTGAGGTGATGGCACGGCCATTGCGCTTGCACCACCGTGGAGTCCCTGTGTCCCTTTTGTTTCCTGCTTTACTTGTTTGCATTTTCAGAACCCCCCCAACATCCTTGCAGTCTGCGGAGTCTGTATCCAGTATTTATTTTTACTCTTTGGCAGAGGGCTTGTAGTTCCTGGGGAGTAAAATTTAACAAATCCAAACGCTATGAGCCCACCTAGCATCTCAAGAATGATTATGATGTATTCATCAAGTTCTCTATCCATAACCTGCTTTTGAGTCGAAGGTTGAGCGCATGCAGCAAGTGACTGCTAGAAAGCTGGACTATTAGTCGTTAGCTCAACAAAGCTACACTTTGATTGTTGTTCGATATGTTGATCAAACAGTCCATGAACTGTGCTGGAAAATTTCTTGTTGTCATTTCTGTCTTATCAACCATAAAGGGTGGCTTGTTATCAGCTGCAGTAGTAGTTTGCTTGTTGATGTTTTGGTGGATAGTTGATATGCAGATAATGTTGCATCAACATTGACTCATTTGCACCATGATGGGTGAATATTCTGCACAAAGAGCTCAATACTAGGTATTGAAATGACATAAGCACCATTCAGAGAAAAATTTGATTTTTGGGCCTGAAAGGATATTTTACTTTGTTCTATCTCCGAAGTACAGCAGTAACTCATGTATTTAAGTATATGTCATGTTTATTGTGGTAGTCTAGCAGGGGAGACCACACGAAGTGATACGAAGATCTCAGGGATGCCTTCTCGCCGCATCCCTTTTTTTTTTT
>NW_001820832.1:0-25517 GCF_000146945.2 Sclerotinia sclerotiorum 1980 UF-70
TAAAATATCTTTATAATAGATATTTACTTCTTTGTTTGAATTTTATCTCTTCTTTATTATTAATTTCGATTTAATATTATTTAATTTTTTGATCATTTTTATATCTTAAAATTATTTAGCTTTTGAAATATATATATTTATTTTAAATAAAACAGAAAAATTGTAATAAAATAGTTTATCAAAATTTATTATAATTTAAAAATCTTTAATTTAATATATTTTTATATCTTTTAAAAAATTTAGAATACAAATCTCAAACTTATATCTTCTAAATGAAAAACATTATTATTATTGTTATTACTACTTAAATATTTATATAAATAAAAGAAGTTTTTTTGATATAGTATTTATTATATTATAATTTAAATAATTATTTAAATTCTTATTTTTAATATAAAAAAAATTATTTATCATAATTGTTATATAGTTTTTTTAAATTCTTCAAATCTTCAAATATTATTGATTTTTACAAAATCAATTATTCTTAATAAAATAGAATATTTCTATAATAAATATTTAATTTTATCTCGAATTTTATCTTTTTCTTATTATTTTGATATGAATTAGTTTTTTTTACTAGTTTTTCTTTTGTAAAATTTTTCATATTATCATTAATTTTTTGATTATTTTTATATTTTAAAATTATTTAATTTTTGAAATATATATATTTATTTTAAATAAAATAAAAGTATTATAATAGAATAATTTATCAAAATTTATTATAAATTAAAAATACTTTTTAAAATAATTTTAATTTAAAAATCCTGAGATTAATATATTTTTGTATTCTTTGAAAGATCTAGAATATGAATCTTAAATTTATATTCATCAAATAAAAAAATACTATTATTACTATTATTACTATTATATTTAAATAATAAACAATTAATTGTTATTTCTTATTCAAACTTAATTGATTTAATATTATATTTATTATACCAGGGGCCTGCATCCCCTGAACCCCTGGCCTTTTGAGAAAGTCTAATATAAATACAATATTTTTATTTTTTATTTTTTTTTTTTTTTTTTTAAATCTAAATATTAAATGTATATTAGAGTGCAGACGGAATATCAGCTCGTTTTGAATATTAGAGATTAATTATAATAAAATATATAAAATTAAATAAGTTATTAAATAAAATACTAGATAAATTATTATTATTATTATTATTATTATTATTATTATTATATAAATAATTTGAATATCTTTAAAATTAAATATATTTTATTTATATACTCTTCAAAGTCTATTATAAAAATTTAATACTTCAAATATTAAAATTATTAGATTTTGTTAAAGTGAATAGTTCCTGCGTAGCACGTGCACAGGGCACTAGTCCTATTAGGACTAGATTGAGAAGCTCTCTGTAGGAGAGCTTCGCACTTCCGTAGAACTTAAATAATGAGTGATTCATATACAAGACCAATATAGCCTCAGTTCTGCCCTATCAGCTTCCCACTATTCCCTGTGTAAGGTCATTCCTTTTAACAGATTTTAGATTTTACTTTTGAGTAGATATTTTACTTTCTCTCTTTTTTTTATTTTTTATTTTAAACTTTTTATTGATTATAATTTTAGTTTTATAATTTTTTTTTAATTTTTAATTTTATCTATTCTTCTTTGAATTTAAAAGTTTTGATTTTTGATTTCAAAATTAGTATTGATTATATTTTAAAAATTTAAAATATCAATATATAATAAAAGTAATTTAAGAGATACAAAAATAAGATTTTTTATTAATTGTATTTTTATTTTATATAACGTAACTTATGGTGAACCGGGTCATATGGGGAACCGGGTCACATTTAGCCCATCACTGACTTCAAACCCCAACAAATTTTGCTATACATACCGAATCACCTCTTACGCCTTCTCAAATTGAAGAGAAGATACAGAATGCTATTATTGCACTTCAATTGAAGGACTTTAAATCAATTAGAAAGATTGTAGAGTATTTTGAAGTTCCTAAATCAACTTTTATAGCTAGGGTCGCTGGAAGGAAATCATATACTCAATCTTATGAAATAGCTCAAATTCTTTCAAACACAAAAGAAAATACTCTTGTATAATGGATTTCACAACTTATTATTACTGGATTCCTTATTATACCTATATTGATGAAGGAAATGACCGACGAAATTCATCTTCGACATATTCAGATCGCGTCATCTCGAATTCCTACCTCGACAGAAATTCCATTTATAGGCTACGAATGGATCTATAGATTCCAAAAACGACATCCAGAACTTAAAACATGCTATTCACATCAATTAGAGTCTAATCAGGCTAAAGTGGCAACTCCGGAGAATATTCAGGCTTGGTTTGATGCGTTTCGTACATGTCTCATTAAACGAAAGTATGAATTAGATGATATATATAATATAAACAAAATCAGATTTGGAGTTAGAAGTACTCAAAGTATGCGTATTATAGTCGATTCTACTCAGAAATCGAATTGGAAAGTTACAGCTAGCAAACAAGAATGAATAATTGTATTTGAATATATCAATACAATTAGAAAGACTCTATTACCTATAATCATTTTCAAGGCTCAGAATACAAATTCTGTATGGATTCCAAAGGATATGCCTCAAAGCTGGCAGTTTTCTACGAGTACGAATGGATGGACCTCAAATAGTTATGGATTAGAATAGCTAAAAAGGATTTTCGAACCAGAATCCAAGAAAGTGTCAGGTGACCGACCTCGACTTTTGATTATGGATGGCTATTCAAATCATATTACAGATAGCTTTATTACTTTCTATATAGAGAAGGAAATCGATTTATTTATATTATCTTCTTATTGCTTTCATTTACTTCAATTATTTGATATTGCAATGTATAAGCCAATGAAACAATATTATGCTTTAGAGATCGATCGATATTCTCGAGTTGATATAAAGCGAATTCAAAGAGCTGAATAGATAGAACTCTTTCAAAATATTAGAAAAAAAACACTGAATTCTTCTAATATTAAAATTGATTAAAGAGAAACTGGTTTAGTACCTTTTACCTTACGAAAAGTACTCGATATATTACTGTTGACCTCCTGGGATCTTGGCAGCATATGCATATATAGTACATATGCATATAAGGAGCAAACAAAACTCAACTTTTAATTCATTCTTTCCTTTTTGGTATACTGTTTGTTTGCTTTCAATATTTTGATTTCAAAGCACTTTAATTCCGAAGGCTGAATACCCAACCTATTCCTTCATTTTTTTGAATATATGCTCGCAGCTTAACTGCTTAGCTAGAGAATCAATCAATTCAATCTGATACTCTTTCTAGTCTCAAGAAACCCAACAATTACCATTTAACTCCTCCCAATAACCTTCTACTTTACAAATGAAAATGTCCAATCAAGATCTAGACTTATCTATACTCAAGAGCTCTCCTCTAAATAGGATAAAGCTAAGGCAAGCAAATCAAACCTTTAATAAAGCTTTAGCAGATAATGATTCTCTTATATCATCAACTCGTCGATATACCAAAAGAATGACTAGGCTTGTAGAATCTTAAAATGCTAAGATAGCCCTACTTCGGAAACAGTTCGCTGATGCTCAGGAAGTAATTGAGACTCGAAAGAAGAAAATTAAAGGCAAAAGAGTCAAATTACAAGATCAATTTATCTTTAGTAATGAGGAAGTACTGAAAATGATACATAAGGCAAAGGAAAAACCAAAGGAGAAAAAGCTACGAAGGCGACCACGTAAACATCCAATTGAAGAATTAGAAGAGGAGACTGAAGAAGAAGAGCCAGAGAGTAATTCAAGTGATTTAGAGTTGGAATTGGATGAATGTGTAGCTCGTAGAACAAGATCACATAGAGAGAATTGAATTTTGTGACCCGGTTCCCCATATGACCCGGTTCACCATAAGTTACGTTATAAGAATATATTTTATACATTTATTAAAATCATTAATTATTTAACATGTCTAATGGCAATAATAACATTATTCTACATCTCTATCAGTTTCTCCATGAGAAAGATCAGGCAGAGTTTTAAATAACCATCAAGCTAAAAGTTGGTGAATCAGGTGTAACCTCGATAACAACTGGACCAGCGATGATGTTAGCATCAGTCAAGTTACCCGATTTATCTCTGGTCAAGAAGGCGTAACTTTGTCCCGAGATGCTCAGTGGAACAACATTCATGATCAGACCATCACTGCCGACCTGACTTTCAACAGCGATAGCATCGAGTCCGCTAACGAAGGTAGTGTAGAAGGTTCCCGATGGAATGGTCTCTGGTACCAGCACAATACTGGCACCTGGCGCAGTAGGCAAGCCGGACTTGAGAGCAAGAGAGGAGTAGGCCATTACAGGCAACACGGCATTGGTGGATGGGCAAGAAACAATAAAAGATGACGCGATGGAGTAGACGGCGTTAAGTCCGAGAGGTGTCGACAAGGGATTGGCCATTGGGATCTCCCCATTCGCGCTACGTTCAGTGGATTGATGAAGAGCTTCAGTGGCAAGGATAGAAGCAGCTGCGGTGAGATAGGCCTTTGTTGTAATATCGGCTGCTGCTCCGAGGTATGCGGAGACACCAACACCTTCGATGACCGAAGCGAGAGCGACAAATGACTTTGGATCCGTGAATGGGAACTTGTATTCACAAGCTTCAACAGGTGCTGCACCTGCAGCGGTAAGACCAGTCTGAAGATAGACAACATGGGCCTCCTCGTCATGCACTATGTATTTTAACTGGTTATAGAAGGAAGACGAAAAGTTCGCGTCGAGCCACATCTGTTCTGGCATTTCAGAGAGAGCTTTTTTATAGAAAGCATTCTCTAGATGCTCCAGAGTCAAGGCATATTGAAGAATATCTGCATCGGCTGGCCCTGCCTGCCTTTTGGTTGGCAGACTTGAAGCAAGATCCAAGATACTAGCGATAGCAATGAACGTGATGATAGAGAAAAGCATGATGCTTTTGATTGGTGTGAAAAAATATTGTGGTTGGACAATTGTTGGATGTGGTATGACTGGACAGTTGAAGAGAAGTATAAAGTTGCTTGTTGGATAAAGAATGATATGAATGGGAAGTTAAGCAAAATATATATAGGGTTGGTAAGTTCCATGATGATAGGAGACTACTGTCCGGACCTTGATCTTTCCGAACGATTCATTTCTTCCTAATTATATGTCTCAAGGGAGACCTACCAAGTAAATAAAGTTGACCGGCAATACACTAGGCCGCGAGACTAGCTTATGATTCTCGAGGTTAAAAGTTATTTAACATACGAGAGACTGTTGAAAAGATAGGATTGGCTCTCAATCTCTCAATGATCAGGTGACATGCCTCTGTATATTCTGTTCATAAGCTAATGTTTATTTAGCCCAAGAGCCGCGGCCTTCTGGAGAAATGGTAGAAAGAGGATTGCAGACGTTTACCAGATATCGACAGCTCGAACAATTATTTGAACCATACTGTCTGGATTGGTCAATAGCGTTTTCCTAGAACAATTTGGGAGTACAGGTTATTCCCGCTCTTGAAGTTCTCAGCCAAACACGCTCTAGATCAAACAATATGCGTGGAGTGATATCGATCACATCGCACATTTAGAACCGGCTCAAGTAGTTCCCGAAGCTTGTAAGAGAGAGAAAGTTCGAATGATGGCTTAAAGTCAACTAAATACATACTAGGGGCGATAAATAAGTAGGCACTACCATAAGTGCAGTGACGATGCTGACAAATGTTGGTAGTGGCACCCAAGAAGTTGGAAACTTTGTCGATGTCGGAAGAAGTTCCATCCGATCTATTGAATTTAGCCTCACTAAGTCTAAGATCTCTAATTTGGGCCACTCCGCTTTTGGGCAAATTTTCCCACCAAAAATAACAAAAATAATAAAAATCGATATTTATGATTTTCTTAGTTATAAATACAATTTTTGAGATTTTTGAAAGTAGATTTATTACTTATATAATAATAAATTTTGAATATTTCAAATTTTTTATAGTTTTATTAATTGAGATATTGAAAATTAAATTGACAATTTTTAATTTCTATGAAATTCAATCATCAATCAATAAAATAAGAAAATGTCTGGAATCTCTAAAACTAATTTATAATTCAAATAGTATTAAATTATATTAATTTATTGTAAAGTTATTAATAAATCAAAATGATGATTTTTGATATAATGTTACGATAGTAACAACTGACTCATTAGGAGAGCTTGGGCCTTGTGCAAAAGCGATCAGATTTCATCGAATTAATATGTGATCTGGGCCACCTTAAGATCGTATGTGCATGCACCGTCAGAAAGCACGTGACTTGGAGCTTTTGGAGCTTGAGGATCCAAAAGGATCCAATGGAGCCTTTGGAGCTTAGGATCCAAAAGGATCCAAGGGAGCATGAATATCTATATAACCAAGATGGATTCCCTTTGTATAGAGCTTCGTGCTCAAGATCAATCATTTAGTATACTCTACTATTAGTTACGAATTGCATATCATTATTGTCATTACTTTAAGTCCCTGCTTGACGCCTAGTTATAAACCACCTCGAGAGCCTAGAGCACTTCCACGTGATCTAGACGGCAAACTTCGTAACATATAAAAGAGTGGCACAAATTAAGGATAACCTAAAGGTGGAGTACTAGACTTATATTAAGGTAAGAACTAATAAGATCTTATTACAGTAGCAGAAATGCTATCACTAACGCCGGCGTCGGTATTTACCGATCCACAAGATACAAGATATGCTCCGTAAGTACAGTATCAAGCCTTGAATACTCAGAGAAGGGAAAGGGAATTAACTCTATAACTGCAAGTCTAACCAATCACAATGCATAATGCAACTGCGCTGTAATAACCTCAAGATAGATAATTCTTTCATGTGGAGTTCTTGACCTCTTTCCATTCATATGCCAAGTTCCGAAAAAGTAAATGGGGAAAACGTTAGATACAAAGTGTTTGATTGTGAGATTCTCATTCAACAATTTCTGCTTCTGCTGCGTCTCTTTGATCTTAACTATGGTCTTCGCAGCACTATCAAACTTCTTATTACAATCCTTGCTCTTCTCTTTTGTATTCAAAACTTCGCCCAGAGTCAAATGGGTTCTTCTCTTTCATTCTAATCTCATTCCCCGGCTCTGCTTTAAGAAGCATCCCTTCTCCCACGGTTCGAAAATCATCTATCTTTCCTCGAGCGAGTCCACCAGGTGGTCGTTGGTGTGCCATCAATCTATTTATTGAGCCGTGTGGAAATTGATTCCAAATCTTTACACTGCCCGTTTTCGCTTCGATTCTACTCATAAGCTCTCTGCAACTAACTGATCTTTGCATTGTGTGAATGCTGGCGTAGGTACAACTGGGCGAAGTGTCAGGGGTTATCGAGGGGTTCTTATGCGTATGCATTTTCACACCAATTCCCGGCCATCTTTTTACAAATTTAAGCTTTAGGAAATGTTGCTTCTCTGTACCGCGGGAATACTTGATGCTGTTTGCTTAACCTGACTAGTCGCCGTCAATTCGTTTGGCGGGAAGAAATGTTAGCATAAGATGGAATGTGCAGCCTCTGATACCTGGGCCCTTGGCGTGACTTGGGATCCCGGTGCGGATGCTCCATGAATATCAATTGAATGTTTCTGCTGGACAATAATTAGACGCGGTGGGGCCGTCAATACATATTCATTCGCGGAGTTTTTCTGGACCCTTGGTTGCCAAGTGGTCGAACATTTTATTGATCTCCGCAACTGCTGGGAATATTGTATGACTGGCTCGAAGTCGATGCCTCACGCACAAGGTCGCCGTTTCGTGTGCGAGATCTCCTTGACTGGTGCCTTAGATAGAGTGATGTACCAGCGAAGATATCAACTTCAGAGTCGAGCGAGAGCCGGCACTTAAAGGAGATTTCCACTCCACTTCCATGCAACGGCAGAGTTGAAGACCGTAGAATACATGCGGTTGTCGTAACTGTCGGGCGAAAGGACCCACCGTTAGGACTGCCTTCAGAAATATTACATGTGGCATTTGCAGTGTATGTTGTGGCGAGACTTCGCGCTCATGGTTCTTCGTTTCTGTCATTCTTGGAGTTATCCATGTGAAGTCAACGATCACTTAACACATTTCCCCAGCTCCTCGTGTTCTTTTTACATTAACAGGGCGAGCTGGAAACCGAGATTATTATTTTTTCTAAACCACTGATTTGCAATGATGCACCGAGCGACATCGCCATTAAATTTTGCAAGTGGGTTTTCGCCTTAAAACTACGAAGGTAAAGCTGTAAGACAGGCTTGAAACTTAAGGTAAATTTAATATTTCATCTATTTGTAGAGAGTAGGATCGGACGGTAATCGGAGCAGCAGACAAGTATAGAAACGGCCGGTGAAGAATGAACGAATGTTCAGAACCAATTTATTGAAATCGACAGACTTGAAACATAACATTTGTGTTGCGAATGAACATTTTACAATCCTCGGTAGTCAGGAAAGAACACAGTGACCTGATTTGAGTCCCAGTGAGTATTGAGTGCCTAGGAAATGTCTGCTTTGTGCTTATACAATGATGGAAATGGTTATGCACAGGTGCCGAATGATATCTCGAGGTCGTGGCTATATTGTAGCAAACGTCGCAATCATCAAAATGTGATGGCTAACAATCACTCATACGAACATGATATCGACGGGGTACTACGGAATTATATCCCAAAGTAAACTCCCTATCCTTGGATAGGCCATTTATGACTTTCCCCGGATTTCGAAATTCACCCGGGAATTGTGGATCAGTCTCAGACATCTGAAGAAGTGAGATTTGATCGAATGACAGTTATAACACCACGTAGTAAATTTACGTCTACATGCTTCACTGAAAGGAAATCGTCTCATCAAACTGACCCGGCATAGCGAATCATTGCGCTATGTCAACCGGGCAAATGTAATTCCAGCTGCATCTATGTAAGGCCACATACTTCAAGTTGTATTCAAGAACGACGGGAATGGGATACACTAGATAGTTGACAATGTTCTAGACGACGAAACACTGTTATACCATGCATACCCTGCTGTTGCTCATAGGGCACTGCAACGACGTAATTGACATCAGAACAAGATTTATTCCATGCTCCATCATGATGAAGCGCCGAACCAATCAGACTTGAAGCCCAGTCACCTTTACGTCTGAATAGAAATGTGAAAGGGATACCAGCCGTTACATTTTAATGTTAACTCGACGGTTCCTTGAGCCTCCAAAGTGAGGCCTCCTTACCCTTGTTAATCGAGATCCTCTACTAATCCCACCGAGTCTTCCATAGGTAAACACAGTGAAAGTAAATGTCTTTGATTTTAGTTTCGGAATAATCGCACCAGATAAAGTACCGCCTACATGTCTTCCCTAAGATTTCAACTCCTTTTACCTGCCGCACCTTATTTTTTAGCCGGCAGTAGCATCCCCTAGATAGTAGCATTAAGAAAGATATTATGTCCATGCCATGCTACCAAACTATTGTAAAGTGTCCCATGATCCTTGTTTTTCTCGCTTGAAGAAGACACCCTGGTCATAAAGATTGGCATTTTGAAAACCTCATAGATTGTCCAAATTGGATTACATCCACGAATGCTTTGAAACCCTGCCCCAACTGCGGTGTGTGTACACACGATGTATATATTCAATCATGTAAGTTAGTATATACGAAGCCTGGTAAGTAACAGATTTATTGTGCTATAGTTGAGCTCTTGTATGAAATCATGACAGACTGAGGTCTCGCGACCAGGTGTGTCGGGGTGACTCGTAATCGGTGGTTCGTAAGTAGGGTTTAGTGTTCTCCGGTCACACGAATTGTGGCCGTCGGGTTCTTTTTTTACATGAGCAACGTAAAGCGATCATAGAAAGCCTGATTCGGCCAATACCCTGTTGTCCGTGTAAGCATGAGCCTATCTTATGTTTTATGTTGTGATAGAGGTCCGCATCAGAAGCCCGTAACGTACCTGACTATCTTTTCGTCCTCACGCTCCCGTGGCTCGACTGCTAAACTCTTCTCATACATCTCATGTACATCACCCGCAGCTTGCATATTGCTCAATATATACTCCTGGAGTTCCGGAACTGGTTGCAAGCCATACGGAACATTTTGATATTGCTGAATGTCGCGAATGACTTCAGCTGTCTTCGCTCGTTTGGCAAAGTTGATCAATGTAGTCTTCTTGATGATAGAGGGTATGCCATCCTCGATGAATGTAAGATCAGTAAGATACACACCTGTAGATATTAGCTTGTCACGTTACATCATGCAATTGGAACCTACCAAAGAAGGGTATGCATGGAGGATTGGCAAGATGCAAACTCTCACGATATTCTCCGAAATTTTTTGTGCTACCCATAAGGCGACGCATAGATTCCAATGTTGCCAAGGTTTTTGCAGGTACTTGATCCCAGGTTCTCTTTAATCGATGGATTGGTGCCGTACCAAGGGCAGAAATGATGGAAGTGAGAGTTGAATAGTTATTCAAAGCACGGCATTTCTAGAACGGGTTAGGAAGTGTGAAGACAAGTCATAAGAAGTACGACTTACATCAGCAACAAGAACAAAATGTTTGATGACCACAACTCGCTTTTTGACATCGAGTTGCGTCAAAATCATCTCGGCAACCCAGTTTGTTAGCTGGTTAGAATGTAAGATCAAAGCCTTAACGTTGGGTGCAGGCTCAGGGTCGTTCTCGCCAACTTTCTTCTGCCAAGTTTTATTCAAGCATTCTGTGGGTTTGATCTTCCCATAGAGCCTTGACTCGACAATGGTAAGTTGACGTGCAAATTCCGTCACATCAATATCTAAAAATTTAAGCTTCTTCATATTTTTGGGCATGATTGGCTGGGGCGTGGAATGGTTCAAAGTCAATACCAAGCGTTTGGCTGTCGCTTCCTGTCCCCGCAACCGTTGTTCTAACAGAGTCATCAACGAACCAGACCCTGGTGTTTCCGTAGCTTTCACAGTATCACGGGCAAATGTGTAGACGTTGGCTATTAGGGCTTTGGTATCGTCACTTTGGTCCTCCATCCAAAAAAGTTCAAACCACGACTTCAAAATGTTGACAACCCGAAACCTGATTGGCTTTTGTTTTCGGGACACCCAAGTTTCATAATCCCCTGGGGGCATGCCTTCAGGAGGTTGTACTTGAAAGCGCTTCACCAAATGCTCAAATAACTCCCTGGCATTTGTGAAAGACCGATACGTTAGTAAGAAGGTGTTGTTGAAGTCCGAGCTCAGCTTATCATGACGTGTCAATTGCTCAACCAATGCTACAAGCGTACCACCCTTCAAGATAGGAGGCTGCACTTTAGTGTCATAAGAAATATCATCTTCGTGGTCGAGCTTGAGGCAGTCTGGTGTCTCATCTGGGGCATCTCTTCGGGTAGGTTCTTCACCAAAGAATTTCCTGAGTTTAGAGTTCTCCTTTCGGAACGGAAGAACTGGATCACCCTCAGAGTAAGTTTGAGACTTCCCAATTTCTGCTAGGTTGGGACGGAGTAATGGATTCCGTGAATCTGATCGTTGATGCAGCCGCTCGTAGGGCGCGCTATCACCCCTCCTTAGACTTTTTGCTCTTTCTTCGATAGGTAAAACCTGCTGCATAGCTGTCTGAACAAGCTCACCTAGAAGCTGCAGCGAGAAGCCAATATGAGATGAGTTCGTTTCCAAGGATCTCGAGCACGCGCGCACATAATTCAACCGCCCCTCTAGTGACTCCCCGCGGACTTCCGCCCACTCATCCCCCAATGGGCCAGCTACGGCCTGACATCCAAGCAATAAGTCGGATACATTATCATACAAACTTTGCTTCTGTTTGGCGAAGTCAATAAGTTGGGGGTTTTGAAATGTGTCGCCGAGAGAAGACAAGTTGATGGATTCAACCGTGGAAACCCATGGCTTGAACATCTCGAGAACTTTTTGAGCGGCCAAACAGACGTTATTACCAATTACTTCGTGTCTGTAAGGAGTAATGATTTTGTCGGTGAGTACGAGATGCTCCTCCAATCTTCGAATGCTAGATGTTAACATTCTCTTCAAATCGTCAAGCCTCTCCATCAAGTTCGCATCCAAGATTGCAGAAGGTTCAACTACATTCTCATCCTCATCGAGAAAGTTAGACGCTAGCGGGTCTCTAGATCCAAGTCCATTGTTTTGCCAACTACCACCAATAGTGCTACCAACGACAAAGCCAGGTAGCAATCGCGGTATATCCTCGCCTCGCTGCTGGCGGGCGACCTCGACGTAGCTGAAGACGCCTAGAAGTACGCCATCCGCTTCCTGCAGGCATTTTTGATATGACTCTGAATTGGGCCAATCAGAAGCAGCGATGTGAGAGGAAATTACCAACTTCGAGAACTTGGACATCATGTCCCGAAAATGGGGGTATAGAGCTTTGTTGGTAGAAATAATAGACGGCTGGCCAGAATGGTTATCAGTGGTGCCAGAACCGGCAGCTAGTAATAATCGCAGATGATCGGAGATATCTTCGGCTCGGCGAACATACTCGGAGCGATCATGATTATTGATGGCCTCGCGATAGCAATCCACAGCTTTTTTCATATTTGCAACGAGTCTATTCCATGTCAGTGGTGCAGCGGAGCCATCATCAAAGAATGATCGAGGCAAAGTAGCAGCGTGTGGTGGGCTAAGGGCGGGAGTTGTGAAAGAGGTTGTAGACGGGCCCATTATTGGCATTGCGGTCAAGGATACATTTGGTGTATTGAACGTATCGGCTCGTGAGCGAGTACCAGGAGATGTGCCATTGATCGAGTCCATGGATGTAGCTGGAGAAACCCCTTCAGATAATTGAGATCTGCGCTTCTTCCGGGGCTGAAAGGTGTTAGCATACACAAAAGTAACCATCTAGAGCAGGCAACATACAAAGGAGGGTTTGGATGCGAGCATGATAGACTCTCCGTCTAGCTCGGAGGCAGAATTTCCTTCTGATTCATCGTCAGTTTCATTTATATATCCTCGCGCCATCAATTCTGCCGGCGGCCTCGTTTTCTCCGGTATATTGATATTCATCCGATCTCTAGGGCCAATCTCTGCTGATGAAGACGGCGATTCTAATGGTAGCTCTATGCTACTTTCGCCAGTCTCCGTGTTAAAGTAGAATAATCTGCCATCGGCGGTCGCTTGAGGGACCCAGAAATCCGCCCCTGATCTTCCATTGCTGTTCCCTCCGGCTGTAGGCAAATGCGAGAAGTCATCACGTTCTGATTCTTCCTCATCATCATCGTATTTCTCATCGTATTCTTCATCGTCGTCTTCATCGTCGTCGATATCACCATCTATGCCTATTCCAACCCCATTCGGCTTGCCTTCCAGGACATCTTCAGGGCCCGATACGACCTGGCAATAATTACTTGGGAACCATCCTCTCACATTATTTATGACTCCATCCCACCAGCCACTTTCTAGCTGTGTAATTACTTGTATTATATCCCCCTCATGAAAGCTGAGACTCGTTCGGTCGTCGGCCTCGTAGTCGTATAACGCTCGCACGTACATAATGGTTTGCGGAGCGTTTCCTAATAACCCATTCATTAGTGGCGGTAATGTTCCAGCACTTTGAGGTTTCCGTATCTCCTTGGGAGGTAATCTTGAAAGTCGAAGTATATCTGGCGTTAGAGTGAGGTGAATTCT
This sequence comes from Sclerotinia sclerotiorum 1980 UF-70, assembly GCF_000146945.2. Classification (NCBI taxonomy): domain Eukaryota; kingdom Fungi; phylum Ascomycota; class Leotiomycetes; order Helotiales; family Sclerotiniaceae; genus Sclerotinia; species Sclerotinia sclerotiorum. The sequence goes on from NW_001820832.1 coordinate 13,625, forward strand.
CCTTGTGTAAAAGAGTCGAGAGTATTATTACTCGACTGGGAAGTTGCAAAGGTATTTCCTTCTGAATATGTTACCGAGACCACGGTCTGTGTCATTCATTAACATCTTCAACTCATGTTTATTCGTCCCAAGTAGGTGTACGCGCTTTTGAAAGTATAAAACATATATTGCATATGGATCTCGCAGAGGAGGGGTAGAGCGAGGTAGTTTGTCGGGTGTTGTCGATCAATTTCGATAATGATTGGAGAGACTTCGGGCGGTAATGGTCAGTGGAACATCGATTAGCTGAACGATAGTAGTTCGATGGGCCGCTTCCTTCATATACGCACATATGTATACATGCATATATGTCAATAAATGGTAAGTGATATTTGATATCTGATATATGGTATTATGGTGTATCCAAGTAAAGTCGAAGAAAATATAATAAAGGTGGGTAAGGTTTATTGGAGAGGTTTGCCTCGTTATCGCCAAAATCGCAAATCGCAGTACCGGTAGTGGTTTGGCATTGAAGGGAATCGTTTCAATGAGGATGTTAAACTCGGAAAGGTGTAGGTGGTTGGTATAGATAGTAAGTAGTAAAGTATACAAGGGTCCTATTTGGGAAGAGAAAGATTTTGATCATCTGAACCAATGAATATGTTATTGATTGTTCCTGCAAGTACAATTGATAATCCTAGGTATGTATATCTTCCCTTTTGCATTCCTGTCGATGTCTCGAAGGATATCCAATAAAGATGTCGACAGTAGAATTTATAAAAAAAAAATACAAACAAATAATATAATCCAAGGAAACTTTGGAGAAACAAACTAGAATGGTTATATATTTGAAGAGTACGAAAAACAAAGGTATAGGTAGGTAGGTATCTATCTAGTATAGTAGATAGATTATTTGATAATGGATAGAAGGGGGGAGAGGAAGTGGGATGTCTATTGGCTGAAATGATTTTTGAATGGGTCAATGAGTTTGGACAATTTGAGCAAAGATTATTAGAATGAGAAATACTCCAGTGTAGAGATAGAATAACTAACGATTCAAAAATATTAAACCAAGAATTAAGATGTATTTCAAACAACAGGTGGTAAAGATCTGTATGGATCAGTAAAATATGTAACCACAAAATGATTTCAATATATGAAGGATGATTATATGGACCGGGGAAGGAAAGAAAAAGAAATGCACTAGTGAAAGTGGTACTAAATATTTGAAAGAATCTTAAGAGAGTCATATAGTAGGGGGTGTAGTAAGTAATAAACCGGCCGAGTGCAGTGGTGCTTCAGTCAAATCAGATATGGCCAGCTGTGATTGAGGTTGTTGTTGTCTTGAAAGAGGTGCAGGTGAGTGAGTGTTGAGTAGGGAAGAAAAGGAGAGGAATATCAAACCGTTTTGGTAACGCTCCCAGCAAGATCAAGCATCACGGGTATTGTAGATGTTCTGTCAAAGCACAATAGCACCGGCCGCCTAGGTAGTGGCGCACTGTTGGGGGACAGGTAATTAGGAACAAGAGTGAATAAAGGGACCCATCTTATTAAGCCTCTTCCAGCTACATTATAATTGATCACCCTGGGGAAATTGATTTTGATTTCAAAGTACCTACCTAGGTAGACAGACACCAGCCTTGATGAGTACAATACCGCAACCGCACCTCCCACTTTGACGTAGAAGTGGACTTGATCAGATACCTACTCCAAGGTTCCTCTTCTTATAGATTGAACACGGCCTGAAATGGATTCATCCTTTGATATAAAAGCATGCGAATACAGGCAATTCTCCTCAAGTAGATCTCTTGGAGAGACTGTTATGGAGCTTATCCTGAGATTGGAAGCCGGATCTAGAATCTCCAAAAATCATTTCAGTCTCCACTCGCAGTCCTTTCCCAAGCTTCGAGATAAATTACGATTCTCGACTTTTGATCCCACCCCACATGCTGCGGTCTCCCCAGTGTCGGTGCATGCCATGTGAGAGAAGGACATTCACCACGAGGTAACTCTCCACGGCATGCATCAATTACGGTCACTCTACCTTATCGGCAATTCCTTCAATGATTACTACTACACTCTATCTATGGAACAAAGTCCGTTCAGAGCAATTGTCATCGATTTAATTCTAGTGCGTGGTGGGATCCATGACATAGTGCAGCAAACACCCGGTAAACACGGGCAACCAAGTTCAACCATTCGCTCATTCAACCCCGAATTCACTTTCCCCCCCTTGCAATCGGTGTAACATCCCAACACGTGAATTTACTTCCCCAAAGGTTCTCGATAGAGAGAATTGGCAAGAGATGAGCGAAGGCACATCAGATGAACGGAAGTGGGATCTGGCGGATTTACATATGGATGGGAAGGAGGATAACATGGCACTCACTTAACTGTTTCTTCGCGTTCTCTATATATTGCGCCTCTTGTGTAGATGAAGAATTTCGGACCGACCAAAGATTCGTGTTGGAGTTTATATAAGATTCAGCAGCTTGCCGCTGCTCATTCCATCGGTCTCGATGTATTGATTCCATTAACGGGGACGGGAGCTATGACGAGACCATTATCAGCAGTACCTCTGTACTTCCAGGACTCGGGCGTGCAGTGAAGTGGTCGCCCTTGCGTTGGTGCAATCACAATGGTCGGGTGCATGCATTTCCTCAAAACTCCTATTACCTTTTGGATATGTTTTTGTTACATTAATCTCCCTCCATCTACGAAAGTAAGCATTGCAGCCCTTTCTTTCCCTTCACATAATCGGGTTAATGATTTATTGGCTTGTTTTGAAGATGTAGTCACGCCAAAAGAAGGCAACGACGCAATCCGTGTACAACTGTAACGTGGAACTGTTGCAGACATCAAGGTTTCAGCTTTCCCAGCTAGGTAAGGGACCAACCTTTTTGCTTCTGGAATGTTTCTAGAAGGAGCTCAGAATAAACGAAGGAAGATACGAATATAAGAGACTGGGACCTTCTGTTCTTGGAGTGGGGTGGAGGTACGAAGGAGCCTGTAACTTTCAACCTGGCTAGGGTGATGGAGGGGTTTCGATAAGATGAGATGGTAAAGGCATGAATGCGCACGAGAGTCCATCTACCAGGTGCGTAGGTGATCCATCTGGGTTCCGAGCTGTGGAGATTGACGAAATCGCATTTCGTGCTAGAAAGATTCGTTGCCGTGCATGTTTGGTGTCCAGACCCTGAAAGAGATCGTGAGGTTTGAAGTGCAGGAGTAATTATTTTAACAAAGTTTGCTGCGCTAAGATCGTGTCGCAAACGTAACTATGCGACCTATTTTTTTCTACGAGGCAAGAATGTCGAATATTCTTGAAAGTCAACGTAGCGTCTGTATGCTGTTAACTATTAAAAACTTTTCCTGCTGAGCCTGTCTAAGCCCATTTTCGGACATCGGACACCTGGGTTGACCGCAAACCCTCAATCCAGTTTGGAACATTGAAAACATACGCTTTTCGATGTGAATAACGAACGCTTGAAGAACCAAGCCGGCCACGTTTGATTGGGCAATTGGCATGTAGGCAGGGGATGAGTTGTATGTAGTATTTGAAGAGGGGTTCCTTGATCATGCGACTGTTGTCCAGGTAACAATCTCAGCGGTGAAGTTTTTCCTCAACTATCTGTCGGTGGAGTTTGCATATGTAAGATCGTGTTGTAATGCTGCTTATGCACATCTTTTTGTGAACTGTACAATTTGGTCGTCTTGCCGGTTCCGTTTTTGCGATAATGTACCTGGCGGTGTCGTGGGTGTGTAGGTTCCCATGTCGAAATCGAGGTTCTGGATTTTCTATCACTAATCGGTGAAGAGGGTGCCACGTGAATTTGCCTGCTAGACCTTAAGGTGAGTCTTGATTCACAGTATTGTCGCTGAAAATGTTTGGATTGCTCCTTATTATGATGATCTTATTCATTCTAGATGCTACCGGATAGCCTCCCCCGAACGGGCGGACTGAAAACACGAGGACCCAGAAATTCGTCTCCTGGATCTTTAGTACCCGTTTCTGCCGTGGAAGCTGTCTCATTTCATTAAACTTGATTGGATATTAGTGCTTTGGAAAAGTCAAGGCGGACGAGGACGAACATGGCAGATTGATACAATCCTTGAATATTCCACTTATGAAGTATGAAAAAGACATCAGAAATTCAGAATCGATTATTTTTTTATTGCATTACTTCCGGAGGAGCCCATTGTCTCGGAGGGCACTGACCGGTGAAGGATGATACCGGCATTAGAACCCAATTAAGTTAAGCAGGCCTATGAACTTGATTGGGCAGAATGCTGGTATAGTCTGATAGAAGTCGTAGAAGGTTATCAGGGCGGCTTCTATGCTTTCGATGAGGGGCAGAAGGAGCCACAAGGAGGCTGGGATTTGGACGCTTCTGCAGGAAGAGCTTCTCTTCCATGAACTTCCTCACCGTCGGTTCGTAGTGCAATGGTCCAATTCTTCATCTCTCTTGAATCAGGTCAGCTAGAATTACTCATCTTTATAGGCCATTGCGTGCCGTCCCGACTCAAGTGCTTTGTTGCCGTAGATTGTGCCCCTCCCTCAATCACTGACCAGGTTATGAAATTGTGCATCCAAATCATAAGGGAGGCTCGGTGGGTCCGGGGAAGTGTTCCTAGCACTAGTACTAAATTAGAAAAGAGTTCAATGCGAGTGGATGCCGATGATGGATTTAATCATTCGCGTACCTGGCATATTGTTTGTCCTTAGTCAAACAACGGGATCACCCATCAGACTAAAGTCTATGTTGATCACAAATTCTGAGTTGACTTGGATGAACGGTCGAGGATGAAATAAATTATCAAGGTCGAAATTGAAGCCAATAAAGAAAATCATATAAAAATGCAGTAAAAAGAAATGAGAATAGCTGGCAACAGATGCACAAACCGAGCCAGTGAGTGAGAATTAATCAAATATTGAGAATGCAACATCATTATTATGTACGTTTGTGCCACGATTAAAAGCAGCGAGGACTCGTGAAAAGGGTATTACGGCGGTGAGAATTAAAAAGTATAAGAAAGGCAATAAGATGAGAATTTACGTGCGCAGAAAGTAGATAGTGGGCTGACAACGATTAAAGTTCTGCGTTGTTCCTGAATCAACTTTCCCCCGCTCCTCGCAGAGGGGTAAGTTTTAAGGGAGGAGGGAGTAATGTATTCTCCGGCCGAATAGAAAAGAAAAAACGGGAACGAGACAGTTTTTGAGTGTGATAATATTTATTTCGTGATAAACCAAATAATGTTGACATGCGAGTGAGTGGCTTTTTGCTTTTGCTTCTACTTCTTTTTCTTTTTTGTTCTCTGACATTTATAGTAGACCCCAAAGGAATTAAATTAAAATTCAATAAAATATATAATGATAATCTGCACTCCCCTGGTAGACATCCGTGTCCCAATTTTCGGTCGCGTTATTCTTAGCCACGATGCGCGGGCAACCCCTCCTAGGTAGGGAAGTAGGTAGTAGGTAGTAGGTAGTAAGTAGGTATCTAGGTATGTACGTAGTATGTATTTAAATATTCATGTTCCTTTGCGTTGGAGGGCTGTGAGTCTGTGACGGCAAGCCTGTGGCAAGCGGCCCAACTGGTGGGATGGATGTGTCTTTTCGCAACGTGGGGTCATCATGGAAATAGAATTTTATTCGACATAGATGCTTAACAGTTGTTGCGCTGGCAATTGCAGCCTTCGAGTTAAGTTTGGTAGTCAGCCATGAGCAATGTACGAAGTAAGCATTTATGGTCGCTCATACCGACTTTCGATATAAACATTGATCGGAGTGCGGTGAGGATTTATGTGGGAATGGATTCGATACAATGCTTGCTTGACTCGTGAATTTTGAATGTAAGATTATGGAGCGAAAAGCACCAACCAGAGGCTTCTTTTTCTTTTTTGTTACCTCGGAACAGTCGCATGGGAGACATCAGAAAATAACAATTATATCTAGCATTTGACCATTTGTACTTGCACTCCCCTTCCTAACAACAAACGTACATACTTAAATGGCCACACTTGAAGACAGACTGACAGACTGACAGACTGACAGACTGACAAAATGTTGAAGATCTAGATGACAAGAAAATCAAGGCTCTGCTGAAAAGATCTCATGATCACTAAAAAACAATTTAAACACCCCTAGCGAGAGGATGCAAGTCAAATAATTACATGCGACACTATATGGAATCAAAAAAGCAAATCCTCCACCCCCCGGACTATTTCGCCCCAAAACATCCAAGCTAGAAACCGAATGGGCAAAAGCATTGAACAGCACAAAACTTGACCCCTCCAAACAAGTTTCTATCTTACCAAGTACATAGTAGCACTATGTACCCTTGGGATGTTGGGAGTTATGCATGCGACAAGTAACAAGCTGAAGTAACAGCTGAAGTTAAATTGGGAAGGGAGTGCACAATTCAGTTGAGGTTGGTTGAAGTTGTACATGGAACTAATTAATATTTCGATTCAATCCGTCCATTCATTCATTCATTCAACGGCCCCCCGAATTAAGCAGCAGTGCTGCTATTATCTGTAAAGAAGAGATTTGGAAATAAATGATACCAAAACCAAAACAGAACCAGAAACAGAAACAAAAACAAAAAGAGAAACCCCAGCAGTAATAATGTTAATAATAATTTCAAAGGGGGGTGGCGGGTTGCTTTAGCTCATCTAGGTATAACTCCCACTTTATCTATCTATGGAGTTCCTCCTTCACTCAAGAAATACATAAAATATATAGTACTTGTGCATACTACTAGATACCGGCACACTTTTCTTACTATCGGTCGGTACTTCTTTCAGGTACTTCTTTCAAGATTCGATGATCTGGTGTTCTAGATAAATCATTTAAACAACAAAGAGTGTTTGTTAAGACTGAATTAGAAAATGAGAGAGAATCAATACAAGCACATAGGAAAATAAGATAGATATATATTTAATAGCAAGTCAGTCTATGAGATTGATTATCCTTCTTCAGCTTGAGACATTGAAGAGTCTACGGGGTATGTCATGACATAAATGATATGGATATCACAGTATACAGTACGGTATGCAGTATGCACCACACAGTATAAACTTTCTAATCTATCTCGAGGAGATAACTTCTCGTATGTATTTAATTATCGAAATTGAGGTTAGATACTTGTATCATAAGTATAATTTTGTTATTGGGGAATAATGTAATATTTATTTTTTTCCCTGAAAATCCACCCACAACTAACTTGGCGGGTTCTCTTTGGACGATCCACACCTTTACCTACTAACCTACTTACCTACTAACCTTACTAACCCTACCAACTTACTAACATACTAGTTAACTAACTTTCCTTTCGTTTCTCACTAAATTCAATCGCTCCCCCTCTCCCCTCTCCCCTCTCCCCTCTCTTTTAACAGCTTTCACCCCTCATTCATTCCATCATCTTTCATCTCACACTCTTGTTTCTTCTTATCAAATTTTTCCCTCAACTACTAGGTACGATTTTGTGATTTTAATAATTCACATTACTTATTAATTCCTCTTTGCCAAAATAAAAAGAAAAAAAAACTGAATCTTTGAATATCTTGATATTTCGTCGACGCGACCCCCATAATATTCTACGCTCATTAAAATCCCCTCGGGCTTCTGTTTATCAACACACAAAACATCCATCTATGACAATCAGACCAAATCAAATGAACAATATTTACAACGAGCATTACACACTTTAAATCTTACGTCCCTTCTCGCGAGTCAGTCGATATTCAACCATCGATCTGTGAATCTATTCCGAAACTTAATCCATTGCGAAGCGTGTAATCCACTCTCCCCTTCCAAAGAAAAGAGATCCTCGAACACGATGCCTGTCGCAGCCTTAAATATTTTGCCCACGGCGGCATCATCAACATCAACAATACGGAAGTCGTCCCTCGCTCCGGAGAAGAAGTACAAATGTCAGTTCTGTAATAGAGCTTTCAGCAGGAGCGAACATCGTAGTAGACATGAAAGATCACGTAAGTTTTTGATGTTCCTTACACCCACCCCTATGAGCTTCTCCTCTTTGGATCGAATCGCGTGGTTGATCCATCGACACCGAATTGCGACAACCATCAAATATTTTTTGATTTTCTATCGCAGCGATTCAACATTATGCTAACATCATTCCCGCAGATACTAAGGAGCGCCCATTCAAGTGCATGAAGTGTAGAAGTACCTTTGTGCGACGCGATTTGTTGCTCCGACATGATCGGACCGTACACGCTAAAGACGGCGGTGTTCCTTTGCATAGCGATGTAAAGCGACGTGCCGGCCCGAAGGCATCTGTTGTATCGGGCTCAGCCAAAGCAGCTATCGCTATTGACACATCGGCCCTTGAACAGATCGAGGCCAGTAGCGATGGATTAGTTGACCTAGAGACCGCCGCTATGTTGATGACCGACCTTCACCACAAAGCTACTGCGGCGATGCGCAATGCAGGCGTAGGCCCATATGAGAATAGACCTGGAATGGCTTTCACTCATAATGGAACTCCGCTCATGGAACCATCCGTCACGTATCCTTCGGGTGCAATTTCGCTTCCACAGGTCCCGTGGGACTCTTTCATGCCGCAGTCTGTGACGGAGCCAAAGTCTCATTCAATTACCTCGGGTGCCTCTGGTTCCCAAGATTCGCATGCGTCTTTCACAAGTGGCAGTTCGATGCAGCCTCATCCTAACCAGCTCCCCCCCATCGTTAAACACAAGGCGTCATCGAGCTACAATGGCCTCGTCCCCGCGTTACAGTCGATGATTGACTCATTGCCACCTTCAGTAACCTCCACTCCGCAACTGTCCCCAATGCAACCCCGTTCCGAAGCAGCAGCAATGAGAGCACCCCAAGTCATGAGTGATGATGAACGCAATATTATCTTGGACAATATCCGTGGCCATGATAGCGAGCGAGCAATCCCAGAGGGCTTCCGTCTTCCCCCCTTGGCGAATTTGAACCGGTTCCTTTCGACCTACTTCAGCTTGTTTCATCATCATCTCCCTTTCCTGCATCCATCAACCTTCAAGCCTACGCAAGTTTCGCCCCCACTGCTGCTTGCGGTTTTATCCATAGGCGCTCTCTATGCCTTTGATCAAGACCACGCATACATGATGCACATTGGTTCCAAGGTTCTCGTGAACCAGTTTTTGCAAAACAAGGAAAATTTCAGCTCGCGCAAGTGTCCTTTGTGGACCATGCAAAGCTCGCTCCTCAACATGATCTTCGCCAGCTGGAGTGGAGACCCTAAAGGGTTGGAATGGGCTTGCTCAATTAAGAGTTTACTTGCTAACATGGTTGCCGGTAACCGTTATGAGCTAAAGCTTCGCACCGATGCTCGAGAAGGCGCTGCGCCTACCCGATCTGAATGGGTAGAAGATGAAGGCTGTCGGCGAACGTACTATGCGGTATACATCTTCTTTGGATTACTGACGCTGACCTACAACCATACTCCTGCCATCAGTTTCAACGAATTTGAGGATCTGCAACTTCCTTCGACCGAAGCGATGTGGAACCTTAATGTTTCTGACGAAGCTACCTGGAGAGAGCACCTTAAAGCTGCTGAAATCCCCTCATTCATGGAAGCGCATGCCAATCTATTCCAGGGTGAATCCTTACGCTACAGTGCCTTTGCAACCCGTGTCATGATTAATGCACTCTTTCTCGAGATTTGGTATCACAAGCGCAGCCCGGAAGCACTCCAAGACATGGTCCTGGAATTCAAACTCCGACTTGCTTTGGAGACATGGGAGAAGTCGCTTGACCTTTGTGAGCCTGAAATCGTCTCAGTCCCACTCAACGCCCCTCATAAAGGACATCCATTGATATTTAATGCCATGGCCCTGTTCCGCAACGCTAAGGCTCGTCTTGAGGTTGATCTCAAGTCGATCCAGGAGGTTTTGAGGTATCACGACTCTTATGAAGTCGCTGCTGCCATGTCAAATGCTAGGGATAAGGTCAAGAGATCCAGCGAGATGATCAAGGTCATTCAAGAGTGCTATAACTGCATCGAGACGGCGGCCATTCAAGGGATTCGTTGGGTTGCGAGGACTTCTGCTACTAACTGGAGTATCGAGCATCCTCTCTGTGGCTTAGATCTCATGGTAATCCTCAGCTTGTGGCTTTATCGCCTGGAAAATGACGAGGAGCCCCCAACTGAGGAGGAAACGACCATGCACAACAAGATCCGAGCTCTCTTTGATGATGATTCTGTTGGCTATAGCTCCAAGCTTAGCTCCACAGTCGCTCGTGTCTGGGGTAGCATGCTTGATGAAGTTGTTGTCTGGGGGTAAGTCGCAACATTCGCCACCAAAATAGGCATTTTGCTAACATGTGTAGAATCACAAAACTTATGGGAGAGTCCTTTCGACTTCATTCTCAAGCCCTCGTGGGCTATGAAGATGACATCGAAGCTTCGGACGTGTCAACACCCTCCATGATCTCTCAGGGGATGGATGACGCCGATGATAGCGTGTACTAAGATTGAGTTTCCTTTAATGATTGCTATGATTTCCTATTTCTTTTCCTTGATAGACTCGGTTTTGATATCCCTCCATCTCTTTTCACCTCACGCTCTTGGTTTTGACGAGGGTCGTCGATTTATCTTTGGCATTTTCTTTTCTCTTCCCTTGCAAATAGCGATTCTACTTTCGTATTCTTTTTCCTCATGAGCATTTCTTTTCAAGGGGTTACGGGCAACAATACGGGGCTGGTCGGGCATACTGGGCTTTTCTTCATTTTCGTCTCATCTCATGCGCCCTGGCGCACCTAATGTCTCTACACTTATACTCATGGCTGGCCCACTGGTGTTGTTTCTGCCCTTGTCCTATTAGCACTACCACTTTATTAATTGTTTTTGTCTCCGGGTCTCAATTTCACCTCAGATACCTTGTTCGATATATATCTGGTTTTTGAGTTAGCTTTTTTTAAACCTTCTTTTCTTCTCTCTCCAGCTCTTTTGGTCATAGGTCTTGCGAAACGTTTATGCGTCGATTGAAGTTTTGATGGATTTTTATTTGCATGCCGGTGAGGCGGAAATTGGAATTGGTTGGTTGGTTGGTACTTGAGAACCTAGGCGGGGCACAGAAAGGTTTAATGTCGCCTGATGGGGATCGGGACAGCACTGATCGTGTATGTACAGATAGTCAGTATCTCAGCATCTTATCAATCAATATTACATGTCTACTCCTACAACTTGTCTTCTGAGCATTGCATACTCAATGTGCAGTGAAACGTGACGTGAACATAATCTACGTGGCGGATGATGAATGCTTCAAGTCGATTGAAAATCTCCCTGGATATAATAGAAGGGCGAATAGAGCGAGCTGCGGCGATGGTGGATTTAATTCACTCCACCTAAGTGTGAGTCCTCGGTCGTTTTGAAGTGGACCAAATAAGTCGCCAATTATTAACGAATATACCTGTAAATAACTGGGGCTCATAGTGCTCTTCAATCATCTCGACTGGGAGTTAGATAATCAAAGATTGGAGGTGCAAGAGAAAAGAAAGAGCACGTGAGGAGGGAGGGGTGAGGTGCAAGGTAATCCCATATTGCGTCTGATTACCTAGCGATAATAAGAATCTTCATCGGATACACGCATATAAATATCTAACCTGGTAGCACCTACCTATTTGCCTGCCTGCCTCCCTACCTAGGTACCTAGAGTACTCATCTAATTAACTGTGAATCAGAGTAAGTACCCAATTTAAGTTGGTTTGGGCTTTGGTAGGTAGAATTTCGTTAGCTACCTACCTACCTGAGTACCTTTCAGTGTTTTAGATTTGCTCTTTCCTTCTTCACCTTAAACACAATAAACCAATTACACCATCTCTCCTTCTCTCTTCTTTCTTTTCTTTCTCTCCTTCTCTCCTTCTCATAGATTTACATAGATTTACAATTTACTCTAC